>NC_082697.1:15122993-15438298 GCF_949987515.2 Delphinus delphis | reverse complement strand
AGCCCAGAAGCTGGGACCAGAAGATGAAAGATGGAATCACAGCAGGGCTGTCTGCTGGGAGCAGGGGCCACCACGGAGATGCAGCCGTGTGCCTGACAAAAGGCAGATGGAGATGGGGAGACAGATCCTGGCTTCTGCTCTCTCCCACCCCCCAGTTCCCAGAAGTGCCTCCCATCGGTCAAACCTACTGGGAAGACCTGGGAGGCCAGGAATGCAGTGCTCTAAGGTACAAAACAGAGCCAGGAAGGGCGATTCCCAGCACACAGGTGGTAAATGACCTGCTCTTCAGTACGGTGGCCTCCAGTACTTCGGTCAGGTACCACCTCCTCCGGGTACCCCAATTTGAGAATCACAGGCAGCACTGGAGCCATTTAATCTTCACAAAATAGAACTAACTCTAGTTCACAGATGAGGAAGCCTAGATCTGGAAATGGGATCTGTCCAAAAGCTGGTTTGCAGTTGGGGTGGGATTTTAGTCCAAGCCAGGTTTAGCTGACTCTCCAGGCTGGGTCTGTGGTCTCTCGCAGGCTGAGATTTGGTGGGTTTGGTTCTGCAAGTGTAAACTCTGAACACGCTGCCCAGAACAATTCTGAAAACATCCTGAGAGCCAGGATGAGAACAATGAACTTGCACTGAACTATTCCTACGGGGGGGGCTCTCTCTGCAAAGAGCTCTACCCACATAATCACACGTTGCCCTTGAGACATCCCTAAAACAAAGTGCCGCTGATATTCCCATTTTAGAGGTGGGTAAACTGAGACTCAGAGTGATTAATGAGTTGTCCTAGGGTTGTGCTGCTGGGCTCTGGGCCAGGTTTGCTGTAAGGCCCATGACCTCACTCCTGAGAAGCTGTGAGCAGAGCCATGAAGAGTGGCCCCAGCCAGCCTGCCCGGTCCTGGCTGGTTTCCTGCTGAGATCTCAGGCAGGGTACTTAACTTCTTTGTGCCTCGGTTTCCTTTTCTCTAAAATGCGGATAATGGAAGTACTCAACACAGAGGGCTGTTCAAAGTATTATGTGGTTTAAATAAACATTTTAGCTATCATTACCTTGACTTGACCTCCTAGTGCTTTAGCTTTTTCATCTGTAAAATGGGCATAAATAGTAATGTCCACCCTGTAGGGTCATTGTGTTGAGTGAGTACCCACCACGTAGGGGTATTGTGAATGTTAGGTGAGTGAGTCCTCTATGTTCACTTGAAAATAAGCTATCATCATCATCCTGTCTTGATAATTCTTTGCAAGTCAGAGACTAATGTGAAGGCAAAGGCTGGGAATCTTCTTGTTTGTGAAGAGGGGATGGTGTTGGGGACAAAGGTCACCAGGTGAAACTCAGGCTACCCCCACTGAAGCCCGAGCCAGAGGGACCCAGCCCAGCCATGCCCCGTTATATTTGTTAGTTGCATCCATGATATTCAAGTAACAATAATGTATTCTTTCTTGTCACTGTATAATATTCCATTGTGTAAATAGAGCACATTTTATTCACCTATTCTACATTCAGTGGGCATTTGGGTAGTTTCCAGTTTGAGGCTATTATGAATAAGGCATGGTGAATATTCTAGTGTATGTCTTCTGCTAGATATTGGTAAACATGTCTGTTGGATATGTATCTAGGAGGGGGATTGCTGAGTTAAGGCCTGTGCTCTTTCTCTTGGGTCAGATTATCTCTGAGTATGATGGAGGTTTCTACACATAATAGGTGCTCAATAAAGACTTATTGCAAAACTAATAAAAATGAGAGCTAACATTCATTGAGTGTTAACAATATACTAGGCTCTGTTCCAAGCATCTTCTATGTAACGACTCACTTGACCCTCACAATAACCCCTTGAAGTAAGTATAATTATGCCCATTTCACAGATGGAGAAACTGATGTACAGAGAAATTAAGGAAACAGCTCAAGTGTACACAGTTCAAAGCTGGCAAAACCAGGATTCAAACCCAGAGGGTCCCGCTCCAGGGCCCCTGCTCTTGGCCACCAGGCTATACCGAATGCAGTCACTGCCATGTTCAGAGGTAAGGCCCACGGGAGTAGAAAAGAAGGAACAGAAGCAGATGGGATGGGATTTCCCTGGTGGTGCAGTGGGTAAGACTCTGTGCTCCCAATGCAGGGGGCCTGGGTTCATCCCTGGTCAGGGAATTAGATCCCACAGGCACGCCACAACTAAGAGTTCACATGCCACAACTAAGAAGCCAGTGAGCCACAACTAAGGAGCCCACCTGCCACAGCTAAGACCTGGCACAACCAAATAAATAAATTAATTATTTAATTAAATATTAAAAACAAAAGCAGCAGATGGGAGAGTCAGCAGGGCCTGACCATGCCTGTGAGATCTCGTTGGAAGGATGAATATGATCGGCAGGGGAGAAAAGAGGCCAAACACATCCCGGGGCTTTCTGCTGGGGGATGGGGAGGGTGGGGGGGACATCGCCAGCAACCAGGAAGAGCAGAGGTGAGCCCCCATTGGTGGCAGATAGGAGGGGCATGTCCTAGACATTCTGAGTTCAAGGAGACGGTAGTGATCCAGGGCAGTGTGGCTAGAGGCAGTTGGAGATCATAGACGGCACAGGTCTGGACATAGAGAAAAGGGTTCAGGCCAAGAATGTGGGTCACGTGGACAGAGGAGAGGAGTGGATAATCACATTGACCCAGTTGGTTTAGTTATGGAAATAGCACGCACGTGTGTGTTTGTGTATAACCCCTTACCACCATCCCCAGCTCCACTGCGCCCCCCTGGCTGGGGCCACCGTCATCTCTGCCCGGTTACCTGTGGGAACTTTCTCCTGCTCATCACAGGGGGTGCCAGAGGGATTCTGTTAAAAACCACATCGGACCACGCCGCTCCTTTTCACTCCGAGGAAAGCTAAAGGCCTTTGCGTGACCTACAAGCCCCCCGCTCTTGCCCCTGTCACCTCTCTGCCCTTGTCCTCAATTACCCTCTCCCTGCTCTGACCTCACTGGCCCCCTTGCTGTTCCTCAAACACACCAGACTTGCTCCCACCTCAGGACCTTTGCACGGGCTCTTCCCTCTGCCTGACATCATCTTCCCCCACGTGGCAAATCCCCTTGATCTCTTTCAAGTCTGACTCACAAGTCACCATTTCACTGAGAACCCACCTGAGCTCTTCCAATACCCTTGATGGACTTAGCACCTTTTAACGTAACTTACTTACTTATAACATTTACTATTTGTTGCCAAACTCCACGTGCGGTGGGAATTAATTTCCCTGCTTTGTTCACTGATGGATTCCCAGGACCTAGAACAGTGCCCAGGATGGACCAAGCCCAATCATTATTGAATGAGTGAAAGAACCTTGCTTTTCATTAAAAAATGTTTACGTATCCATTCAGCTGCACCGGGTCTCAGTTGCGGGATCTTCGTTGCTGACTGGGGGATCTTTTGTGGCTCACAGCACCTAGTTCCCTGACTAGGGACCGAGTCCAGGCCCCCTGCATTGGGAGCGCGGAGTCTTAACCCCTGGACCGCCAGGGAAGTCCCTGTCTTGCCTTTAAAAAGCGATTCAGGGGGCTTCCCTGGTGGCACAGTGGTTAAGACTTTTCCCTCCCACTGCAGGGCGCACTGATTTGATCCCTGGTCGGGGAACTAAGATCTGCCACGCTGTGGCCAAAAAAAAAAAACAAACAAACAAAAATACGGGGAGGGGGAATTTAATGGGGCTTAGAAAAGTCAATATGTAGTTGACAAATGGGAGTGGCTGCCCAGTTCACAGTGATTTCCCAGTGTCCGTGTCTGCGTGGCTCAGAGCTCACCCCGACCCTCCCTCCCAATCCTCAACCTTGGTAGTTCTCAAAGTGGGGTCCCCAGACTGGAAGCAACATCATCGCCTGGGAACTGGTTAGAATTGCAAATATCTTGTGTCCCATCCCAAACCCACAAAAACTCTGGAAGTGGGGTCGGGAAATCTGTGTTTTAACAAGCCCTCCACTTCATTAAAATCTGTGTTAAGTTTAATAGCGTGACTTCATATGAGAATACGAAGAAAACGGTGATGTGCTGCTGCCCCCTTGTGGCATTTTGGTGAATGACCACCAGCAGGGAGGAGCCTGGGAGCCTGGGACCCATTCCCTTCCTGTTTCAAGGCCTCAGGGTGAGGCAGGGATAGAGCTGGCCTAGGATTCTTTCCTATTTGAGTCGAATGCGGCAGCTTTCTTAAAACATTTAGACAGATGCCTGTAAGAGCCCCTGCTGGTCCCTGAGCCAGGACACCTGTGTCTGTCCCCCGGTCCCTCTGCCCACAGTTCAGCTCTGGACAGATCGACCACACGATACAGCCACATGGATCTTTCTTGAGCACAGTTACGGTTATGTCACTCTGCTTAAAGCCCTCCTGGGCTCAGAGGTGCCCTCCGGGTGGGGTCCACGCCATGCTGCTATGTCTTCCAGCCTCTTCCGCGCTCCAGCTACACGGGATGGATGGGGCTCCCCACTCTGGCCCAGGCCTCTCCCCAAGCTGTCCCCTCTGCCTGGGCCACTCCTTTCCCCTTCACAGATGCCCCTGATTATTCTTCATGAGTTGCAGTCTCTACGTCTAACCGAGGCCAACCCTTCCCTGGGCCCTGGCTCCCACCCCCTCTCACCTGCCCAGGTGCTGACTCCTGCCACTGTCCCCATGTTATCCCCACATCTTCCATTTCTCCCTCTCTTCCAGATTATCCCCATCAATATACATACACGTTGGTCCTTTGTCCAGCGCTGCAAAGGATGCAGCCCACCAGCCCATGGCCATCCTGGCTACTGCAGTAACAAAAGGTGGGGCACCCTCTTCAAGGGGCAACTCGAGCAGCCTCACGGGGGAGGGGGTGCCTGGGAAAGGGAAGCCTCGTGTGGCCACCACATTTCATGTGCTATCAAAAAGTCCACCTGCCTCTCCAGGGCTAAAATGTGGTCTAGGGTCTGACGCACATTCTTAGCAACAGGGTCATGGTTTAGCCAATTCTCAAGAACTTCATCTTTTTCCTCTTCCACTGCAATTAATTACAACACTAGGGCGAGCCCCAGGGCAGGAGCCTAGGCCTTTTGGACATCGCAAGGTTAGTCAACAAGCCTACTTGTAAGTGGCCCCACCACACTGGTCTGGTTCCTATCCATGTTCCATTTGCTGCCCCCTGGCCCTTCACCACTGGCTTTCGTGGAAGTGTTTCCAATCTCATCTCTGGGCTGAGTCTCTTCATCTGCTCCTGTCGGATGGGCAGTACTTAACACGGGCTTCTTCTGTAGCTTCCTCCCAGCCCTGAAGCCAGCAGGCGGTCAACACGGGGGTTGACTTTGACTTTACTCCCCTTCTCACCTCAAGGGCTGGACCTCCGTGTCCCAATGACCCTCCTGCATCTCTTCATCTATGAGCCATCCCACTCATGTCCCATTCCCCTCCCTTCCTCTCTCGATTCCTTCTCTGTGCCCACTCTCACCCCCTTAAAGCCCAAGGTTTTAGAACCTGGTAGCATCCACACTGCCTCACCGCTTACGACAGACGGACAGTCCAGGGTCCCGATGTGGCCCCCGTACAAAGTGAAGTCCCCCTGGGTCCTTTCACCAACTCAGCCAGATTTCTCAGGTGTCTGAATTTAATCTCCAAACGAAATCTAAACTTATTTCCAAATTTTGTGGCAACCGCCATATTTGTAATGTTTCCTTAACCACTGTGGTGTACGTACATAAGGGTGTCCATCAGATTGCTATTTAAACCCTTATGGGGGACTTCCCTGATGGCGCAGTGGTTAAGAATCTGCCTGCCAGTGCAGGGGACACGGGTTTGATCCCTGGTCTGGGAAGATCTCACATGCTGCAGAGCAACTAAGCCCGTGCACCACAACTACTGAGCCTGCGCTCTAGAGCCCGCGAGCCACAACTACTGAAGCCCACGTGCCACAACTACTGAAGCCCACACGCCTGGAGCCCATGTGCCTAGCGCCCGTGCTCTGTAACAAGAGAAGTCACCACAACGAGACGCCCACGCACTGCAACGAAGAGTAGCCTCCGCTCGCCGCAACTAGAGAAAGCCCGCGCGCAGCAACGAAGACTCAAGGCAGCCAAAAATAAAATAAATAAATAAACCCTTATGTATGTCTTGGCAAACCAGATTCCAGCAGTCAGTAGGCCCCAAATCCAGTGGCATACCAAAGGGTCAGGGTTGATGGTGGGAGTGGTGTTCTAGGGAAGGAATATTTTAATGCAGACGATGTTTAGAATTGCTGGCCCGTGGTGTTAATAAAAAGCAGATTGCATTTAGCCCATTTATTATTGTTTCAAAAGTTTTTAAACACAGTGTACCCCTTTTTCACCTGCCTCTGGGGGCAGACCACTCTTGCCACCAGCACCCCCCAGCACACCACTGCTCACTGTCTAAAGCACAAAGTCTGTTTCTCGGTTATGTAACATTCCTAACAGGTGCTTCTGGTAGGTGCATGTGGTAGTCCCCAAATGATTAAGGGACTCAGGCTCCTTCGCTCTTATGCCTTCACCTCACCCCCACCTCATCCGCATCCAGGATGACATGAGGCAAGAGGCTCAGCCATTCCATGCAAAACCCCAACACTGTTTCTGGAACAACTGGGAAAGAGGTACCATCTTTTGACCCAAGTGGGCAAACTATTAGAAGGTAAGTCTTCAATTGCTGGAGGCTGTATTTGCCACCATGAGAAGTGCTGAAAACTTTAGTCACACAGAACCAAGAAATTAAGAGAAACAGATGGCAGGCAACTAGGTTCAAGCTGCTAGATCCAGCTGTGCCTGAAGCTATCCTTCCCTAAACTTTTCAGTTATGTGAACCAATAAACTCCCTTTATTACTGAAACTAGTTTGAATTGGGTTCCTGTTACTTGAACTAAGAGTCTTGACAAATATAATTGTATACGGTAGTGTAATTACCTGTCTATTCTTGGCCGTTCTGTTGGGCTTTGTTCCCTAGAAGCCAGGTAGATTTCTGATTCATCCCTGTGCCCCTGAAACCCAGCACAGGACCTGGTACATGGTAGGTATTTAATACGCGTCTGCTGAATGGTGACTGAGGCCTGGGTTCTAGCCCTGATTGTGCCTCTAGTCTGTGACCTTGAGCATCTAATTCTCCCCTGTGAGCTGTTTCTGACTCTGCACAGTGGAAATGATCATCTTTGCCCTGCCTTGCTGGAGGGCGGCAGTGAGGATGAGATAAGCCCAGCTTACAAAAGTGCTTAGCAAACTCTAGCGCTCTGCACACGCAAAAGCCACAGTTATATTTGCAAAAATGTACATTTTGTCCTAATTTCATCAGCCCCCTGTAGACTGTGGGTTCTTGGGGCACAAAGCAGACAGCACGTTGGAGCAGAAGTAAGATCTGAGAGGAGAAGCTTTAGCTGCCCCCAGTGCCACCTCCATGCAACAGTAGACTTGTTGCACCTGCGGATGAGATAAGCAAGATGGTGCCTGGTGCCCAGCACTTGCCACCCCACCATCTCCCTAGAAATCGCCGAGACAAGGGATCCCAGCGCCTCCTTGAGTCTGAGCCATTGCAAACGCATGATAACGGAGCAGCAGCTGGCTGGTTGTTCCCCTCCTGGGCACCCAGAGAGAGACCACATCTCCCAGCCACAGTGACCGAGGTCTGGCCATGGGCTTGACTCCAGACCCAGACCATAAACCCCCCTCACCATCCTCCACACTCGTTCTCTGCCCTCGTCTGCTGATCACATGCAGAGGACACAATGGAGGACTTCAAGGTTCTAGAACATTGTTCTTCACCTTTCTTTACGAACCTAGGACTCCTTGGGCAACTGGTAAAGTCTATGATCTCCTCAGACAAGTCATATTAAACACATAAAATCAAATACATGGGATTACAAAGGACACAAATTATTGAAATACGGTAACCAAAATAAAAAATGTATGTGAGATTGTTACATGTGCTTTTTTAGGAATATATTAAACAACGAGATTCAATTATCATAATTTCAATGTGGCGAGAGTATAAACAGCATTTCAAGATATCCACAATAATTACTTTGTGATATGAAGATACCTGTGATTTCTTTTGGTGACAAATAGGTACTGCTACTACTACTTTGTTTTCTCCATTCATAACTGAAGTGCTAGATGTTAGCTAAAGGTCAGTGGAAAGATGCAATTATTTTCCCTTTCAAGTTCAGGAATCCCTGAATTTCATCCCCAGATCCTTGGGTATTGTCTCCGGGAAAAGAATCTCTGCTTTAGGACAGGACAGAGTCCCAAAAGAAAAGGAACTTCATGCTTGGATGACCACATACAGGAAAAGCCCCTCCAACATGTATTCAAACCAGAGGAAAACACCGTATTTCACCAGGAATATCGAGATTCTGAAGCCAGGCTTGATTTCTTATTCCAGCTGGGTGACCCTGAACGAGGCATCTAACCCCTCTGAACCTCCATACTCAAAAGAAAAAGTAGGCCATGGTCCCAGTCTTACAGGGGAGTCGTGAGAATTAAAGGGGATAACGGCTCTGGAGGCTCGCAAACTCTATGGGAATTTATATCTGAGGTCTTCAAACTCCAGCCAGTGAACTGGTACTAAAAATAAGGACAACACAGTGAAATCTCATCAAGCGAAACGGATTCCACCTGTAAGACTTTTACTCCGAACTTGACCTTCCTCATTTGAGGGGTTGTGAAATTCATTCTTTTATAAAATGAGGAGGATTATAAATATAGTACTTGCTCATTTTTCCCCATTGTTTCTACTTTGCAAATGGAGTTGGCAATGTGATTTGGATTCACAAATATTTTACGCAGTTGGATGGTTTTATGAAGACCAAAAAGTATGACAATCACTGCTTTATGCCACCACAAAAATAGTCATTCTTATTATCCCTCAAAACTAATAAAACTTAGAAGGGATTCGATTTCTGACCTGGCACAAGTTTGAATAATAATAGTTAACATGTACTGAGGGTTTCAATGTGTCCCAAACTGATCTAAATACGTCACACGTGTAACTGGCTTATTGAATAATCTGAATTTGGTGAGGGACACACATAAATGGATCTAGTTTTTCTTCACCCATTGCCTTTGAACACATCCAGTCAAATCTCTCATTGCCCCATGCCTTTCAGTATGGATTGAACATCTAATTATATACTATTTAACACCTCCTCTAAATCAAGCTTGACCCTTCAGCTCAATAATGCATTGTTATTTAATTTAATAAACTATTAAATAGTCTAACTACGGGCACCTTACAGTGCTATGAGGATATGAGGTACGTACTATTATTAATGGCATCTTACAGATACTAAGGCCCAGAGAGATGAGGTAACTTGCCCAAGGTCACACAGCTAGTAAGTTAGAGACACAGAATTCAAATCCAGGCTGTCTGGCTCTGGACACTTGCCCTTAGTCTCTGCATTACATTCCTCTGCAGCACTGAGAGAGTGTGAGGGTCCCTCTAAAAACCTTTTCCATCCTCCCCATTTGAGTTCTAGCTTCTCCTGTTTATGAGGCCTGGAAGGAGCAGTGGAGGAAAGGGGGGAAAAAATGTAGCTGGTGTTGCTTTGAGTCCCCTCAGGGAGGTGGATTCCTTTTGTGTGGAAAGTGTTTAAAGGCTAGTGTTCCTGGACCACATGACTAGCTTATTCAGGGGTCCCTGTAGTGGTCTCCTGACTGCTGGGGGATATCTGGACCCCTTGACCTCTCTTAGACCCTGTCCCCAGAAGTGCACTTCACAGCCTCTTTCTGCCAGGGTCCTCTTTCCTGGGAAGCACAAGGATCATCCCTTTGGGGCAGGGCCCAGGTCAGATGGCCCGGCACCCATTCAGCTCACGGGAAGCTCACCCATTCTTGTTCAGCTAAGTGATGGGTGTACAGGATGCCCCCCTTCCTGCCAGCTCTCTCTAATCACTTTTTCTCTGCTCAAACACACACTGAGGGCGGATCTGCAAGCCTGCCTCACAAATGGTCGGGAAACCAGCTACCACTCACCACTTCTGGCAGGAACCCAAAATCTCTACAAGTGGGACGTCTCAGGATGGGGGTGGGTGTGGGATCCTTTCTTCTCCCAGGAGAGCAGAAAAGGTATATCATTTCTCCCTATTCTAGAAAATTATTCTCAAATTCTAGTCTTCTGCTCGCGGAGGCTGAGGGGGGTGGGGATGGAGTGGGAGAAAAGCCGGTATGACGCCCCTAAAACAGTCCTGCTGGTGTGTGTCTCATGGCTTTCTGAAATATGGGGGTATTCAGCACCTTGCGACCCTGTGTTGAGGCTTAACTGAGGCTTAACTGTTAACTGGAAATACAAGACAATAGGAAAGTCCCATTTAAGAGTCTGTTACATGCATATCATCTAATTTAATTTTCACAACTGCCCTATAAGGTAAGCTTATTAATCAGGGTTCACTTGTAGCTGCTATAACAAGCAAACCCCAAAATTCAGTGGCTTAACACAAGAGAGGTTTATTTCTTACTCACATAATATTCCAAGGCAGGTGTTCCTGGTTGGAGGGCAGCTTTCCTTCACGTGATGAGCCGGGTGACTTACATGTTACAGCTCCACCAGCTCCTGGGCCTCCGGGCCTTCTACCTCTAAATTGCAGGCAGGAAAGGAGAAGCTCACCTGCTTCCTAAAGACGCCCACCTGGAAGTGACATCACCCCCCACTCACACTCCATTGGTGGGGCCTAGCCCCATGGTCATACTTGGAAGCAAAGGAGGCTGGGAAATGTAGTCTCTGGCTGGGCAAGTGTCTTCCAGAGCCAACTCCACCCTACAGTCTGACAGAGTTAGTGAGGCAAAGAAACTCTCCTTAATAATGTCTGTTTAATCAGTTCACCAGGCTAACCAGTGCTCTCCGTTCCACCTGAGTGCAACACTCCTGCCCCAGGCATAATGAACGCTCACAGGAGGTCACTCTCTGGCGCCCTTGCTCCCTTCTGCTCTCTCCAGTAGAATGCTGTTATGGGCTGAAAGCTTGTGTCTCCCCCAAAATGTATACGTTGAAATCCTAACCCCCAATGTGATGGTGTTAGGAGGCGGAGCTTTGGGGAGGTAACTAGGTCACGAGGGTAGAGTCCTCATGGATGGGATAGTGCCCTCACAGGAAGAGATAGGAGAGCTTGCTCCTTCTCTCCACCATGTGAGAATACCGTGAAAAGATGGCAGTCTGTAAACCAGGAAAAAGGCTTTCGCCAAGAATCCAACCATAATGGCACCCTGATCTCAGGCTTCCAGCCTCCAGAACTGTGAGAAATAAATGTTTGCTGTTTAAGACCCCCAGTCCACGGTCTTCTGTTAGAGAAGCCCAAGCTAAGACAAATGAGGTGTTTGCCAAAAATCTGTTGGGTTTGTTCTCAAGCCAGTTTGAGCCAGCACATTTGTTATTGTCATGGTGTCATTTAATTAGATATTCCATAAGCTGATGAAATGTGAGTGCAAAAAGGAAGAGATTTGTTTTTAGGAAAACAATAAAAATGAGTTGCTAAAACAGGCTGCCAAATGAGGTGTGGAAGAAACAACTACAAAAGATCTGGAAAAAATCACCATGAGAATCTAGAGGGATTCTGCACTCAAGTTGTTACACAAGTGTCTTCAGATCCTTGCCTCACTTGAAATAAACCAAAACTAGAAAGCAGAAGGTAGATTCTGGTGTAGTTCACGTAAGGAGGACAGCACAAAAAGCCAATGAACAGCCCCACGTTCAAAAAACAGAGTGGCAGATGTTCAAGGTGTGTATCATTTAAAATAATTCCCTGCGGGCTTCCCTGGTGGCGCAGTGGTTGAGAGTCCGCCTGCCGATGCAGGGGACACGGGTTCGTGCCCCGGTCGGGGAAGATCCCACATGCCGCGGAGCGGCTGGGCCCGCGAGCCATGGCCGCTGAGCCTGCGCATCCGGAGCCTGTGCTCGGCAACAGGACAGACCACAACAGTGAGAGGCCTGCGTACCGCAAAAAAAAAAAAAATAATAATAATAATAATAATTCCCTGCTTCTTTGATTAGTTGACTAACCACTGGTCCCAACTGAGCTGGATATGTAATAATAATTCTACGGGATTATTAACCCCATTTTATAGGTGATGAAACTGAGGCCCAGGATACCAGTAGGTAGGTGGTGAAGGCAGGATTCAAAACCAGCCAGTCCAGTTGAAAGTCTACAGTCTCACTCTCTGTACCAGCAACGTCCAATGCAACTTGCTGTGGTGATGGAGCTGTTCTGTATCTGCTCTGTCCAATGTAGTATGTGTTTAATGGACACTTGAAATGTGTCTAGTGCAACTGAAGAACTGAAGTTTTAATTAAATTCAATCTTAAGTATAAATGGCCACCCACGGCCAGTGGCCACCCTATGCGACAGCACAGTTCTGTGCTGTCCTTACTTTAACATGTGCCTTTCTTAGCATCTCAGGCATTTTAATTTCATTGCCTTGACTCTTTCCAGCCAATGATGTGTCTTCTGAAATGCAAGCACTGGCCCCTGTGATTCAGATGTCCCTTCATTCCAATTCTTTATGTTGACTGGAGAACGAGAGGGATGGGCATTGGCAGGAGGAGAGGGGGCAATGGCTGAGCTGGAATGGCCACGTGGCAGCAGCTGCCATCTTGTGCCCGAAGCCCTTGCAGCTCCTCAGGGTGGGGGAAGCATCGCCTTTAGGTGCAAGAGCTTGAGAGCAGGATGGGACGGCTCCCCTCCCTACTTAACAGCGTGACTCGAGGCAAAACACCGCACCCCTTTGCACCCTGGCTTCGTCCTCTGGAAGGTGGGATTAAAAGTGCCTGCTGTTGGGAATTCCCTGGCGGTCCAGTGGTTAGGACCCTGAGCTTCCACTGCAGGGGGCATGGGTTCGATCCCTGGTCAGGGAACTAAGATCCCGCATGCTGCAAGGCGCAGCGACATAAAAGTGTTTGCTGTTGTGGGGACTGCATGAGGTGATGCCTGCTAAGTGCCTAGCTCCCTGCTTGGGTCTAGTAACTGCTCAGTAAATGTCCTTCTAATCCAATCCAATCCTCAGACCAAAGGAACAGCAGGGAAAATGTGGGGGTGGGGATGGAGAGAGAGAAAAGGCTCTTTCAAAAAAGCCTTTCAGTGAGGAAATTCTCAATTGTAAACCAAAGTAGAGAGAATGGTTTAATAACCCCCCCCCCATACTTCTATCAGTTTTTAAAATTATTAACCAGAATAAAGGCTTTAGTATCTTCAGTAACTTAAAGATATCCATCCTTAGGAAGGTGAAGAACAAACTCCCAATGGCTCCAACCAAATGGCCACAAACACGTGTTAGGAATCCTCAGAGCAGCCCTGGAGGGTCCCAACAGCCAGAGACAGGGTCATGCTCAGACAGCTGTCATTTGTCGCCCCCGCTACCCTCCCCAAGTAATATCTTCACAAGCCTGGGAACCATGGTGCCCACACATGGGTGTGGCTATGCTGTTTCCCAGACAATAGGTTCCATCTCTCTGGGTCCCCCAAGCCATGTAGCTTGTCTTCCAGTGCCTGGAAGATTCTGGAAGAGCCCCCCCACCCCTGCCAAATCCTACCTATAATGTTCTTTAAATTAGCAAAAGGCAGCTTTTAATTTCTTGCCACCCAGATCCCTAAATGGTGCTCAAGTTACAGAAAAGCCACAGCTGCCATCTCGAAGGAGCTGGTACCTATCATCCCCTGAGGTCAAAATAATCCATTCTTTTAGAAGAGAGATGAGAGATCTTATCAGGGAAAATGCCCAGGGCTTCTGACCTTCTGGAAAATTACTGAACTATATTCTAACTATAAAAATCAATCCCTTAAGATCTCAGTAGGTCTGGGGAATAAGCTGTGTAGAAAAGGAAAAGAAGACATTAATTGGGTGGAGGGGGCACTAACATTCGCTAGGCACCTAATCTGTGCTGAGTGCCCCTTCATGCTTTCATTTAATCCTCACAGGAACACTGGTAGGCAGATACCTTTGCCCCCATGTCACAGATGAGGAAACTGAGGCTCAGAAAGGTGAAGCCACTTGTCCAAGGTAGAACTGAGGTCTGGCTCCCTCAGAAACTCACGTTCTTTCCTAACCACTGTCCTACCTACTATGTGGCACCTTAGATGGCAGCCTTTATTCTCTGTCTGAGTCTGTTTCTCTCCCTGATGTGGGAATGACAAGGCCTGCTGGCTCCTACAGCTTTCAGAAGGACCTTGACCTTCTCAGGGACGTGAAGCGCTTTGAAAGGTGTAGAGGACCCAGTTAGGGCCTGGAGTCACCTATCTCGTTGTCCTCAAGGCTGGCAAACTTGCAGCTCTGGAAGAAGAAGATCCAAGCCTCATTGATGGGTCCCGGTGCGACTCTGGCATGAAGGGACAGAGGAAAATCACTAGGTCCCCTCAGGTTCCCAAAGGAAAAAGAAGGGAGGGAGAGGCGGAGGGAGGGAGAGCTTCAGGGAGTGCCTTGGGGTGTTGCTGTTTTTGGTGACTGCTCAGCTGACGGTTCTCCAAGCTGAGAAACACACATAACAAACTCTAACCTCCTCTGGCTTAAAATAGAGCTGCGGAACCGAAAATGCCAAGCACAGGGCAGAGTCACCTGCCTGGCAGGGCCAGACAGCTCCTCGTGGCCCCAGTAATACTCCCCCGCCAGCGGACCCATCTGACAAAGCACCTCTCAGCTTCGTCTCATGAGATGCTCACAACAGTGGGGGTGGGAAGCCAGCGCTCCTCAAACCCACCTTAGAGATTAGGAAAGTGAGATCTGAGAGGCCGCTGGAGGGTGATAAAGCCCCCAGCATCTTGTCTGATGAGGCGGCACCGTGTATGCGAAGGATCGTGACCCTGGGGGGCCAGACGGCCCTGAGTTCAAGTTCTGACTCAGCCGCTGCCTGGTTGTGAGGACTTGGCAAGCGGGGTCTCTTCTCCTCTGCAGCCCGGCTTCCTGCACTGGGGAGTGAGGCTCCCTTAGCAATGTCTGTGAATGTTCCTAGTGCGGACAGCGCTCCACAGTCTCTTGGCCCTGCTTCTGGAAAAAGAATTCCTGACATCAGCAGGCAGTCAGTTGTAAAAAGGGAGGAAAAGTGGCTCCTGGGCACCTGGAAAGTGACATATGGTGTCTTTTATAATGCAGGAGGTGGGCCTGACCATCACCCCCATTTCTCACATGGGAAAACTAAGGTGCAGAGAAGCAGAAGGCTTCTATCCACAGATACCCAGGTAGACAGTGGATGAGCTGGAATTTAAACCCAGGCCTCACTGACCCAGCTGTGCTCAGGACCAGGACTCATTAACTGTCCCCGGGGTGGACCCAGCCCTTCCCCTGAGAGCAAGCTCCCTCCACCCCTACTGGCCCCATAAGCTCTGCTCAGGCCCTTCTCGGGCTATAGATCCTTGGTGCCCCACCCGGGCCCACTCTGAGACTGTAGGCCAGGTTTCTGTTCCTCTGAAGTCTGAGCAGGAATCAGAAAAGCAAACTTGCTGACACCATTGCTAAAAATAAAGCTGAGGCAGTAGCACCAGACACTTGCTTCTGAGCTGCTGAGCTGCCCCCCTCTAGCTTCTCAGGGGAAGAAGGGGTGCAAGGCTCCCCTTAACAGGCACGGGGTCCCAATTCTGCCCGAGAACTGAGTCAGGGCAGGAACTGAGTCTAACATCCCTGTGGACCTGGGCCTTTGCTCTGTTGTGATAGTTGCAAAACTGGCTGACACTCCTAGATGAGTCGTCGGGGCCAGACGAAGCTCTCGGGCCGCACATTTACCCGCTTATTTAATCCTCACAACCACTGTAGTCATGCCCTGTTGCTGCTATAACAAGTTACCACAAACCTAGCGGCTTGAACAACACAAACGTATTACCTTCCAGGTCTGTGGGATGGAGGTCTACACGGGTCACGCTGGGCTAAAATCAAGGCATTGGGAGAACTGCGTTCCTTTCTGGAGGCTCTAGGCAGGAATTTGTTTCCTTGCCTTTTCCAGATTCTAGAAGTCACCTGTGGTCCTTGGCATGTGGCTCCCTTTCTCCATCTTCAAAGCCAGCAGCAACGTCAGGCCAAGTCCTTCTCACCTTGCATCTCTCTGGTTCCCCCTCTTCCGCTTCCCTCTTCCAGTTATAAGAATGCTTGGGATCGCATTGGGCCCACCCAGATCATCTGGATAATCTCCCGTCTCAAGGTCAGTCGATTAGCAAACTTAATTCCATCTGCAACCTTAATTCCCCTTTGCCACATAACCTAACATAGTCATAGGTCTCAGGGATAGGATGTGGGCATCTTCAGGGAGGCCATTATTCTGCTGACCACAGCACTTTATGAGATAGGAACTTTCCTAACCCCATTTTAAACTGGGGAAACTGAGGCATCCCAAGTTCACACGACTGGTAAGTGAAAGTAGGATACACTCCCAAGCAGTGGAGGTGCAGAGTCCGCGCTCTACATGCTGATACTGCTGCTTGTTCATCCACAAACGATCACTGGATGTGTGCTCTGTGCTAGGTCCGGTTGCTGGGGACAGGCTGGGGACCAAGATGGGGTCCCTGTCCTCAGGGGGACACATATGTGGAACACGAGAATTACAAAGCAGTGGGAGGGATGAGAGATGGCAGGAGCACGGGAAGTCTTCGAGGAGCACAGAGGAGGAACACCTTAGGAGTCAGGAAAGATGTCCAACTAAGGGAGAGGTGAAGGATGAATAGGGCGTTAGCCAGCAGCCCCTATCACATAAGGAGGTTGTGAGGATTAAATGCATGAATACATGTAAAGTGCTTCAACCAATGCCTAGCCTCTAGCAGGCACTCAATAAATGTTGGCTGTTGAATGGGCCGGGGAGAGGACTGTTCCAAGCAAAGCAAGAGTTTGCACAAGGAGCTGAAAGTTTAATGGAGCTGGAGCAGAAAAATGCAAAGGAGCTGCAGGAAGAGGGGCTGGAATGGTCACAGGGGGACAAGTGATGCATGTCAAGGCTGCAGCAGAGACCTGGGAAGGTGGGTGTCCTAGAGGGCTGCAGGAGATGCTGCCTGTGCTCTGCCCAGACTCTCCATGAAGGCTCACCCAGGACTCTGAATTGAGGGTCACCTTGGTGCTGGGGGGGCAGGGGTAGATTCCTCAGGGAGTGAGGTCAATGGAAGGTGCCCCGAGCGCCCCGCTGTTCAGGCCAAGGACCCCGGGATCATCCTTGAGTCGTCCTCCCCTTCGCCCTCCACACCCAACCCCTCAGCAAGTCCTGTTGCTGTGCACATCTGGGTAACGCTAGCTGTGGTAACAGATGAACCCCAGACGTCAGGGGCTTAATGCCACAGAAGTTCAAATTAGGTGTTCCTTTGGGAGACCCTTTGCAATGTGTCATTGCACCCCAGCTCCTCCCACCCCGTGGCTCTGTCCTCTCCTAAAGACTAGGTGTCCGCATTCAGTCTGCAGTTGGGGAAGACAGGTGGGGGCATGGCGTGTGGGAGGGCTTTATGGGCCAGGCCTGGAGGTGGCACAGGTCACTTCTGCCCTCATTCCATTGTCACATGGACACCCCTAAGCGCGAGGGAGGCTGGGAAATGTGGTGGCCGTGTGTGCCCGGCTCCACCCCCGGCCCCAGCATCTCAGATCCACCCGCCTGTCTCCATCTCCAGGGCAATGCCCCTGATTCCAGGCCACCCTAAGCACGCATTTGGACGACAAGAGGCTCCAAACTGGGGACTTCCCGGGCGGTCCAGCAGTTAAGACTCCGCGCTTCCACTGCAGGGGGCCCTGGTTCAGATCTCTGGTTCAGGAACTGAGGTCCCGTATGCCTGGCAGCGTGGCCAAAAAAAAAAAAAAAAGTCTCCTAACTGACCTTCACTCTGGGCCACCATCCCTTTCCCACATGACAGCCAGAATGCTTTTGTTTCTAAATGTCAATCAGATTGTTGGTGTTTGTTTTCCTGCTTACAACCTTTCTAGGGTTTTCTTTTTCTTTTTTTTCTCCGCTGCGCCCCGTGGCACGCGGGATCTTAGTTCCCTGGCAGTGGAAGCGCGGAGTCTTAACCACTGGACCTCCAGGGAAGTCCCTCTAGGGTTTTCCATGGTACTGAAGAATAAACCTTCGGGAGGGCCTGTAAAACCCTGTGTGAAGTGGACTCTCTGTCTTCCTTCCAATCCCCACTCCCACCCTTACTCCCCCAGCACCCCGATTATTGTGGCTCCAGGCACACTGGCTTCTCTGCTTAAAGGACCCGCACTTGCTGCCTGGACGCTTCCGCCCCAGTCCGTCCCCAGGGAGGCTTTCTCCCCTCAACCTTAGCTGGCGATCCCCCCCACCCCCGCAAGAAAAGAAGTTTTCCTTCTTTCTCACACTTTTCTTAAATTATCTCTTTGTGTGTTTGCTTTTTAGCCAACCCTCCATCCTAGGATATCAGGTCTATTTACACCAGGAATCTTGTTTGCACCAGTAGGTGCTTCGGTAAATATTTGTTGGATGACTGACCAAACGGAGAAATGAATGACTTGCCCAAGGTTACAGGACGAGATAGTGGTGGAGACAGGGCTCCTGCAGACCTGGGCTTTGGGCGCTTTGCTCCCACTGTCGCTATCTGCAGACACCTTAGCCCCGGGGCCCCACCGGGTAAACAAAGGCAGGTGTGCGGGAGGCGGCAGGGAAGGGGCAGCTGCAGGAGCCCTCTCGGCCCTCCTCGCCCCGCCCCGCCGAGGCCCCGCCCCTGGGTACCGCACCCCAGCCGCAAGCAGCCCTAGCTCCTGCCGCGTGGGGCGCGGGCCGGCCGTCGGGGCGAATGGACGGGGCGGCGGCGGGCAGGGTGCCGGGCCGGCGAGCGGGGCCCAGGGCTCAGCGATGAGGAAGCAGAGTGTGCGCACCGCCGCGCTCATCCTGTGCATCCTGTCCTACCTGCTGGTGGGCGCCGCCGTCTTCGACGCGCTCGAGTCCGAGGCGGAGAGCGGCCGCAAGCGGCTGCTGGCCCAGAAGCGGAGCGAGTTGCGGAGGAAGTACGGCTTCTCGACCGAGGATTACCGCGAGCTGGAGCGCCTGGCGCGGCAAGCCGAGCCGCACCGCGCCGGCCGCCAGTGGAAGTTCGCCGGCTCCTTCTACTTCGCCATCACCGTCATCACCACCATCGGTGAGCGGCCCCGGCGCCTCCCCTCAGCGCTCTCTCCATCCCCAGCTGCCCGCGGCGTCCCTGGGTTTGAATCCCACTTCTGCCCCTGTCCAGCTGGGTGACTTTGGACCAGTCATTTCAGCTCGCCGAGCCTCACTCGCCTCCCTCTGTCGAATGGGCTGTCTGTCGTTCCACGCAGGCAAGGCTGGGAGGAGCCAGTAGGTTCCGTTTGCCAAGAGGCTTGGCCCGCAGGAGTGTCAGAAAACGCCCCAGGGGCTGGCAGACGGATGGAATGGGGCCGGAAGCCCAAATGGCTGGAGTTGCTTCCTTGCCTGGCTGCATCACGCTGGCTGTGTGACCTCAGACCACTTGCTTAACCTCTCTGAGCCTCAGTTTTCTCCTCTATAAAATAGGGGTGCTAATAGGCCCTATCTCAAGGCTGTAGTGAGACAGTTATCATTAAGGAGATAATATATGCAGAAAGTTTTAGCACAGGACCTGACACATAGAAAGCACTAAAAAAAAGATTGCTTTTTGTATTATGACACAAAAGAGAATGGGCATCTACTCTGTCTTAGTCCCTGCAGTATGGCCAGTGCCTAGCCGGTAGTAGACACTCAATAAATATTTGTTGAAGGAATGACTGATTACCACCAGCTTTGGACCTCACCCTCGGGGATCCAGAGCACTTTCTCTGCAGTATCTGGACCGCCAGCCGTTGCCATGGCTACTGTCTGGCTGGTACCTGCTGAGCCTAAGCCTGGGGAAGCAGAAAAGGAGAGCAGCAGGTTCTGCAGGGCTCCACGCTGGGTGCCAGCCGCTTCCCAGGCCCCAGCTATGGATGTCCAGGTGTCCCTTTGGGCTTAGACCACCACCCTGCAGTGCCGTGGAGAAAGTCCCTCCATAATGCTCTTGCAGGCCAATGTGAGTTTGTGGGTTTAGCAGTGGAGTTAGAAGCCTGAGTTCTGCAATTACATCGACCAGAGTTCTGTTCTCATCTCTGTTGCCTCCTGCCTTCTCTGACAATTGATTGTACCTTTCTGAGCCCTGGTTTCCTCAACTACAAAGTGCAATTGTTGCTACCTCACTGAGTGATTACCAGGTTTAAGTGAGATCAAGTGTGTAAAATGCATAGCACAGGCCTGAGGCTAGATAGCGACTATTAATCAGCAATAATAACAATTCATTATTTGCCAACTGTGGGCCCAGCTCCCGTTCAAAGTGGGCACCCCTGCTTGCCTATCTTGGCCTAGCCTAAGACCCTCCCTGTTACTGTGCCCAGTGGTGTGGGACCCTATCCACCTCCTCTGCCTTCCCCCACATTTTCTGGAGTCCTCCCAGCTGGATATGGCCTCTTCTTCTGACTGCTCCCCTCTGACCTGCATCTGGGAGGGTGGGGGGAAGGGACTGTGAAAACAGCAGTTTTGCCTCTTTTGGCCACCTGGGGGCGCCAGCACTGGCTGTGTGGTCCAGGTTGCATAAGCCAGCCTTGCAGAGAGAGCCAGGCGCCAGAATCTAGGAGCTGAACTCTGTAAGGACAGAAGAGAGGCACCGAGAAGCTATGGAGGATAGTGGTTAATAGCTCAGCCCTGTGACCTTTGGGCAGCTTCCTCCTTCTGAGCCTAGTTTCCTTATCTGTAAAATGGGGATAATATCATCTCATACAGTCACTGGACAATTAAATAAAATAATCCATGTAGAGTACCTAGCATGTTTAGTTACTACCATTATTCATTTTTCTTTCTGTCAAAACCTGACATACCCCCAAACAGCTCGAAACAGTACCGTCCGGCCTCTTATTCCTAAAGCGGCTCCTCTGTCTCACACTTAGCACCTCCTTCAATCCGGTCTGACTATTATTATTATCATTGATTATTTCTTTCATTTCTTTTTTTAAATAATTTTATTCATTTTTGTTTGCGTTGGGTCTTCGTTGCTGCGTGCGGGCTTTCTCTAGTTGCGGCGAGCGGGGGCTACTCTTTGTTGCGGTGAGTGGGCTTCTCATTGCAGTGGCTTCTCTTGTTGCAGAGCACGGGCTCTAGGCGCGTGGGCTTCAGTAGTTGCCGCACGCAGGCTCTGTTGTTGCGGCATGCGGGCCCCAGAGTGCGTGGGCTTCAGTAGTTGTGGCGTGCAGGCTCAGTAGTTGTGGCTCGCGGGCTCTAGAGCTCAGGCTCAGTAGTTGTGGCACACGGGCTTAGTTGCTCTGCGCCATGTGGGATCTTCCCGGACCAGGGCTCGAACTCGTGTCTCCTGCATTGGCAGGCAGATTCTTAACCATTGCACCACCAGGGAAGTCCCTATCATTGATGATTAAACTTTCATTGAGCCCTTAGTCTGTATCAGGCTCTGTGCAGGGCATTCACTGGTGACCAGGGACACAGAGAAATGACCAGCATGGTCTCTCGCCTCACGGACCTCACGGTTGTCTAGTGGCAGCAGAGTCCCCCCCACCCCCACCCCGCCGCCAAATAGATAGAGGCAGACTGATAGGGCCATAAAGTAAAAACATGGCAGTGGAGCCATAGATCTTTAAATATATATATATATATATACACACACACACATATATATATGGTTGACATTTCCAATGTTATATATGCACACAGGGTACAAAAGGTATAGGATGAAAAGGAAGTCTCCCTCTCTCCCTGTCCCTCAACCCTTGGATCCCTTCCCTGGATCAAATGCAGTTATCAGTTTTTTGAGGATCCTTCCAAATATCTTCTCCATATATTCCTTTGACACACACACAAACATGTTATATTATATTATACATGCGGTTTTGCCTCTTGCTTTTCTCACTTCATATATTTTGGTGATGTTTTTACATCAGTCCCTGAAGAATTGTGTCCTCTTTTCCGTGGCGGACTAGCAGGGCCCCCCAGCCTCAGCACCGGCGACATTTTGGGCTGGCTATTCTTGTTGTGGGGACTGTCCTGTGCACCAAAGGATGCTAAGCGGGACCCTGGCCTGTACCCACTAGATGCCGGTAGCACACAGCCACCACCTCCCAGCTGTGACAACCAAAAATGTCTCCAGACATTGCCAGTTGTGCCCTCGGGGGGCAAAATTGCCCCCCGTGGGAACCACAGCCATCGTCTGAATGGCGCTGTGGCTTATCTAACCAGGCTGCTTTTGATGGGACACTTAGGCTGTTTCTCAGTTTTCACTATGACCAACAGTGCTGCAACGACAACTCACATGCATACATCACTTTGCACGTGCATGTATTTTGGAGGACTACCTTCCTCAGTGTGGAACTGCACAGGCCAGAGGTGTATTTACATTTTGGCAGATGGAGCTAATTTGCTACAGGAGGCATATTCTGTTGGGGAAGGGCCACCTGACTTTTCCTGGGTTATGGGACCCTTTGAAAATACCATGAAAGCTTTTGCTTCTCAATCCTGGAAGACACACATATCCACTATTTCCATGGTGATAGCACGGTGTGCCAAGACTCAGGGAAGCCCACTCATGTTTACGTCCCCTACAACGGCTGAGGGGACTCAATGAGGAGCTCCACCCGACTGAAGAGGTGTTTTGTGAGAGCTGGCTTGGAGCAGGATCTGGGAGGGGAAACGTGGACTGGGACAGGGGGAGAAGATCGTGGTGGGGAGGGGACCCATAAGAAAAGGACATACTGGTTGGGGAAACAAAATGGGGCGAGGCTGGAGAGGTGAGGGGGGTCCTGATCATGAAGGAGCTTGGACATCACCTGAGAATTGGGACTTTACCCTGTGGGGACTGGGGAGACACAAAAGATTTTGCTTTTTTTTCTTTCAAGGCACAACTTACAGACATTAAAATTCACTATTTTTCAGCGTACACTTCTGCGGATTTTGCCAAATGAAAACCTGTCTTGTAACTGCAGCCACGATTAAGACATAGAACATTTCCATCATTCCCCAAAATTCTGTCATGCCTTTTTTTTTTTTTTTTGTCTGCACAGCATGTGGATCTTAGTTCCCTGACCAGGGATCAAACTTGCGCTGCCTGCATTGGAAGGGCAGAGTGTTAACCACTGGACCGCCAGAGAAGTCCCCTGTCATGCCCTTTTTTAGTTAGTTAACCCCACCTCCAACTCTGAGGACTGGCAACCACAGATCTGTTCTCTGTCCCTATAGTTTTACCACAATGTTTCCAGAATGTCATTTAAATGGAACCATGCAATAGGTAGCCTTCTGAGCTTGGCTCCTTTGATTCAGCAGAATACATTTGAAACCCATCCTTTGTTGCTGAGGAAACAGTAGTTCATTCCTTCGTATTGCTGAAAAGAATTCCACTGTATGGATGTACCACAGTTGTTTATGCATTCCCCAGCTGAGGGACGTTTGGATTGTTTACAATTTGGGTCGCTTATGAGTAACCATGCAAGGTTTTAAAGCCGGGGAACGACCTAGTTCGAACTAGCACTTCAAGATGCTCTGCCGGCTATGGGGGATGGGGAGAGAGACCCGGCAGCGGGCGAGAGTGTGAGATGGAGCTGGACCCTCATCAACCCTCCCCTCCTCTCTACCTTCAGGGTACGGTCACGCCGCGCCGGGCACGGACTCGGGCAAGGTCTTCTGCATGTTCTATGCGCTCCTGGGCATCCCCCTGACGCTGGTCACCTTCCAGAGCCTGGGTGAGCGGCTGAACGCGCTGATGCGGCGCCTCCTGCTGGCGGCCAAGCGCTGCCTGGGCCTGCGGCGGCCGCACGTGTCCACCGAGAATATGGTGGTGGCCGGGCTGCTGGTGTGCGCGGCCACCCTGGCCCTCGGGGCCGCCGCCTTCGCGCATTTCGAGGGCTGGACCTTCTTCCACGCCTACTACTACTGCTTCATCACCCTCACCACCATCGGCTTTGGCGACTTCGTCGCGCTGCAGAACGACGAGGCGCTGCAGAGGAAGCCGCCCTACGTGGTCTTCAGCTTCCTCTACATCCTCCTGGGGCTCACGGTCATCGGCGCTTTCCTCAACCTGGTGGTCCTGCGCTTCCTGGCGGCCAGCGCGGACGCGCCCGAGCGTGCTGCCCGCCCGCTCCGCCGGGGGGCGCCCGAGAGCCGAGGCCCCGCCCTGCTCCGCCGCCCCGCCCACCCCGCCGGCTCCACCTCCATCTCCTACCGCATCCACCAGCTGGAGTTGCAGGCCCGCGACAATCTGGGCTTCTCGCCCCCCGCGAGCCCTGGGGCTGGAGGCGGCGGCGGCGGCGGCGGCGGCTGCAGGGCAGGCAGGCCCCTGGCCCGGCGTAAGTCCATCTGACAGCCCTATCCTGGCTGGGGGTCGATCCTAGAGCCGGAGGGTCTGGATTCACATGTCAGTAGACCCTCCCCAGACCTCGGAGAGGGGTGAGGGGCCGTAGCCTCAATGCCGTCCTCTGCCACGAGTAGTTTCTCATTTCCTTCTGTGGCAAGCCCCTCCCTCCTCTCCAAAAATGTATTAAAGTCGCATCATAAGCACAAGCATGACTCTAAACTCGCCCTGTAGGTGCAAACCACTTGTGATCCAAATTGTTTTAGAAGGCGTGGCCACACCCGCCACTGAGGAGAGGCTCGCCACAGGCCCATGTCCCTAGCTGGCCCTGCGGAACGGAAGCAGGTGCCCATTTTTCTGTTGTGTGCAGAGGTGGGCTTTCCGTGTTGTGGGGAAATGCATGACTTCCAACACTGGAATCCTACCAGTGAGGCCAGCTGCTCCCACTACGAGAAGCACAGGGATCGGACGGACTGAAGGGCAACATTTACGGTCCAGCGTGCACCAGTGGGCAAATCTCTGCACTATTTAAATGATTACCCATTCTCTTACTCGGCACGCAGAGTGGAATTGGCCCCACCCCCAAATCTGATGCTCTTTGTCCTTGGCCAGTCCCACTTTGGGATAAGGGGGGGCCTTGCTGACACCCGTGTCACGGGGACACCTGGACCACAGCCTCTTCTGGGAACTGTGAGACCTGGGTACTGCCAATCACCCACAGTGTGACCTCGGGGAGTCTCATCCCCTCCCTGGGCCTCAGTTTCCACATCTCTAAAATGACTGGGTTCACCCAGTACCCTGTTCCCTCCTATGCATCTCTGGGAGGGTTCCTGGGCCAGGCCCCAGCCCCATAAGGAGACGTTAACAAAGCTGACATCCCGGAGCACTCAGATCCTTAAAACTAAGGGCCTTTAGTGTCCCAGAGAGAAGGGCGTCGACACACAGCAGAGCAAGCCACGTTAGAAAAGCCAAAAACTTTAATTTTCAACATGAGCTACATGGTCATGAACACAATGCAACGTGACCCGCTCCAACCCAGGGGCCCAGGAAACCCTCCCTCCCCAAAAGCCTGAGGGGCTCCTGCTGCCAAAGAGGGAAGGGGGGAAAGGTGAGTGAGTGGAGAGTGGGCCTGAGGACCAGGGGTCCTGCTTTCCTGCCACCCCTCAGGAGGCAGTGGTAGAGTGAAAGGGCTCCAGAGGTGATGCCTGAGGCCCCGTGTTCAAGTCTCCACTTTGCCCTCACAGAAGCTATGCGTCAAACGGGCACAATCAGTGCCTCCCTGTCAGGGTTTGTGAGTCAGATGAGCTCATGGACATGAAGGTTTCCAGTCCACTCAAGAGATGCTGCTATGCAGACAGAGCCTCCCCGAGCCCACAGGAGTCATTACAGGGCAACGGGGGATGGAGGTGGGGCACCCCAGTCCCCTGGGCCTGGCACAGGGCTGCTGCTCAATAAATAAATGCAGGTGGCCTTGCCTGACGCAACAGCCGTGCTCCAAGGGCAGCGGGGCTCAGAGGTGCCTCTGAACACTGAGCTGTGCCCGTGAGCTCCTGATATAAGGAGCCGGATGGCGGATCAGCTTGTAAAGTGCATGACCTCAACTCTGCTTCACCCCACGTTGAAGAAAGAGCTCTGAACTGTTGGAGAACTGAGTTCTCATCCAGGCTCAGCCACCAGCTCACAGTGGGACCTTAGCAGGTGCCTCCCCCTCCCAGGGCCTCAGCTTCCTCGTCTGTAAAATGGGGCTGATAACACAGGTGCCCACCGACTGCCCAGGGGCTCTTGTGAGGTTACACGCAAGGTAAAAGCACTTTGAAAACAAAAAAAGTTTGAAAAGCACTACAGGAAGATCAGCTGTTATTATATCTGAAGGTCTGGTGAGGATTTCCCTAAGATGAGGTGTACCACAGCCAGCTCACTCCCGCACAGCCCCAGGGAGGAACCAGTGTCTTGCCTCCCTCAGGTTGGTCTCGGAGGGGTTGTGGCCCCTTGGCGGGAGTCCCCACTTAGACATCAAGGCCTGGACCAAATCCTGCACAGCCTCAGTTAGTCAGGCCAGAACCCCAGGAGAGCGAGGTCTCTATGGCAACCCTTTCCTCCAAACCCGGGGCCAGAGAAGTTATTGGCCCATCAAGATGGAACCAAGCAGGGCTGGGTGGCCCAGGGCTTCAAGGTCAAATATTTATCATGGCAGATGTGCCCTGGAGCGACGGTCTTCTGTCCCACAAAGGAGGGACAGTAGAGCCCTGGTTTTGGCTCACTTGCTGAGGGGTCTCATCTTGGGCAAGTCACTTACTGATTCTGAGCCTCAGTTTCCTCCCCTCTCAGATGGGCTACAGTTGGCCCTGCCCATTTCTCCAAGGCCCCTGGGAGAAGGACACAGAGAGAGCGGAGGAAATATTGTGGGAAATGGTGGCTCCAGCTCAGCCTCTGGTGGGAAGAGGAGGCCCCGGCTGGGGGTGTCATAAACTCACGGGTGACCCCAGAGGCCTGGGATCTCTTTGTAAAATGGAAATGATTTCACCAATGGTCCCAAAGCCCCTTTCGCTTTAGTGCGACAGGCAGATTCTGGAGAAGGAAAGTGGAGATGACTCCTTCCCACCATACCCCTGCATGTGACCTTTGGCCCAAGGATTGAAAAAAGAATTGTCCCCTGGAGAGCCCAGCCCCCCGACTCCTAATCCCCCCAACTCCACCCTCTCTGCTCTTCTCCAAATGGGGGAGTTTGAGCTGGCAAAGGATCAGACAGGAGCAGGCTTGAAGGTTCCCCAAAGCTAATGATGAGAATAGTCACCCCTCCCCAAACCCCCATCCCCTGGTGAGGACAGACGGTGGTTCCCGCGCCAAATGGTCGGGGCCCCTTGGAAGGTGGCCATGTGCTCACAACGATGATACAAAGAAAGAGGGCTCCAGCCCTCACCCCAGCCCACCCCTCCAGGAGGTGAGCTGAGAATTCACAGAACAAACAAGAAAGTCATTGAGGGGGGCCCTCGGTGACCACCCTCTGGATGTTATTGCTTTGGAGCACGCTCTCTCTCTTTATAAAGGCTGTGCAGACACCCGAGGGCAGGATCACGCTGGGGCGCACAGACCACACCCCCTCCCCTCTGGTTGAAACAGCCAGGCTCCGCCCCGTCTTTGAAAAGCTACCCCTGAACTACCAGAGCAGTGACAGCTGGAGAGAGAAGGCGCTCTCCTGGCTCAAAATATTACGAATGGTGAGTAATAAACGAACGGCAGAAAAATCACACTGGTTTAAAAAAAACACACGGGGGAGGCGCTGATTCTGGGCCTCCAGAGCCGGCTGCCTCCTGCCCCAGCCTTGGGATTCCAGCCACCACAATCCCAGGAAGGTCTGAAGGCCTCCTGGATCAAAGGGGACCTCCATCTCCCATTCCCAGAGCATGGGGGCGCTATACCTCCTCCAGAATTTTAAAGGGTGCCCAGGGCTCAAACAGGCTGAGGGGAGGGAGGGCTCCAGGTGGAAGGAATCACCTGGTCAACAGCCTAGAGGGGGACTGGGAGGAAGGTGGGTCTCAACACAGCCGGGCAACCCCAGTGGGAAACGACCTCCTCTGATGGAGCCCAGGCCCCCTCTGCCAAGGCTCACAGCCTCAGGAGTGCTTCCTAAATAAAATCAGTACCAAGGGTAATAAATCAGAACGTCTGAGTATCATGGGCAGCTCTGGCTACAACCCTACATGGGGAGGGGGAGGAAGGAGGGGGAGAAGGGAGAGGGGAGGGGGAGAAGGGGGAGGGGGGGAGAAGGGGGAGGGGAGGGGAGAAGGGGGAGGGGAGGGGGAGAAGGGGGAGGGGAGGGGGAGAAGGGGGAGGGGAGGGGGAGAAGGGGGAGGGGAGGGGGAGAAGGGGGAGGGGAGGGGGAGAAGGGGGAGGGGAGGGGAGGGGAGGGGAGGGGAGGGGAGGGGGAAGGGGGGCAGCGGGGGCTGGGGGGCGGCCTCCCGTGTGAACCAGGCTCCAGATCGAGGCCCAGGCCAGGCCATCGAGGAGGGAAAGGCCGTCTCCTGGAATGCACTCCATCTCCTCTCGCCCCGTCTGGGGACTCTGTAAGGACTCTATGTGAGTGAGCTAAGAGCAGGCACAGGGCCTGGCACGCTAACCCTACCCGGCTAACCAGGACTATGCCCTACACAGCAGGACTGGGTAATGAGGGGGGTATGGGGAGTGGGCGGCTGGGCGAAGGTGGCAGAAATGTGCTTCTAGAGAGGGGGGCCAGCCTGCGTCCTCCCCAGCATGCAAAAGGGCTTGTGAAGCCCCGGGGAGGGCCCCAGGCCTGCTCGAGAAGGAACCTCCCAATTCTCACACTCATGCCTCTCCTCACTCTCTTTCTCTCCTTGAGCCAAGGTCACTGAGGCCGGGGCAGTGGGTTCTGCCCTTAGTACAGGATGGTTTGTTTAAAAAGACTAAAATTGGGGAGCTCTGTTGCCTCCCCAGACCCTTAGCCTGGAGGCAGAGGGCCAGACAAGATAACCTTTGACCTCATCCAGCAAGGAGGGATTCTCCTACTTGGGAAACCCTCGCCTGGGCACCACCAGTCCCAAGCCCAGCTTTCCTCAGACTCCCTCTCCAATCCCACATCCCCAAAATTCAGAGACGGTGAGCTCTCTGGAGCTGGGGTTCTCAAAAATCGGGGTCCCACAGCTCCTCTGCTAAAACACAGGCGACAAGAGTTCTGTCCAGTCCACTAACGGTTTGCAAACTAGGTTGTTGCAATCCCACAGAGGCAGGTACCCTGGGGGTCTGTGCCAGGCCCAGGGCACCCCTCCTATCCTCTGGTCCCTGAAGGACCCCAAGTCCTAGAGCCACCATAAGAGGGGCAGGCAGGGGACAGACAGATAGACTCGAACAGGCTGCGGCAAAGCTCCTTCCACGGGCAGGTGGAGGGAGGCCTGAGCTCCTCTTCAAGTCAGGGGCTTGGGGCCCCCCGGAGCTGGCTCCGGATCCTTGCAAAGCTGCCCCATAGGCTCTGGGGCAGGAGTAGCTGCCTGAACCCGGTGCCGCAGGAAAGACACTTGCTGGTAATTGGCACCATGGAGATGGCCGCTGGGTTCTGGACTTGGCTCCGGGCAGCGAGCTTCCAAGGAGGCAAAAAGGGGGAGCGGTCGGACAGTGTCTGGGGCAGGAGGATGGTTTGCTCTGCCACCTCGGTCTTTCCTTTCTCCGGATTGCAGCCACATCCACCAGGTCAAGAACCAGCCAAGTCAAAAGTGCAGCCAATCCCATCGGGAGAGGGAAGGTCTCAGGGGATAGGAGGAAAAGAAGGGGTGAGGAGGGGCCCTGAGGGGGCAGGTCTCCCCGTTCTGCTTCCCCGCTGTGGGGGGAGAACCCCATCCTCCTCTGTTCAATGTGCCCCTGGGCCTGGGGTCCCAGGTCGGGGCTGGGCGGTCTCCAGACCATCTTGGGGAGCCCCTCCCCCTCCCTGGCACTAAGATCGCTCGCCGCAGGGCCCCACGGTGCTCTCAAGGGACAGCTGGGATGCCTGCCGGAGCAGGGGGCCCGTAGCTGGGTCCACCATGGAGGAGGTGGGGAAGAGCTTGTACCAGCCCACGGCCAGGGTGGTCAAGTCCAGCTCCTCCAGCAGTACGCGGGCCACACCCATGAACTGCTTCCGCTCCATCCGCCCGTAGTTCCCCCACACGATCACCTGCGGGGCAAGAGACACAGTGGTTCAAATCCTGTCAGTGCTACTCACGGGCCCAGAACCTGGGGTCACCCCACGCCCCATTCGTCTCTGAGTCCAGGGAATTCTACCGCCTAAAATGGCTCAAGTCCCACCATATTCTCCTGGCTCCAGTGCCACCATTATTGGTCCCTGGATGACTGGCGTCCAGCCTCTGGTCTTGCCATTTCTTTCCATCCTCCACCCGCCCCGTCTCTGAGCCCGAGCCTTGAGGGCTGACCCTACATTATGAGTGTCCTACCTGCCACCCCACCCCCCAAAAGGCCCTCTGCTTCCAGATCCTCGGAAACAAAGTTTTAAAAAGTGGCTAGTGGGACTGCTGCATGTAAATCAATGAAATTAGAACGCTCTCTCACACCACAAACAAAAATAAACTCAAAATGGTTTAAAGACCTAAGTGTAAGACATGACACCACAAAACCCCTAGAAAAGCACTTAGATAAAACATTCTCTGACATAAATCGTAGCGATATTTTCTTAGATCAGTCTCTCAAGGCAAGAGAAATAAAAGCAAAAATAAACAAATGGGACCTAATCAAACTTAAAAGCTTTTGTACAGCAAAGGAAACCATCAAAAAAACAAAAAGGCAATCTACAGAAATCTAGAAAATACTTGCAAATGACATGACCGACAAGGAGTTAATATCCAAAATACATAAACAGCTCATACAACTCAATATTGAAAAAAACAACCCAATCAAAAAATGGGCAGAAGACCCAAATACACTATTTTTTTTCTAAAGAAGACATACAGATGGCCAATAGGCACATGAAAAGATGCTCATCCCTAATTATTAGAAAAATTCAAAACTACAGTTACCTACACTGGTCAGAGCTATTACCTTACACTGGTCAGAATGGCTATCATCAAAAAGTCTACAAATAATAAATGCGGGCTTCCCTGGTGGCACAATGGTTAAGAATCCGCCTGCCAATGCAGGGGACACAGGTTCGAGCCCTGGTCCGGGAAGATCCCACATGCCACGGAGCAACTAAGCCCGTGCACCACAACTACTGAGCCTGTGCTCTAGAGCCTGTGAGCCACAACTACTGAAGCCCGCGCGCCTAGAGCCCGTGCTCTGCAACAAGAGAAGCCACCGCAATGAGGAGCCCGTGCACCGCAACGAAGAGCAGCCTCCACTCGCCGCAACCAGAGAGAAGCCCGCGTGCAGCAACGAAGACCCAATGCAGCCAAAAATAAATAAAATAAATTATATATATATAAAATAATAATAATAATAAATGCTGGAGAGGGTGTGGAGAAAAGGGAACCCTTCTACACTGTTGGTGGGAATGGAAATTGTTGCAGCCACTATGGAGAACAGTACGGAGGTTCCTTAAAAAACTAAAAATAGAGCTACCATATGATCTAGCAATCCCACTCTTGGGTGTATATATCCAGAAAAGATGAAAACTCTAATTTGAAAAGACACATGCACCCCCCAATGTTCATAGAAGCTTTATTTACGATGGTCAAGACGTGGAAACAACCCAAGTGCCCATCAACAGACAACTGGCTTAAGAAGATGTGGTGCACACACACACACACACACACACACACACACACACAATGGAATGTTACTCAGCCATAAAAAAGAATGAAATATTGCCATTTGCAGCAACATGGATGGACCTAGAGAATATTATACTTAGTGAAGTGAATCAAAGACAAATACTATATGATATCACTTATATGGGGAATCTAAAATATGACACAAATGAACTTATCTACAAAACAGAAATAGACTCACAGACATAGAAAACAAATTTATGGTTACCAAAGGGGAGAGGAAGGGAGGGAGGGAGGGATAAATTAGGAGTATGGGATTAACAGATACAAACTACTACATATAAAATAGATAAGCAACAAGAATACTCAATATCATATAATAACCTATAGTAGAATATAATCTGAAAAAAATAACTGAATCACTTTGCTATACACTTGAAATTGACACAATATTGTAAGTCAACTCTACTTCAATTTTTAAAAAAGTGGCTGCTACGTGTATAGTGTACATGGTAGCCTCCTTCCTTTTTTCCAACAGACTCTTTCTGCAGCGCCTTCCTCATTTCTTGGTCAACCTCCTCTCTTAGAGTGGCCAGGTGGATGGTCTGTGGCTACAGGACCCTCATTTGCTCTCCGGCATCTCAGGTTCTAACTCTGCCCCTCTCCAAAGGTGGGCTGGCTTATCACGCATAGAGCCTGTTGTCTTAATGCACATGCTTAGGGTCAGACACGCGCAGGTTCTAATCCCAGTGCTGGCTGGGTGGTTTGGGGCAAAGTCGTTTGTTTAACCTCACAGAGCCTCAGAGTTCTTGTTTGTAAATGGAATCACCCGCACTCAGCTCACCTGGCAAGCGAGGATCACAGGAGATAATGGATGTGAAAGCTCGCTGTAAGCTGTAAGACGTTCTTCAAGCATGCAGGGTAATATGCAAACGACATGGGCCACTGCTATTGGTTACCGCATGTCAGGAACCGTTCTAAGGCTAAACCAGCCTTAGATTCAACCTTCCCAACAACCCTACAAAAAAGGATTCCGATTTCACAGCTGTTTAAACTGGGGCTCAGGGAGGTTGAATCATTTGTCCGAGGTCACTCAACTAAGTCTTCAACACCCCTTAGGCAGCTGATCAGAAGCTCATGTCTGGTGTGTGGATGGGTCTGTTTCCACTGGTGTTATGGGCTGAACTGTGTTCGCTCAAATTCATGTTGAAGCCCTAACCCCATAATGTGACTGTATTTGGAGACTGGTCCTTTAAGAAGGTGACTACATTAAAATGAGGCCGTTAGGGTGGTTGTGGTTTTAACTGGTGTTGTTATAAGAACAGGAGATTAGGACACACAGCTAGACACCAGGAATGTCCGCATGTAGAAAAAAGACCATGTGAGCACACAGCAAGAAGGTGGCCGTCTGCAGCCCAAGGAGGCCTCAGGAAACATAACCTGTGACACCTTGACCTTGGACTTCTGGCCTCCAGAACTGTAAGAAATACATTTCTGTTGCTTAAGCCCCCCAGTCTATGGTACTTTGTTATGGCAGCCTTAGCAGACTAATACAACTGGCATTCCTCAATTGCAGTGGGCCTGTCCTGCTCTGACATTAGTCAGAAGGCTCAGTAGCAAGGACCCCATGTCAGATTTCTGTTTCCCCACTCCCTCCGCATCCCAGATAGGGATGTGCTCTGGAGCTTCTCCCAAGATGCTCAGGCCAAAATGCACAAACCTTTGTCCAGTGGACCAGATGTGGGCCCCAGATGGTCTTCTGGTTGTTTCAAATTGTCTCTGAATGTCTTTAGACCAGAAGGGTTTTTCCAAACTTTTTTGACCAGTATATACAGCAAGACAGACATTTATATCATCACCCAGTAAACACATGGGATTCATAATTGAAGCAAGGGCTCCACCAAATAAGACTTATCTTACTAAGACTTACCTTTCCTAGTCCTATTTCCTATTTCTTTCCTATTTCCTATTCCATTCCGTTAAAAAAAAGTACTTGTTGAGACCCACTAAATTGATTTCACAACTCACTGATGGGTCTCAACCCACAGGTTGAAAGACTAGGTCCTAGACAGGACCTGGGCTTCCCAGTTTGGCAAAAGTCCCACTGTCTTGGCGACTTGTAACACCTTGGCCCTACCCTCGTTTGCTCTGCCTGCCCAGGTTAGGAGCAAGAAATTGAGGTATAAGCTAGAGGCGTCCAAACAGCGGCCCTGAGAGAGCAGGCGTATGGCTCCTGCAGGCATCCAACCCGGGCCTTGCCGGCCCCGTGATGGGCAGCTTTTTCTAGCTCCCAGATTCTCCTAAAAGCCACGGAGCCGAAGACCTCTCTGGATCCTCCAAAGGCTCTCAGTCTATTGCCACTGTGCTCCATGCCAAGCCCCTGGCCTCCAGAGGTTGTTGTTGGTGGTGGTGGTGATGGTGATGATGATGATGATGATGTTAATGGCAGCCACTTGTAGAGCCAAACTTGCAAATACTCTTCTTGCACAAAGCACACATTCCACTCTCACAGTAACATTATCAGTGGGTACTGTTAGTATCCGCATTTCACAGATGAAGAAGCTGAGGTTCAGAAAGGAACTTGTTCAAAGTCGCACACCAAGTTGCGGCGCTCAGATTAGCCACAGTGCTCTACTTCCTCCAGATGAAGCCCTGCAGGGAGCCCCCCACCCCCAAGAAGGGCCTCCTTCTCCCTCTGATACTGCACCCCGACCCACCCCCGAGCCCCTCACCTGCAAGACTTTGCCCTGGGGACTCTCTGGAAACAGCAGCACCTGGTTATACAGGGGGTCCAGCGACTTGCGAGCGACTTTGGTCTTCTTCTTGGCAATGCAGACGCCGTTCTCTAGCAGGTAGGCTTTGATGTAGGCCGCTGGGGACAGAGGCCAGCAGGATGAGTTCTAGCCTGAGCCCCACATGGTGGGCGAAGGGCGCAGCAGAGGGACCCGCTGCTGGGGATCAGAGTCCCCCCAGGGGGTCTGCAGAAGAGGCAACAGGGGCAGGTGGGGGTAGGTGGTGGGGTGCAGCCAGGGTTAGCTGGGGCCTACTCGGCCCCCTCGGGTGGTCCTGCCTGCCTCCCCTTTCCTTTGCTCACCCTTTCCCTCTCTCAGTCCCTGGCTTGCCCACCCTTCCCGGGCTTATATATTCATGGTTGACCCATTCACTCAGATGTTTGCTGAGCACCCATGGTATTCCATGAGCCCTACCAGGCGCTAGGGTAGAACCATAAACAGGAAAGACAGTCCCTGGCCCCCAGGAGCTCAGTCCAGTCGGGGAGGCTGACAAGGTCAATGGACAATTCCAATTGGGTCTCCAGAAAAAATCCTAAATCACCAGTTACACAAGAGTCACTCGCTTTAGGACTGAGGGATCCCTCAGAGCTGGACCCAATTTTCTCTCTTCTAGACCCAGACAGCCCTCAGGACATCCCCCCAACCTCCACCCCCCACCCTACAGATGGGAGGGCAGCCTCCACACCTGGCAGTGTCTTGGAGCCGGGCTTGGCCGTCAGTCCCCGAGCCTGGATGATGTCCACTTCAAGCTGACCGTTCCGCTCCTGCAAGCCGATCTCCACATCCCCTGCAACAGGCCCCAAGAGCTGAGACTGGGAAGTGGCTTGGGAGCTCCATCAAGGACTCAGCTCCTCCTCTCCGCTGAGGGATGAGATCCCTTCCCCCTGCTCCCAGCCCCAAACAAGACCAGAACAACTCCCACACCAAGCGCCCGGGCTCTGCGGAGCGCCTGGCAGGTATGAACTGGGCTCCAGGCTGGGTGCTCAGCAGATTGAGGCAAGGCAGAGGGGAAGGAGGGAGGGACACGGGGGGACTCCCCCCCGCAACATTTGGAACAGGTCTTGGGACACTCACCCATCGGCGTGGTGGCCAGGGTCTGGCGGCCCACAAACTGTGCTGGCCCCATGCTGCCCAGGAAGTCACTGAACTGGGCGTCCGAAGCCAGGCAAACTCCCCCATAGTTAAGGCTGCAAGAAGAAAGAATGAGACAAAAGCAGACGTTCCCAGGGGCCGACTGAGGACTCTGATGACTCAGGCAGTCAGCTCCAGAATGGCCCTCATTCCACAGTGATTCTGTCCACATCCATCACCCAGCCTCAGGCAGACCGCTGTCCTATCTCTGCCTCCTTTCTACTTTAATAGCCCTGAAATCTCAGCTCTGACTCCAAAATTCCAGGGCTTAGCTTCCGTGTCCTGTACCTTTCCCTGTCCTACCTCTCCTCGCCGAGCCTCAGGTTCCCCCTCCATGAAATGGGTATGGTGACACCCGCCTCTCGGGGTGGCTGTAGGACTCACGGGAGATGATGTCTGTCAATGCCTGGCTCTATGGGTGAGAGCTGCGATACTCAAGGTGTGGTCCAGACGCCAGCAGCGTCACCCGGGAGCTAATTAGAAAGGGAATTGAGGCCCACTCCACTCCCTGCGGCTGAATCAGCGACTGGCTTTTAACACAAGCCCCAGAAGACTCGTTTGCACTGGACAGTTTGAGATGCACGGCGCCAGTGGCTCAGCCTCCAAGGTTCGCACTTGCTCTTGCCATAGAGCTGCCCAATGTCCACTCGCCTTCCTTTGGGAACAAGACCTCAAATCTCCTTTGGGGAGCCCCTTCCCCCAAGGCATTGATTCGCATGGAGCAGAGCAGACCTGGTTCCAGAGGCTGGCGTAGGCTCAGCCTAGCCAATCAAGCCGTTCCTTCCTTAGCCAGTGACTGGCTCAGGGTTGGGCGTGTGGCCCAATGCAGCTCCCAAGAATCTGCCCAGGAAGATTTCTTCGAACTGTAGGAAGTGAGAAGCTCTCTCTTCCCATCAGATTTGAGCCCGAGACGGAAAACTGGAGCCTCTGGCAGCTCTCCTGCTGCCGTCTGGAGCCCATGAAGGAAGACGTCACACAGGTGGCACTGCGTGACCTCCTGGATCAAACTCTGCCTGAAGCAAGAGATATTTTGTTGTTGTTGTTATGTAAGTCAACAACAACAATTATTATTATATTATTTTGCTGAAACCAATTTTAGTTTTTTCTTTCCCATCTCCTAGGTCTGTTGTATGTAATGAGATCAGGCACTAAGTACCATGCCTGATGTGCCCCTATTACCTCTAGGAGCAAAGCATTCTCATAGGAACCTTGCCACAAACAAAGGAGGATGGTTTTGTTTTGTTTTGTTTTTATTTTATCAGCATTATTCAGATGAGGAAGCAGGTTCAGGCCAACCTAAAGCCAGAACTCACAGGGCAGACTCAACACTTGGATACAACACTTCTAAGGCCAACCGCAGGTGACTTTCCACCTGGGCATGTTCCAAGAGTAACAGCTAACTTTTAATAAGCACGTACCGTGAGCTGGGTTTCACAGCAGCAGCCAGGGGCTTTTTGAACAGGAAGGGGAGCCTGCCTTGGGCCTCAAGGGCACTGTACACTTTGTTCCCCAGCCTGAGAGCAGCTGCCACCCTGCCCCCAGCTCCCTTCTCAGGGAACCTGCTGAGCTCTCGGCCTCTGGGGTCTCTGGTTCCACTCCGAGGGTGCCCCCTTCTGCTTCCAAACCACTCTGCTAGTCTACCTTTGCCCCAGTTCTTCAGAGAGAACAATTCACTCATGGTCTCCTCTGCCTGTACCCAGCTCTTCACACCCTAGACATGCTCGTTGGTGCCTGAACCACAGCTGCCTGCCTTTACACCTCCTTGCTAATTCACAGAACCTCACAGTTGGCAAAGGATATACCTGCTGGCTCTGCAAACAGTTACAGGAAGCTGTCCTCCAAGTCAGCAGACTCCCTATTTCATAGATTGGAAGACTGAGGCCAGGAGTGAGAAAGACACCTGTCCGAGGGCTATACGATGGCAGTGCCTGCTACCATATGAGGCCACTGCCCAACTCATGTCACCCAAGACTATTTGGCCTTTATGTATAAAATTCCAAGCAAGCTGGGGGAAGAAACAAGAGAAGACTCCGTGCACAAACAACTTACCATTCTGCTGAGCAAACAAACATATTGCCCCCCAAAGAAACAACTAAAAAAGACTACTGTCTTCTTATGAGGCACAACCGGTCCTCTACCCGCCCACCTCGGGCTGTGGGAGCCCAGGGGTCATCAGAAGAGAGGAAGCACTGCTGGCTGCAGTGGCCCAGAATGGACCAGGAGAGGAGAATTTGAACTGGGGGCCAAAGGATACACGGGGTCCAGCAACAAGGGGAGAGGAAGGAAGGCCACCTCTCACATACTATCTTCCCTCTATCCTGACCAGAGTCACCAGCACAGGGTCCTGAGGTCCTCAGGATGGTGAAACCACAAGAGTAAAGGAGCCTAGTGAAGAGCAGGAGAGAGTAAGTACTTGTCTCTCACCCAGGAGGGTGACTGAGACAAGGCAGGGGCAAGAGAGTCTAGTTCAGGACCTTGGAGAAGGTCTATGTTGCAGGTGTATACAATGTCACAGAAGACAGGAAAGGACAGAGATCCAAGAAGAAAAGAGGGAAATCAACTGTTTTAAGCTTTTGGACGTTGAGGAGAAAAGGACTGTATTTAGCCACGGATGACTTATAATAGTAAAAATGGAAACAATCTAAATATCTGACAGTAGAGGAATTATAAACACGTATTGGATTTAAAAAAAAAAAAAATAAGACGAGAATAAAGGAGCTGGCTGGGAGCAATGACCAGAAACACCTGCACTGAAGTCTGCATGAGCAAAACACAAATGTCTGTATTAAGTCATTGTCATTAAGCCATAAGTCATTGATTGAAGAGGCTTGTTACAGCAACTGGTTTGACTAATGAATGCAGTGACCCTGTCCCCTGGCCAGAGCTGATGGACACAGGGTCAGACAGCTGACCCAAGCTCAGTCAAGCAAAGACTCTCTCTGGGAAATAAAAGAGAAGCCTGGAGACCAACAGTCATGAGAACTGAGCCGTGTGAATGGCCTGTCCTTGAAAAGAGCCCCAACTACTAGCCACCCAGTCCTGTCCACCCAGTTCTTTCCTCAAGCACGTGAGATGTCCCACAATCATTCCAACAAATTCTGTTTTGATTTAAGTTATTGGCAGAGTCAATGGAAGGATAATAATTTGAGATTTTAGCCTGAGTACTTTTTCATTTTCATGATTTCCTACTACCTGCTGCCACCCTTTCCCCATTCAGGCAGGAGCCACGGTATCCTAGGTCTACTGCCTCAGAGAAGGGATGACCCTGTAGGATGCAGAGAACGAGACAGTCAGATTCTTAGCTTTTGAGTTTCAAATCTAAGAAGCAGCAGTCTTGGAAGGAGAGGTGCAAAACCCGGCCGTCTTGCCCGTGAGTAAACAAACCAACCCCAAATCCCCAGCCAGGGAGAGCAGAGGGAGTCAGGCAGGGAGGGAAGAGAACTGAGGAAGGTCTGGGTCCCCAGGCTGGGCTGGCAGTGCTCAGGGATGATGGGAAACTCCACAGAGGTTTGGGGACTCTGAAAGCAGAGGGGACTCGTGCCCATGCTTCTTATTGGGTGGAGCTGAGAAAAGGGCGTGACGCTTTGCAGAAATGTTGTCTAGTGTCTTGTCAAATGACTCTGGAGCATCTCTGAGGCTCTGTGTGTCCCTCCATGCCCTGGAGAGGAGCACATGTTCCCACTGCACCTTTGAGAGGGCCAAACTAAGAAATGGCAGAGTAGTATTGCAACCCAGGCAGCCAAGCTTCCGAACCTATTATCTCTACAATCATGCAACGGTGTTATAGAGAAAGCATGGGAAAAATAACTTAATTACCTGGGGACAGAAATGGATACCCGCTCTGCTTGCAAACCCAAAGAACCTGAATTAACAGCACGAAAGCTAAGACCTAGACCCGCTCACAGCTGGTGACCTGGCCTTTCCTCCACACCCGTTTCTTTTCCACCCCAGCCTCCTGAGGGTCTGGAATCCATTCTCTTAGGAGGGTCTGGGCTCTAAAAGCTCGAGAAATAGCGGTACCTCGTGGGATCTAAGGCACTGAAGGGGCCCAGCCCCCCAAGGCAGAGCAAGGCCTTCTGCAGCCTGAAACTGAAAGTTTCCTCCAACATCGTCACTGTCTGCCCCTCAGTTCCTGGTGGGATTCTGAGCAGACAATGGGGAACTGGTAGGCTTGGTGCCCAGCGGTGATTGTTTATATCTGGGTGGTGGCCTGATTTCCCATCCCAGGGTGCCTCGCTGGCTGCCAAGGAACCAGGCTGACTCCCCAGAAACCCTGAACGGGTTGCCCCATCCTCCATGGGGCTGGAGGAGGAAGAATAAAATGGAGGTAGGTCCCTGCTGGCCAGGGGACCAACTGCATCAGAGATCCCGCTCCACCTCGGGGACTCCCCTGGAGGACGGAAGGCAGAGGATACAAAGTCAGAGCTGATCCTACTCCTTGCTGGTCAAGTGCCTGCTGTGTGACCTCTGGCCAGCGGCTGGTGGCTCTGCACTTGAATCTTCTTACCTGAAAACGAGCCCACACCTACCCTAGAGACAGAAGTGCAGCCCTCCCACTGCTGGGTGCCTGTGCTGTACCAGTTTTAAATGTTTTGAAAATCTCTGCTTATAGGATCCATTCCCAAAGCGGTAGGAAAGAGTGTGCTGAATTAGTAAATGCCACAAACTTGCTGCTACTTAGACCATGCCTTATTCAGTAGGAACTCAATAGATTTTTACTGCCAGACCCTTGGGCTGTCCCCAAACTGGGAAAATATACTGGTTGAGACTGAACTCGGCATAATACAGACCTTGGGTTCCAGGGCTGTGCAACCTGAGGTAAGTTTGGTAATCTCTCTGAGCTGCATGTATAAAATGGAAATAAATTATAGTCACCTGGCTGAGCTGTTGGGGAGAGTCAACAGGATGACGCAGGCAAGGTGCTTAGCAAAGGGCCTAGCACACAGCATCTGCTGAATGAGTAAAGGACTGAGATGCCGTGGCTAGCGGGTCCCTGCTGCCTGGCCTGGGAGAGCCTCTTCTCCCTCTCTGTGGTGTTTTCTTTCTTTTTTTTTTTTTTTTTGCGGTACGCGGGCCTATCACTGCTGCGGCACCTCCCGTTGCGGAGCACAGGCTCTGGACGTGCAGGCTCAGCGGCCATGGCTCACGGGCCCAGCCGCTCTGTGGCATGTGGGATCCCCCCGGACCGGGGCACGAACCTCTGTCCCCTGCATCGGCAGGCGGACTCTCAACCAGTGTGCCACCAGGGAAGCCCTCTGTGGTGCTTTCAGAGCACTTCCAATTCCTGACCTATTAGGAAGTGCAGCACCTGGATGCCTGAGACAAAGAGGCCAGGTCATCTGCGGCGGGGTGGGAGGGGGAGCAGGGTGGCTACAGCAGCTGATTCTTCCAAGGGACACATGCCACCAGGCGGAGGCAGAGACCTGAAACAGGATTAAAACCTCTGTTCTGCTGGCCTTTTATTTTGTGTTACTGGTGAAATGAGATTTCCTGCCTTTCAAATCCTGTTAGTTTTGTTTGTGGTGCTGAAACCCATTTGTCTTTTATTATTAACCTTTGAGCTCAGTTTGGCCTCTGGTTTTCCCGTGTTCTCAATGGTTAAAGAAATAATTGGGTTATTCGGGGGTTTTGACTTCTACTCTTTTCCAGATGGATCGCCTGTCTCAACTCATCAGAAATTAAAAGGCGGCCCAGCCCTCGTGGTGAGTATGGGTTATGTGGTTCTGAAAGGTTCACGGGCTCTCTGTCCATCCATTCACCACCTGCCCCTACATGTCCATCGTCCATCCATCCACCCTCCCACAGCCTCGCTGAGCCTGCAATACAGTCGGTTCTGCTGTAACGCAAAACATACATTCCTAAAACCACAGTGCAGTGAAAAGTCCTGCAGTCAAACACAAGAGCTTATGGGGAAAACACGGTTAGGGGCACAACACCCAAAAAGTGTATCAAAAAAAAAAAAAAAGGACAGGGATATAATAAAAACGGTAGCACAGTCTTATACGTGTAAAATGGTTAAGAAACGCACAGATACTACAATAAATATGGTGCTTTACCGTGAAGACAGCCTGATGCTTGCTTTTGGAAATGAGTGTCAGCAGGTCTGCAGTGTGAGTTGCTGCAATGTGGTGACGGAGGGCTGTCTGAAACGGACGGGTGGGAAGCTGTAACACCAGGTGTGGGGGGAGGGGGGTCAGGAGGAAGCGAGGAGTATGTTTTGTGCATTCCTACATGGGTGCAGTTTCCCGAGTTCACCTCGTGTTTCTCGTGGATGAAATCACACCTGAGCAAAGGCGAAGTTTATATTGTGCTCAAATTATTCCAGAATACTTCAATCGTGTTGGAACAAATGTGCGTTTGCAAAACAAGCACTGCAGCAGCACTGACTGTATGCCAGGAGACACAGCATCACACAGTCCTGACTCCAGCTTCTCAAGTATTCGAGACATTCCCAAACCTACCCCTCCCCCCACACCGGCCACGAGAGCGTAGCTCCTAGGCGTGAAGCCAGGGATTTGATTTATTTTTTATTGATCAAAAGCTTGCCATGAGCCAAGCACTGATAGTACTAAGTTATCCGTATTAACTCATTTAAACCTCATTTAACAATGCTGTGCAAGCTAGGTACTTATTATTAATACCCACTTTCCAGAAGGGGAAACCAAGGCACAGAAAAGTTAAGTAACCCGACCAAGATCATGTTGCTGCTAAGTGGCAGACCTGGGATTTGAACCTGGGAGTCTGGTTCCTGGGTTCATCTACTCTATCTCTCTGCTACACTGTCTCTGTGTCCCGAGGGGACCTTAGCCTTGCCCAGGGCAGAGCACAGGGATCTGCAGTCCACGCTTTGGGGTCATGCAGGCCTGGATTTGAATCCTGATTCCCCCCACTCACTGGTTGTACAGACACGTTCTTCACCACTCAGAACCTGGGTTTCCTTTTCGGGGAAGTAGGAATGAACAGTGGTAGGCCACCCTTGGTGCTGCTGTAAGTATTAAATGAGATGAACGCCTTAGAACAGGCTTTGGTGCAGTCAAGTGCTCAACAAATCCTGGTGCTTATAAAACAGAAGCAACCAAACCCCCATCTCCTAGCCCACGCCCACACCTGTCCTGCCTGTCCTTCAGGCACGATGACTGCTAAGTAGCCGAGGTGGGAAAAGGAAAGGGGGTTCTGACCACCCACCCATCCTCCTGGGCCTTCGGTGATGACTGAAACAGCCTTGACAGGAAGCCACCCTGAGGCTGGGTGCAGTGGCCCTGCCATCGGCTCACACTCTGCTCTCCAGAGCTGTGGGCACCGTGACCCAGACACCCGGGGAGCAGGATGCTGATGACCCAGACACCACAGGACGACAAGGGGCAGAGGGAAGGAGGAGGAGGGGCGCCAGCAGCCAGCCTGGACGGCTTCGGGTTTATGGGGAGGATGCTGAGACCCTGGGTCTGTGATGAAGGAGGCTGGGGAGGGGCGGGAAGGAGAGGCAAGTGTGTGTATGTACTTCTGTACGTAGTCTCCACCTATTACTCATCCAAATTTGTGGGGCATCTCCTGTGGGCCAGGCCCTGTGCTGAGCAGGCACCACACTCAGTGTCTAGTAGGACAGACAAGACACACACGTGAGAAGTAAGACAGACTGCTGGGTGCTATGGTGGGGGAAGAATAGGCTGTGGAAGCTGCCGATGCAGCCAGAGGAACGGCAGACCTGTGCCGTTCCACTTCCCCTGCCCACTCCCAGGACAGACATTGCCAATCAACCTCAACACTCCTGCCAAGCCCGGACCGCACTTCAGAATCCTCCTCAACACAGCGCTCCAGGGAGCCACTATCGATTAGCTGAAGTTGGCACACGAGATATAGCTTATGTTCTTAGCTGAGATCTGGAGGAAGAATGAGTCAGAGGGCAAGGAGGGAGCAGGGGTAGGAAAGGGAGTGCCAGGTAGAGGGAGCAATGTATGCAAAGATCTGGAGGTGAGACGGAGGGAAGTGTAGAGGTTCAGTGGTGGAGCAGGGGGCACACAGTTGCGGACTGGGGGAAGCTGGCAGAATCCAGAGGAAGTAAGTGCTGAGTGACAGACTGTGCAGTTTAGACCAAAAAGGAGACTTGCAGGTATCCAGGCAAGAGTGATGAGTGGCCTCCTGGCTGGGGGAGGGGAGGGGAGTGGATGGAGTCAAAGACGATTAGGAGTGAAATAGTAGAGCCCAATCATGGACTGGATACGGAGCGTGAAAGAGCAGGAGGTGTCTGCGAGAGTCGTCTGGTTCGGGCAGCTGGGAGATGGTGGCGCTGTGCACTCAGAAAGCACAGCAGACGCTGCTGCTGTCCCCCACGTGCCCTGACCCTCACCATGTCAGTGCTCAGTGACTTCTAACTGTTGGCACCCTCATTCCTCTGGCTATGTTTCTCTGGCCCCCAAGAAATTTCTCTGGTCTCCAGAGCCCTCACTGCCACAGGAAGGGCAGGAGAGTTAAACGTGAACATCCATCAACCAGTAACCGATGAGAGTGGGAGTATAAATACTCCAGCTCCCTGGCCTCCCAGGAAATGACTCAGGCACCTGTTCCACACTGACTCCTAGAGTCCCCATCAGGATTTAGCTCCGGATGCCCACAGTGGCAGCTGGCTTCTCAACACACATGTTGCTGGATGCCTCCCCTGCCCTATCTCTCTCATGGGCACCCCCACCATGGTTTTCCAGAATCACCTTCCAAGTAAACTGCTTGCACTCAAATCCATGTCTTGGGTCTGGTTCTGGGGAACCCAAACCGAAACAGATGGTCACCAGGGAGTATCTCAGGATTGATGAGGGGTCTGGGGAGGTACTGTTCTCATGGTCCGTTCTCAGGGGGCTTGAATCCTTGCCCTTTATCTAGGGGAGACGGGCCTGCTTGGGGCGGGGGTGGGAGTGGGAGCTTGGATGGTTGCCCAATCCATAACTGTTCCCTTCCATCCTTAACATACAGAACCAAATTTTCAATCAGGCAGAAAGGGGCACTGGAAGAGAAAACCCTTCCCCAGTGCCAGGGGATAAACCAGGATCGGTCCACCATGCTGAGGCCTGCGGAGGGGAAAGACAGGCTCGTTGAGCCACCAAACCATCCTGGAAGCATCCACCTCCAGAAATCTTGACAGATGCAGCCATTAAAGGAGGGAAAGAGTCAAGTAGAATGGGTAAGGGCAGACTTCAAATGCTAGATTTGAATCCCCAAAATTGAAGTCACTTACTGGCTGTGTGACCTTGGGCAAATTAATTAACCTCTTTTGGCTTTCATTTCCTCGTCTGTAACATGAGGATATTAACAGTTCCAGGGTTATCAGGTTATTGGGAGAATTAAATGAGTCAATACGTGTAAAATTAGCGCAGTGCCCACACGTAGCAAGTGCTCTGTATAGTGTTAGCTCTAGAACATTACTACCATTAAGCCAGAGCTTCTCAACCTTAACCCACAAACCACCTGGGGATCTTGTTAGAAGCCTGAGATGAAGCCAAAGCAATCTTGGAAAAAAAGAAAACAGAGTTGGAGGAATCAGGCTCCCTGACCTCAGACTATACTACAAAGCTACAATAATCAAGGCTACATGGTACTGGCACATAAACAGAAATATAGATCAATGGAACAGGATAGAAAGCCCAGAGGTAAACCCACGCACCTGTGGTCAACTAATCTAGGACAAAGGAGGCATGGATATACAATGGAGAAAAGACAGTCTCTTCAATAAGTGATGGTGGGAAACTGGACAGCTACATGTAAAAGAATGAAATTAGAACACTCCCTAACACCATACACAAAAATAAACTCAAAATGGATTAGAGACCTAAATGTAAGACTGGACACTATAAAACTCTTAGAGGAAAACATAGGAAAAACACTCTTCGACATAAATCACAGCAAGATCTTTTATGACCCACCTCCTAGAGTAATGGAAATAAAAACAAAAATAAACAAATGGGACCTAATGAAACTTAAAAGCTTTTGCACGGCAAAGGAAACCATAAACAAGACAAAAAGACAACCCTCAGAATGGGAGAAAACATTTGCAAACGAATCAATGGACAAAGGATTAATCTCCAAAATATATAAACAGCTCATGCAGCTCAACATCAAAAAAACAAACAACCCAATCAAAAAATGGGTGGAAGACCTAAATAGACATTTCTCAAAAAAAGAAACACAGATGGCCAAGAGGCACATGAAAAGATGCTCAACATCACTAATTATTAGAGAAATGCAAATCAAAACTTCAATGAGGTATCACATCACACCGGTTAGCATGGGCATCATCAGAAAATCTACAAACCATAAATGCTGGAGAGGGTGTGGAGAAAAGGGAACCCTCTTGCACTGTTGGTGGGAATGTAAATTGATATAGCCACTATGGAGAACAGTATGGAGGTTCCTTAAAAAACTAAAAATAGAACTACCATACCACCCAGCCATCCCACTACTGGGCATATACCCTGAGAAAACCATAATTCAAAAAGACACATGCACCCCCATGTTCACTGCAGCACTATTTACAATAGCAAGGTCATGGAAGCAACCTAAATGCCCATTGAAAGACAACTGGATAAAGAAGATGTGGTACATGTATACAATGGAATATTACTCAGCCATAAAAAGGAACAAAATTGGGTCATTTGTAGTGACATGGATGGACCTAGAGACTGTCATAAGGAGTGAAGTAAGTCAGAAAGAGAAAAATAAATATCGTATATTAAGGCATATATGAGGAATCTAGAAAAATAGTACAGATGAACCTGTTTTCAAGGTAGAAATAGAGACACAGATGTAGGGAACAAACATATGGACACCAAGAGGGGAAAGTGGGGCGGGGGATGAATTGGGAGATTGGGATTGATATATATCTATATATATATCTATATATATATATATATATATATACTAATGTGTATAAAATAGATAACTAGTAAGAACCTGCTGTACAGCACAGGGAACTCCGCTTCGCTGTACAGTAGAAACTAACACAACACTGTAAAACAACTATATCCCAATTAAAAAAAAAATCTTTTGAAACTTGTTTAAAAATAAATAAATAAAAATACTACCTTGCTAAATAGCAAAAGAAAAAAAAAAGAAACCTGAGATGATGCATTTCTTTTTATTCTTTTTATTGGCCATGCCACGTGGCATGCAGGATCTTAGCTCCCTGACCAGGGATCGAACCTGTGCCCCCTGCAGTGGAAGGGTGGATTCTTAACCACTGGACTGTCAGGGAAGTCCCAAGAGATGCTGCATTTCTAACAAGCTTCCGGGGGATGCTGCTGGGCCGTGGACCACACTTTGAATAGCAAGGGCTAAAGCCACTGTAACTGGTATCGTGTAGCCTGGAGCCCAAGCACTGTCAATGGCAGAATGGCCCAACCCTTGTAGGGAGCCCTCGTTCCCCAGCCCTGAGACCTGGCTGCATGCAGCATTTCCAAAGTTCTCTGTGCCTGCCCTTTGCATCTCTCACCACACTGCTAGTTGCGTGGTCAGTGGAAGGCAGGGTCTTTGAGATGCCCGGCCCAATTGTCTGGCACACTGTAGGTACTAAATGAAAATCCACTGTAGGTGCTAAATGAAAACCCCTGTGCCCACTTGCAGGAATAAACACACCCGGCAGCACCAGGGGCTGCAGGCTGGCAGGGGCTCCTCAAACATGCCGGCTCCCTATAAGCCTCAGCTGGGCTGGCAGGAGCCCAGGGGGAGGATAGTCACACCCCCTCCTGTTTCAGAGCCTGGCATCTGGGTCCTGCCAGTGCCCAAAATACCTCCTGAACAAAGAGGAGGCTGACCACAGCTCAATGTTCCCACCTGTCCCTTCGACTTCCTTTCCTCACCCAGGTGTTGGAGGAAGCGGGTAGCACCTGGTTGGGCTCCACCAAGACTCAGCCCCTCTTGCGAGGGCAAGACTCTCCCGTCTCCTGGACAAATCACCCTCCAAACCACCTGATCCTTCCTCAACTGTCTCAAGACACCCACCGCAAACCTTTTAATAACCATAATCATCACAGCCAAAATTTATCCCGTGCTTATCCTGTGCTAAGCACATTCTAGACACAATTATAATGGGGGTGGCTCACTCTATCTACTAGGATGCAACTGGCCACAAGGAGCAAAATACTCAACTTACAGTGGCTGAGTCAACAAACAACAATAACAACAGCTAATAATAATAATGCTTGCTATGTGCCAGCCACTGTTCTAAGTGTTTTACATATATTAACTCATTGAATCCTCACAACAACTCTATTAGTGGTCTGTACTATTATGGACCCCTTTCTATAGATGAAGAAACTGGGACCAGAGAGGTAAAGTAACTTCCGTAAAGCTACACAGCTCTTAAGAAGCAGAAATGAGGCTAAAACCAGGGTTGTCCGACTCCAGAGTCCTGGCTTTGAACACATCTGTAACATAGCGTACTCTCTGGTCCCTTAAATCACATGACAGCAAATGACAACAGGAGGCACCTCCCAAGCACCTGTCACATGCAGGCATCATCTCATTTCTTCTCCACGACACCCTCCTATGCTGCTCCCCTCAGACAGGTCATGTGGTCTCTCCGAGCCTTCAGCTCCTCTTCTGTAAAATGGGAATATGGGTTTGACCCCCTGCTGTTGTTCATTGCACCATGTTGCCGCCCCCGTGACCTGGTCTTCTGACCTGTCTGCGAGGCCAACAGACGAGATGTTTATCCGCCTCCCTAAAGCTTAGAGGACTACAGACATGCCCAAGGCCATTCAGGGGGTCAGTGGCCAAGCCAGGACTAGTACCCAGATCTCCTGACCCCCTGAAACTCAGCAGGGACCTACTGCTACCCAGATTCCTAGAATATCCTCCTCCAAGTTTTGCTGCCTTGCCAAGTTTCTTAGGTTAAAGAAAACATTTGTTCCCTTCTTCTTCGTCCTCCTTCTCTCCCTCTCCCTCCCGCCTGTCCTCCTTCTCTTCTCGCCCTCTGGAAAGTCTCCCTAGGAGGTGGGTGGACCGGCAGAATCTGCCAAGGCAAGGCCATTCAGAGACCGGAGACGCCCCGTTTAGGAGGGGCTGAGGGGGAGAAGGCTTTCAGGCGGCAGAGCCCCTAGCTGTGAGGCAGGGCCAGAAGCAGGACGGGAGCAGAAGGTGGCAGCTGAGCCCCAGTCCCACCTCCCAGCGGCCTGGCTGGGTGTCTGGCCTTGGACAAGCCACTCAGCCAGGACTGTCCAATGGAACTTCCTATGATGATGGAAATGGCCGACGTCTGCACAGTCCGATACAGTTGGTGCTGGACACATGCTGCTACTGAGCACTTGAAATATGGCGAATGCAACAGAGGAAAAGAATATTTAATCTTAATTCATTTACATTTAGACAGCCATATTCGTCCAGGGCCTATCATACTGGGCAGCAGGGCACTTAACTTTTCCAAGCCCCAGTCTCCTCTTGTGCTTGACAAGGATGGTGATACCCCTGTCCTCCTTGGCCAAGGATGGCTGAGACAATGAAGCGATGGGGTGCTGTGGTACAAGCCCCGGCTGAGAGTCGGGACTCCTGGGTTCCAGACCTATTAACCTGCTGTGTGATCCAGGCCAAGCCCCACAACCTCTCTGAGTGCCCTGGTCATCTGTACAATTAAGAAGTCACTTTGGATCAAAGTTTCCTTGCCAGGGATGGGGTTTAGGAGAATGTAGGAACCCACTACAGTTACACCAAGTGTGTCTGTACGACTGTGCGTGTGAGAATGCGTGTCTGTGGGCGCTTCCCTGGTGGCCCAGTGGTTGAGAATCCGCCTTCCTATGCGGGAGATGCAGGTTTGATCACTGGTCAGGGAACTAAGATCCCACATGCCTCAGGGGAACTAAACCCGCGCACCACAACTACTGAGCCCGAGCACCTCAACTAGAGAGCCCACGTGCCGCAAACTACAGAGTTCACGTGCAGCAGCAAAAGGCCCCGCACGCCGCAACGAAGATCCGCGTGCCACAACTAAGACCTGATGCAGCCAAAAAAATAAGTAAATGAAATTTTAAAAATTAAAAAAAAAAATGAGTGTGTGTTTGTGTTCGGGTGCGTATGTGTATATTTATCAGGGGAAAGCAGGCTCAAAGCTTTCCCAAAATTCTCAGAGGGGTCCATGGTTGCTCCAACAATGAGAACCCCAGTCTAGACTGGTCTTCTCCCAGGGAGCCTTTTAAAAATGGAATTCCCAGGCTCCACTGTCAAGGAGTGTGATTCAGCAGCTTGGACTTGGGGCCCTGAGATCTGTATTTGTAGCAAGTTCCCAGCGATTCTGATGTACAGCTGGGGGAGAGAAACACAGGCAAGGAGCCAGTTGGACCTAATGTTTTATGACTTGATGTGTGTGAAACTCCTCATCAAGCAGTAGTACACATTTTTAAAAACCAATTGGGATTTCAGGAACTAAGAGAGTAAAGAAGAAATAACAACGATCCTAACAAGACCCCTTCCAACCCCCTTCTTCATTTACTGACACTGCTTTGCCAGCCACTGTGCCGTGTGCTTTATAAATATTAACCTATCTAATCCTCATAACACCCCCTATGAGGCTGGTAGTACTGTCCCCGTTTTACAGACGAGGAAACTGAGGCACAGAGAGGTGACCTGCCCAGGATCACACAGCCAGTAAGCGGTGGAGCCAGGACTGAGATCTAGACAGTTGGGTACCAGAGTCCATGCTCCATCGCACTCCCTCAGAGCAACCTTGCTTCACCACCTCCTTCTGAGGATGAGGATGACCCAGGAGCCCTGAGTCAGCACCCCTCCCAGCCTGAGGCTGACCCAGGGATCCTGGAGGGTGCTGCTCTGTCCCTCCCGCCCCACCCCACGCCCAAGACAACTGCGGGCCCCACACTCACTTGCCCTCAGAGCCGTAGCTGTTCATGCTGTCCTCGATGGACTCGTGGCTGGCCTGGCGCAGCGTCCTGCTGGGCATCTCCACCGCCAGGCCCGTCTCCGTGCTCCTCTGGATGGCCCCCTTCAACCTCCGGCTGTCCCCTTCTGGGCAGAGTGGCCAAGAGAGATGGGGGGAGAGACATGGGGTGGCAGGGGACAGAGAGACCAGTCCTCTGGTTAGTGTTTCAAAGGCTGGTGGCGGCCCAGCTTCGGCCTCTACCATCCCCATCCCCCGTCCCTCAACCTCCTCCCACCACCGGCCTCACCTGCACCCACCCTCCCTGCCCTTTACACCCACCCAACAAACAGAAATCCCATGAGTTCTCTTAGCTGGCAGATTCATTTACATGTACTTTTTTTTTTAATTGAAGTATAATTGATTTAAAATACTGGGTTAGTTTCAGGTGTACAGCAAAGTGATTCAGTTATTTTTTTTTCAGATTATATTCCACTATAGATTGTTACAAGACACTGAATATAATTCCCTGTGCTCTACAGTAAATCTTTGTTGCTTATCTATTTTATGTACTGTAGCTTGTATCTATCTATTAATCCTATCCTCCTAATTTGTCCCTCCCTCCCTCCCTCTCCAATTTGGTAACCATAAGTCTATGTCTGTGAATCTGTTTCTGTTTTGTATGTAGATTCATTTGTATTATTTCTAGATTCCCCGTATAAGTGATATCATATAGTATTTGCCTTTCTGTCTGACTTAAGTATAACATTCTCTAGGTCCGTCCAACATGCACTGTTTCTTGAATTCACTTCTCCCCTGCAACCTTCTCCAGATCATCTCCCTCCTCCTCTTCAGCTACTAGTTACCGAGCACCTACTATGTGGCATATTCTCTGTCAAGTGCTTTTCATGGATTTAGACCAGCGTTTCTCCACCTCAGCACAACTGGCCACGTGGATGCATTACTGCTTAGCTGTCAGGCACTGTCCTGTGCACTGTAGCAGGTCCAACAGTATCCCTGGCCTCTACCCACTAGATGCTAGTAGCACCCTCCCTCCAGTTCAGTCATGGCAGTCAAAAATGTCTCCAGGGCTTCGCTGGTGGCGCAGTGGTTGAGAGTCCACCTGCCAATGCAGGGTACACGGGTTTGTGCCCCGGTCCGGGAAGATCCCACATGCCGCGGAGCGCCGGGCCCGTGAGCCATGGCCGCTGAGCCTGTGCGTCCGGAGCCTGTGCTCCACACGGGAGAGGCCACAACAGTGAGAGGCCCGCGTACTGAAATTAAAAAAAAAAAAAAAAGTCTCCAGACACTGCCAAATATCCTCTGGATGGGAGGGGGGGCAAAAATCACCCCTGATTGAGGACCACCAATTTAGACCACTGGCACCCTGCCCAGGTTTAAATCCCGGATCTCTTTCTACTGGCTGTGAGACCTTGGGCAAATTACTAGTCTCCCTGTGCCTCCACTTCCTCGACTGTAAAATGGGAAAGCAGGGTTATTATGAGGACGGCCCTCTGCCCTTCTATTCCCTCTCCTGGCCCTCTGCCCTTCTATTCCCTCTCCCGTCAGCAGCTCACACCTTCGCTTCCACTTCAACTCTGTGATCAGACGTTATCTTATCCAAGCTCTCCTTGATCATCTCCTGGCCCCTCCCACCCCAGGCCCTTCTCCACCCAGCGCCCTGCTTTGGCTTTCTTCCTGACACTTACCACCCCTGACACGTTCTGCACTACTGGTCTATTGACTAGCTTCCTCCACGCAGAAGGTAAACTCCGTGAGGACAATGCATTTCACTGTGTGGCGTGTTGAAGCCCCAGGGCTAAGAACACAGTCCAGCCATTGTAGGTGCTTAATTACTAACTGCTGGATGAATGGGTGTCTGCCCTGAGACTGGTCTTAATCCTCAGCCGCCCAGGAAGCCGCGGCTCCTGCTCTCCCAGCTTTCACACCGAGCACGTGGGATTAAGGCACGAGGGTAAGGGACTGGCCTGCGCATAGAGCCGGAAGGCGGGGCTGGGGACGCCGGGCACCGTTTGACCCTGGGGCGGCCTCTTGGCTCTGTGCTCCACATCCTTGAGATCACGGCAAGCTCTCCGTCTCCCACCGCCCTGGAGGGGCTGTGGGTTTGCTAGAGGTGGAGGCAGATCCTTAGTGGGACCTTCCCCATCTCCCCACAGAGTCTGGGATGAGCTGACAGACCCCAGGGCCTTCAGCAGAGCTCACTGACTGACCCATCAGGGGACAGCAGTGCCACCCAAACCCCGCGATCCTACTCAGCAAGAAGATGGGGGGCGGGGCCTGTGTGCCAGGAAACAGGGCGAGGCCAGGACGCCTCCTACTGGTCTTCTCCTGGCTTCCCTCCTCCCAACTCAACGACGGTGTCCCCTTCCTCCCTGACTTGCCGACAGACAGACAGACAGACACGTGCACACACCTGCAGAGGTACAGGTGCTCTGTGTGTGCTTCTCAGAGTGTGTGCCCACATGTTTCTCTCCTACATATATCTGCGTAATTCAGACACAGATGTCCACATACTCAGAAAATCACACACACACACAGGAAAATGTGAAGACACAGTATGTTAATGTATGTCTAAGTGTCTATATTTGTGTGTTGCCATGGGTCTCCACACAGCTGTCATTCTGTGCTTCTGAGGCTAAATGGGCATGTGTGTCTGGGCATGTGCCAGCCACATGCAGACACGTGGCCGTAAGAAGTGTACACCAACCCACTCAAGAACGCACACAGAGAAACCGACACGGCGCGCGTGTATGTGTGTGTATATGTGTGTGTCACCCTGGGTTATTTCTGAACACGTGGGGGAATGTGTGTGTCCCTGTGTCTGTTTCCCGTCATTCCACACTTCGTTCTTACCCTACTTTGTATCTGAAGTCCCCCTCCCAACATTTCTGTTTCTCTGTGTATAGCAGGGTCAGAGGCACAGAAAGACTCAGAGACACACACATGCTCACTCAGAAACACAGACTCACAGGCACAGAGACATCCCTCCAACACACACACACACACACACACACACACACACACACACAAGCACAGTCACCTCCAAGGACAACCCCCTCCTTACGTGGGGACACAGACCCACAACCCGGTTACCCCGTAGGCAGGCTGCAGATACCTGGCCTGGGGTCTTCACTTCCCCACTGAGCCCTGTTCTGGAGCCCCACACTGGCTCATCCTCACTCAGCAAGGTCTGACACATTTCTCCAGGAAGAGGGCGGACCAAAGCATGACAAACAACTCAGTCCCTAAGGGGCCTGGGCGGGGGGAGGTTTGGAGAAGTATGGTTCACGTCTGTGTAGCACTCGACAGCCCCAAAGCATTTCACATCCAGCACCCGCCGTGGGCCTCAGAACAGCCCTAGCTCAGCACGCAGGTAAGCCTGGCTTTGCAATCAGGTGGCCCAGGCAGAGTCCCAGCTCTGCAGCCGTAGCTGTGGGACCTCGGGCAAGTCAGGTGGCACTGTGACATGCCACCTTCCCCACCTCGGGAGTCCCCAATCTGGAGACCACTGTTGTACCCAACCATACCACACAGTGCCACCACCTAACCTTGTCCATCCAACCCTTCCTTTTGTCATCTCTTGCTGACTCGGTCATGGTCCAATTCTTCACTTTGTCATCTCTTGCTGACTCAGTGATGTCCCCAGAGTGACTGTCCCAATGCTTTCCCACTCCCCATCTCATAATCCCATCCATCCTAACTAGTGACCTTTCTCCCACTTGGCTGAAAAGATGTCTCTTGGACTTACTCTTTCTTGCTTCCAACTTTCACCATCCTGAGACCTTTCCACCTGCCCCTTGACCCTCCCTCCCTCTCTGAGAGGAAGGGGCGATCCTTGACCTGGCCCAGCCTGATCTGCCCTCTGTCCTCCCCATCCCACCTTCCCCACCGTCACTGGGACCCCCTCCCACCATTTGTCCTCTCTGGGCCTTGAGTCTACCACCTCTCCATCTTCTGGCTCCTTCCACCCCTCCTGCAAGCCTGCGCAAGGCTTCACTTCCTTCCCCACTCCCTTCAATAAACACACTCCTTCAGAGAACAGCCTCTGGCCACCATATGCCCGACCGCAGGACTGACTACACCAGTCTCCAATAGTGGCTCGTGACCATGCACAAGGGCCTTATCTCAGCTTCCAACCCCAGAGCATGGCCCTTCTGCTTACGCAACAAGCATTTACTGAGTGCCTTCATGTCTGGTGGGGAGCCCTCCTGAAGATGTTAAACACACTCCCAAGTGCTGGTCTCCACTGACAATACACACATGGATGGGAGACCCTGCTTCCGGTCCATAGGAGCCCAGAAATAGGTCCTGGTGGGACCCACTGCACTGGACAAGGTTGATGCTCCGCCCACACCCCCACACATCTCCCTTCTTCCCACTTTCATGAGGTCCCACCACACTGGCTTCTGAAAGCCACAACAAGCCAACTTTTTTGGGGTCTGTTTTTAGATCTTCCTTTGGGCTACTGAGCCCACTTTGTCCCCACACAGGCAGAGGCAGAAGTGCCTGGGAATTTGTGGCCCCCAAGCCCCTTAATCAAAGCCTAAATGGAACAAGAGAATGAACCCTTGGGTCCTTTGCCTCAGGTCAGAACAACTCTGGGGCATAACCCAGGCTCACGAGGAAGCCTACAGGAGGGGCTGAAGCCGCCCTCTGTGGGATCTGCCCAACAGCACATCCCTGCTTGTTTCCTGGGTGCCCAGCCTCCTTGGGAAGCACTTCCTTTGTACGTCACCTGCACACGAATCTCATCTCTGGGCCCTTTTGGGGAAACTTGACCTAAGACACCTGGCTTAGCTGGCATCCTAAGGAAGTCAAGGTTCAAAAAAAGCTGCACAGGTGGGTTCCAGCATCACGGTGAAAATACCACTCCCTCCAGGAAGTGTGGTGATAAAAAGATCAGCTGCACACCGTGCAGGCATGGAAGGGGCCCCTTTCTGAAGGGATACTTAAGGATCAAGCAAGAGGCTCCTTTGTCCGTGGTTATCCTAAGGCTCCATTGGAGAGGCCTGGAGTTTGAGTCCTGTAAACTTTGGGTACCAATTTTGAGACTGCCCTCAAGGCTGGCACTGTGATGTACAAGTAAATGGAGTGTGGATGACCTACTTTTGGCTACCCACTCCCACTTGCTGTACCCTGTGGGTTCTAAGTCCCTCCTCTCAACCTGTGCTGACAGAGAGAGAGAGAGAGAGAGAGAGAGAGAGAGAGAGAGAGAGTGTGTGTGTGTGTGTGTGTGTGTGTGTGTGTGTGGCAGGGGGTGGGTAGGCATCAGGCAAAAGGTGTGTGGACAACTGGAGTCCCACCAAAACACAGCAACAACTTGGGATACCAACACCTGTGTGTGCCAAGCACACACCTGATGCAGAGTACAGCAGAGGGAGGAAGAGTGGGGTGATCCCTGCCTCCATGGAGCTCACAGTTCAGAGGCGGAGGCAGACATTAAACAGATGATCACACTGATTAATCACAAGGGTGTTAAGGGCTTTGAGGAGTAAGTAAAAGATGTGATGACAGCACCCACTGGCGGCCCAGTGGGAGGGACACTAATGTAGGCTACTGACTACTTCGTCCTTTGAATGACAGTCACTTCAGATCCCTCCCTTGGCCTCTGTGATAGTGAATTCTAGTAGATCCCCTCCCATCTACTGACCACAGCCGCCATCCCTACACATGGAGCCCTCGCTCTCCAGTCCTTCGGTTCTTCCTCTCTAGAGCCTTCCCATCGCTGATTTCATTCCCCTCCCACAACATGAGGACCACCCTAAGCAAAGGAATCCTATACCTCAATCTATAGCCCTTAACTCTGTCAAGACCCAATACTTCCTACTGCACTCTGGACGTTGCTACCTGGATGAGGAGCTGGCCACAACTAAACCCGTCCCACTTTCCCCAGTCAAATCGTCTTGACTTACGTTCCCACTTTTCCCAGCCACAGACTCAGAACCCCCGAGGACCTCTCAGACCTTTCCCCCTTTCTCATTAGATGCCAGGTCATATACAGTCTTTGCCCTTAACATCTCTTATCTCTCTCCCTTTCTGTCCATTTTCACAGCCAACTACCCCAAGTCTAAACTATTTTAATAGCCTCCTAACTGGTCTCCCTGCTTCCAACCCACCCACTCAGCAAGTCATTAACAGATTAACTATCTTAAAATACCACTTCAGACCAAGATATTCCCTTCCTAGTAATTTATAAATTCACAAATAGTCAGCAAAGCACACCAAGCTATGCACGGAGAGGTTCCCCACAGCACCATTTACACCAATGAAATGCTGACATTAACTGTCTGTCAACAGGAGATGGGCTTACTAAGTGACACATCCCCAGAATAAGATACTGTGCAAGTGTTGAAACGAATCATCTAGACCTACAACTACAGTGATAGAAAAGATGGCTTCAACATACTGTGAAGTTAAAAAAGCACGTTGCAGGACACCATGTAAAGCACAAGACCATTTTTGTAAAGCTATAGATAACGTAGCTTTCTCTTTCTCTTCATGCATAGACATAGAAAAATCTGGGAGGATATTACCCAAACCATTAATGGGGAATAACTGTAGGGGGAAAGATTGCTAGAGGGTGTGTGTGGAAGATTATTTCTGTCACTTTAAGTATAAGATATATACAGAAATGTGCACAACCTTTAGTGTACAGCTTGACGGATTTTCACAAGGTAAACACACCCATGTAACCAGCAGCCAGATGAAGAAACGGCATTACCAGGGTCCCCAAAGCCCACTCGTGCCCAGTCTTCCAGGCTCTATCTTGCTCCACAAGGGTAGCCACTATCCTGATCTCAAACATCAAATATTTTGCCTGTTTTTAAACTTTATATACAGAGCGTGGCCTTTGGCGGTGGCGGGGTGCTGGCTTCTCCTGCTCAGTGTCATGTTTACTGTATGAGATGCGTCCATATTGCTGTGTGTAGTTGCAGACTGCCTATTATCACTGCTATGAAGTATTCCACTGTAGGAATACGCCGTTCCACAATCTACTTACCCACTGTACTGTTGACGGGCATTTCATTTTTTTTCCAGGTTGGGGCTATTAGGAATAATGCTGCTTTAGTGTGTGGCCTTTGGTGAACATTTGTGCCTGTGTCTCTCGGAGGTATACCTAAGGGCGGAAATATACCTAACGGCTGGGTCATAGGGCAGGCATCTGTTCAGCTTTAGCAGATGCTACCAAATGATTTTCCAGAGTAGTTGTACCAATTTACACTCCAATCAGCCCATTGGGGAGATTTTATTTCTCTTTTGTAGGCTGCTGTGTCTTCTGAATATTTTATAGCTAAATGTATTAATTCTAGAACGTAAATGAAGGTAAAATATAAATTTATAAATAAATCATGACTTCATGCCATGATCCTATTTAAAACCTTAGAATAGCTCTCCACTGCCCATCCAATGAGCTACCCGCTTCACGCTCAGGCATTCACGACTCTCCATTATCTGATTCCCTCCCCATCCGCTCCTGATTCCCCTCTCAGTCTCCGCACTCCAGCCCAGCCAGGCACCTCTTTGCTCCATGTACATCCTCAGTGACTGCCTCATCCCCATTTTCTCTCCTTTACTTTCCTGCCTTCCTAACCTTCCCTATCAAAATTCTGACCATACTCCAGAGTTAAGTTTTAAATAACAGTTTATCAGAAACTCGCCAAACTCTTAGGGCTGTTATGAGGATTAAATATAATAAGGTAATGGAATAATATAATGACATTTAATCCTCAGGACATCCTAGGTGGGCTGTGGCACACAGTAAGCGCTCAATAAGGCGGCTATTATTAATAATATTGCCACTGTACCAGATGCTATGCCAAGTGTTTTACATAGGCATCTTCTCATTTTAATTCTCACGATAAGTTGTGAGACAGTTACTACCCCATTTTATAAGGTAAGAAAATGAGGATAAAGAAGGTTTAAGTAACTTTCCCAAGGACACACAAAACTACTAATGGCAGAACTAGAATTCAGGCCTATGTCTTTCTGACTCCAATAACCATGTTTTTAATGAACCACTAAACTAAACTCACTGCACTCTGTCACAGAATATAAACGCCATCTCTTCCACAAACCCTTCTCTGATCAGACTCCTTGAGTCCCAGGGGCACTTTACCTTCACCTTTATTAGGGTATCTATTCCACTGCACCTTGAAACACAGTCCTTGATCAACCTACTGATTTCCCTGTCTACTGTGTAAGCTCATTCAGCCGTCATTTCCCTTCCGCACCATGGACAGCACCCAGCATTGCCCAGCCCACTAACAGTGTTTAATTGAATTGCTTTTATTTTTAGGATGTGTCTTCAAGAAAAGTGCGAATTCTCCAGTGAAGAAAACAAGTAAGTCTCATTCAGTTGTCCATAACTGAATACGAATGTGTTTAATGTACCTTCTCCCAAAAGCAAGTATTCATAAAGGAACAGGAATAAAATGCTAATAGATTATTAATGACATTACTTTCAGCACTTACCCTTTACCAGACACTATCATATACATATAATATTTTATATATAGTATTTCATATACATGATGTATTAAATTAATATAAATTACATGTAAATTATAACTTTATAAATGTATATTTGTTTACATGTTTTATGTACGTTTATATAAAATTTAGCCATAACTCTGAGAGTCAAGCATCATTACCCTAATTTTACTAAAAGGAACCAGACTCAACGCAGTTCAGCAGCTTGCCCAAGGTTACACCAGACAAGAGAGTGCCAGGTTTTAAATCCAGACCTTTGTAAAAACAGATCTTACACTCTTAACCACTAGAGATCTCAGTAATGTGGTGGTGGAAGGGAGAGGAGGGAAAGAACACTACCACTCTCCACTTCGACATTTCATCCAAAATGGGTCTTTGCAGCTTTGTTTTCTAGATGAGGAGCCCAAAGCTGAGAGAGGTTATATGACTTGCTGCAGGTCCCCAGGCTCTAAAATCCCTAACCACGTCACTGGCCGGAGTATAATCTCGTTTCTGTGAGCGGCCCCCTCCAGGTCCATCTCACAGCCTGTGAAGCCCTCCAGACACAAGAGCTCTGGGTCAGTGGGCTACTTCAAACCAGGGTGATCCCCTGGGGCTCACTGCTTTCCCTTCCCACGGCCACTGCCCTTCTTGTCCCTCCAAGATAAATACCCTGGAGGCTACTGCCTCTTCTTCCTCCATGGTCAGCCTCTTCCTGGCCTAGCTATTCCCAATGACTTCAAGCGCCACATGTCTCCCCTGCCCAGGTCTTAAAACTCATCTGAAAACCAAGGGCTGAGTTGACATGCAGGCACTCAGGCCTCCATAGCCCTGATGCTGCCTTTGGCTGTATCTCCAAGGACAGGCCAAGGAAGCACAAACCCTGAGTGAGAACCCTTTACCTTCCCCCTCTTTCCTCCAGAGCTGTCGATATCTGCCTTCCCTTAAAATCAGAGAAAATTCCTTTTGGAGGGAACTCAGGGGTCATCTAAACCAAGGCCCTCCTTGTATAGAATGGCAACTGAGACCCAAGAGGGACATGAGGTAATGACCATGTTGGCATTAGGATTCAGGTCTCCTCACTGCCAACCTCTCAGCTCCATTTCACAGTAAAGAGCCACTCACGACGATTTCTGAAGCATATTCAGGAAGCAGCAAGGCCTAGTGGTTACAAGCATGGATGATGGAGTCTGATGGCCTGGGCTGTAAAGCTGGCCCCAGTCACGTTATTAGTAGTGCTGTCTTGGGCAAGTTACTTAACCTCTCTGTGTCTCACTTTCCTCTTCTTCTTCAAAAAAATGGAGAATGTAATTTATGTGCCTCATAGGATGTCTGTGAGGATTAAATTAGTTAATACTTTTTTAAAAAGTACTTAGAAGAGGGCCTGGCACATAGTAAGCACTATTTAGTACATGACATATAAATGTTTGTTAATTAAGTAAACTGTCTCCATGCCTCCTTTGCGGACACAAATTTGAGCCTGCTCTGCATCACCAAGTTCACAGCTCACATCCCCACATACTCTTGCCTGGATGACTGTAAGAGTCAATTAACTCAGAGGCTCCCAAGCACCTGCTCAGAGGCCAGTGCGAGTGTGACAGTTAGGAATATGCTGGGAACTTAGTTAAAATACAGATTCCTTGGTCTTCTCTCCTGGGGAGTCTGGTTCAGCAGGTCTAGGGCAGGGCTCATGAATCTGTAGTTTTAGAAAATCCCCTGGTAACTCAAGTACTCGGTCAGGTGGTCAGTCTCTACTCTAACTGGTATCCTCTTCTATCAGTTCTCCACTCTGTGGCCTGCATAAAACCTCCACTGTGGTACCCCATTACTCGCAGAATAAATTCCAATGGCCTTAACACACACTGCCTTTCTGACCTGGTCCCCAGTTACATTTCCAGTCTTGTTTTTTTTCCCCTATCCCCAATGTGCTCTACATTCCGTTCACACTGAATAATTCAGGTAATTCCAAATATTCCATGTGACTGGCTACTCCAAATGTCTTACCGATCATCCTGCATAGGAAATTCTCAGCATCCTCTTCTCTGGAGAAAGATGCTTTTAAAAACAACTGTTTGTTGAAGCATAATATACAAAGTGTACAATTACATAGTATACAACTCCTAAGTATATAGCTTGATGAATATTACAAACTGCACTCATTTACAGAACCAGCACCCAGATCAAGAAACGGAGCGTTACCAACGTCCCCAGAAGTCAGCCCCTCATGAGTAGCAGTTACTTCCCCTCCAAGAGTAGCATTATCCTGGCTTCTAACAGCCCAGATTGGTTTTGCCTAATTCGTACTTCTATATACATAGAATCACCTAGCATTTACTCTTTAGTGTCTGACTTCTTTCACTCAACATGTTTGTGAGATTCACCCATGTTGATTGTTTCATTGCAGTTCATTCATTCTTGTGGCTTTATTGTCTTACATTGTGTGAATATATCAACATTATTTTTATTCTTTCTACTGTTGATGAGCATTTGGGTAGTTTCCAGTTTGGAGACATTACACACAGCTCTGCCAGATACAATCTTGTGCACGTCTTTTGGTGACCACCTGTGTACATCTCTTCTGGCCACACACCTAGGAATGAAATTACTGGGCCACAGGACATGCATTTGACATGCTCTATAAATGGGTTAAGCAAGATGTGGACTGGAAAGTAAGACTTAGATTATCCTTCGGCAGGAAGCAATACTCTGAAACAATGAGGCTCAGGACTGAGAAAACTGTTGATTAACTGTCTATTTGGCTTACATTTATATTCCCCAAATGTAGTATTTGTTAAGTCAATGTATAGAGGGCAGACAGCACCCAGGACAGGAGAGAGAGGAGTGAAAAAGGCCTGGAGCATAGTAGGCATTCAGAAAGTGCTGGCGATTATAATTAACCTCTTCAAGGGTCAGAGGTCAACAGCTCACTGATACCATCTCTCACAAAATTGTCATTATTTCATGGATTCTAAGACACACTTTTCAACATCTCTGAAATCAAGATGTGAATGACAGCTGATTAGCATGTCATAGTTAAATCCTGACATGTTTTTCTCTCTCTTGGTGGCATATAAAATAACGTTGCGACTTGCAATTAGCTGGACATCCAGATGCAGCAGGAGCTGTCCGTGGTGCTGAAACAGAGGTAGCACCTCACAGGGAGCAGAGATCTCAGAACAAAGCAACCCTATCCCCTGTTTGTTTTAAGACCACAGTTCTTTCCCATGGGCTTGCTGATGTCTCAAATTCCACCCTTCCATGTAAAAACAGGAACTCCCACTTACTGGGCTCAGCCAGAACCTATGATAGGTGCTCAGCAGACATTATTTCATCCAAGCCTCACAACCACGAGTGTCTCCATTTTCAGAAGAGAAAGCTGACTCATGGAGGTTAGTGAACCTGCCCAAGATGGTAAAGCCTTAAATGGAAGCATGATCTTGGTTCAGTGCAGACCAGAGAGTAATTTTTTCCCTTTAGGCCGCTTTTCACTGGGGTGGCGGGGGGCAGGGTCCCGAGGACCTTTATCCAAGAGGATCTGAAGGGGGAAGAGGGAGAAATCATGAAGACGCCCAGATGAAACAGGTAGGCGCAAGGGAGGCAAAGAGCACATGATAGGGGTTTGAGAACACTAGACAGGGAGAATTTGAAGATTTGAGAGGATCAGCTGGGTAAGGTATATAAATGTGCTTTGCGACTCTAAAGGGTTCTGTTCCGGAAAGAAATGTTATTCTCACTTATTCAGTGAAGAATATATTTATTGAGCTCATTTCCTATACCATGCTTTTCTTGATCTTGCAGATTCTAATAAGACACAGTCCTTGTCCTTAAGGAACTTACAGTTAATAGATGGGGAGAGGAGATGAAACAGATAAATAATTATCATTTATTCAAAAAACTCTTACTAAGTGCCTGTTCAGAGCCAGGGCCTGTGCTGGAGACTCCTAACACAGATGAATTAAACCCAGACCTGGCTGAAACTCCCAATCTACCAGGAGTCAGCCAAGTAAAGGGACAATATTAACACAAGGTGTCATAATTACAAGATAGTATAGTTCAAGGGCAAAGATATACACAATATTATGAGAGCCGAAGAGAAGGTAATTAATACAGCACTGGAAGTAGAGGCAGGGTCTGGGTTGTAGGGAGAATTATTTCAATGCTGAGTTATACTTGACTACAAATAAAATCGTAAGATTTTATTGTAGATGGAAGTGCTACATTTTGGGTGACCACAACCAAAGGCTATACTGACAAATGGAAAACATGTAGAGAGAGGGCAAAAATGTGGAACCAAAATATAAACTGAGGACAAAGAGTTCTGAATGCAGAGTAAATGCACTTGGGGCAGGGGGAGGTCCTACGCTTAGCAGGGATGGCCAGGGGAACGTCATTCACTCTATTCCAGCTCCCGGTCTACCGAGAGCATGGGAAGACTCCAGAGTGGTAAGACTTTCTGGAGAAGGGGGCATCTCAGCAATCACTGGAAGGAAGACAATTTACAATTCCCACCAGTTTCCCCAGGAAGCCATTCCCACCAGCTCTTGGGACAAGCTGAGCAAGCGCTGGGAGAAGTTGGGCTGTGAGCAAAAGGTACAGTCTGTGGTCCCATCTGGCACCAGGAAGCTTCATAATCCACATAGCTTTCAAGGCTTCCAGGATCTGCCCCAAATCTACACTACAAGTCTGACATCATGCACATACCAGGTGTTCCATCCACACTGGATTACTCATCATTCACCAAACAGCCCATGTACTTCCATCTTCTTAAGAGCACAGGCTCTGGAGTCTGAATAACTGGGTTTGGGACTAGAAGCAGCCCTCTGAGATTATCTGAGCAAACTAAAGAAAGTTACTGAACTTCTCTGAGCCTCGGTTCCCTCAAAAAACAGAAATAGTAATAAAACCCACCTTACTTTGTTATAAGGATTAAATGTATTGGTTAGCTCTCGCTAGGTTGTGCTGCACTAACAAGTGACCCTCAAATCTCAGTGGCTTATAGAACCATGGTTTAGTTCTTGCTCATATTAAATGTCCCTTGTGAGTTAGCTATAGCTCTACTCCATGGATTCTTCTGGAATCCAGGATGAGGAGCAAGCCTTATCTAGGACGTGCTAGTCTCATGGCAGAGAGAAAATAGAAATGACGGAACCATGAGATAGCTCTTCTAATTACTGCACTTTTCTCTATGTATATTTCAAAAAAAAAAAATTTTTTTTTAATATACAAAAGTAAAAATAAAAATATTCCCCTGGGCTTCCCCGGTGGGACAGTGGTTGAGAGTCCGCCTGCTGATGCAGGGGACACGGGTTCGTGCCCCAGTCCGGGAGGATCCCACATGCTGCGGAGCGGCTGGGCCCGTGAGCCACGGCCGCTGAGCCTGTGCGTCCAGAGCCTCCACAACGGGAGAGGCCACAGCAGTGAGAGGCCCGCGTACCGCAAAAAAAAAAAAAAAAAAAAAAAATGCCCCTAATAATGTAAACAGGCCAAAGGTGTAGGGGCGGTAAGGAAGTTCTCTCCCTAGGCACACGCATTGGGGAGAGAATTCATCAAGCTACCAAAATGATTTGCTGGATCAAGGCAGCATGTCAGCCTATTATAGCACAAGTCCACATTAATGTGAAATAAATCTTCTCATGACCCTTGTGGGGCTGAACTCAAGAACACAGCATATGGACAGTGACTGTCATGATAAGATAAAGGCACTCAGGGTGCTTTTATCTTAACATGATAAAGGCGGTCCAGTGGTTAGGACTTGGCACTCTCACTGCCAGGAGCCCAGGTTTGATCCCTGGTCGGGGAACTATGATTCCGCAAGCCATGTGGCATGGCCAAAAAAAGAAAAAAAATTTTTTAAAAGATAAAGGCACTCAGTAAATTATAGCCACTATTATCAATAATACTCTGAGATAGACAGCAGCATCCCTAACTCCCAGAAATTCTCAGAAAACTGAGCCTCTGAGAACTGAAGCAGTTTGCCCAAGGTCCCACAGCAAGTGAGTGGTGGAGAGACAATGCAAAACAAACCCATCCTATCCACACGAAGAGGTGAACACATATGTCCACAGCAGCATTATTCATAACAGTCAAAAACTGGAAACAACCCAAATGTCCATCAACTGATGACTCCATAAGCAAAATGCAGTAGTATATCCATCTACTGGAATATTATTCAGCCATAAAAAAGGATGAACTACTGATAAACACTTCAACAGAGATGAACCTTGAAAATAAGCAAAATGAAAGAAACCAGTCATGAAATACCGCATATTCTATCTACGTGACTATTTATATGAAATACCCAGAAGAGGCAAATCCACAGAGGTAGAAAAAAACAGAGTAGTAGTTGCTAGGGGCTGGGGTGAGAGGGGACTGGAGTGTGACGACTAATGGGTACAGGTTTCTTTTGGCGGGTCTGGAGGGAGGAATGTTCTACAATTGATTGTGGTGATGACTGCATAACTCTGAGAATATAGTAAAACCCGCTGAACTGTACACTTTAAATAGGTGAATTGTATGGTGTGTGAATTATCTCAGTAAAGCTCTGCGTGTGCGCGCGCGCGTGTGCGTGTGTGTGTGTGTGTGTGCGTGTGTGTGTGTGTATCATTTCCCAGGCCCTGCTGTTAACCCTTATTCTACACTGACCCTCACAGAATCAAGGACCCAGTAGTGTCGGGTGAGTAGGCTTTTCAGGTCAGCACTGGCCTCTGCCAGGGGCCCCAAAGGGCTCCAGCTGAGCAAGGGGCCAGCGCACAAAGCCTGTTGCGAGGGCCAGACGAGGCCTGGGCTCGGCGGTTTGGATCCCAGGTGTGCTATCTTCAAAGCACCCACATGCGCTCGGATCCCCACAATGGCACATGGATGAAATATGCGGTGGTTACACGGAGCACAGGGGTCGAATTCCTTAATGACAGTCCCACCAGGGCAAACTTTCCTCTGTGCCCCGGGGCACGCCCCCTACACCGCCCCACCCCCCCACCCCCGCTCCGGCAATACCACCTTCCCCGGTCGACAGGTGGTCAGCTTCCTTCAGAGCCTATCAGACCCAGAAGAACTAGCCAGGATCACCCGAGACCCACTGATTGGTACCAGCTGGAACCACCTGGGACCATTCCTCATGAGAGCAAGCCTACCTTAGATGAGTGGCTCTCGGCACCAGAGGCTGCTGGTGAAGCCGGCCTCAAGCAGCATATCTTCTCAGTTGCCACTCAACTCATCCAAATCCCATGACTGCTCAAAAACCAGTCCCTCTCAGCACCACTGCACAGGAGACCAGCTAGCCCAGCACCCACCTAACGCTTTCCAGGCGAGAACTTCCCCACACACTCGCTTAATGCACGCTGGGGTCTCATATTCGCTGGATGGAAGTTCCATCCTTTACCTTCGAACAGTTTAAACAAATCCCTCCTTTGATCTGGCCTTAGCTGAGCTGCAGAGCAGCTGGGCCCCATCTTGGCTAAGAAGCCTAGGTTTCTTTCTGCTCCCTCAAATGACAGCAAGGACCATGGTCCTCTTGTAGACTGGCAAGGGTGTCTGGCACTCAGCAAGTACTCCATACATTTGCAGAAAACCAAACGCTATGCTTCCCAATTCCAGCCCTGTGCTCCTCAAACTTTAATATGCAAATGAATCACCTGGGGATCTGGTTAAAATGCAGATTCTGATTCAGTAGGTCTGGGTGGGGCCTGAGAGTCTGTATTTCTAACAACTCCTAGGTGAGGTTGATGCTGCTGGTCTGCAGCCCACACTCTGAGTAGCAAGACGCTAACCCACTCCACTCACCCTCTTTTCTGATTTCTTTGCCTTTCTTGGTTGTGCAAGGATACTCTTGGGAAGATGATGGAAGCTGTTCTCACTTTCCTTAGAAAAGTACCTGTCAGCACATACACACAGTACGTTGTATAAAAATTTGAGGCTTGCAGTCCATGGGTTAAAAAACCCTTCCTTTGGACAAACCTTAGTTCTCATGGAAAAGAGGATGCAGTAGGGGACAGCGGGAAAAAAGTCCCAGCAGAGTTAGGACTCCTGGGTCTGGTCCTAGCTCCACTATGGACCTGCAGTGCACCTCTCTGAGCTTCCGTTTCCCCACCATGAGGGGACTGGACTAGATTACGATGATAAACAGGTTTTCTCTTTTTATGCCAACTCTGGTAGCTGTTGCCTAAAATATCCCGTGTTAAGAATTCTTAGACTATGTCTGGATTTGGCAGAAAAGGGTGCTGTGATTGACTGGTGATGCCTGCCATGGTCCCAGGAAAGGGTGGGGGGGGGGCTTAATTGATTGGTAATGTCTGCCAAGGTCCCAGGCCTGGAGGGCTATGGGCTTCCTGCCAGGTAATCAGCCTACCTGGAGGCTGGAGAGCCCTTCTAGCTGTGACATTCCATAACTCATTTAGAGTCATCCCAGATTGGGGAAAGTGAGATCTGTGCTTGTCCTCAAGGGAGCAGGAAGGGATAATTCTTTAAGCTGCTGGCTTCTCAAACCTGCCACCCTGCAGCCCCCTTTGAGACGAGGTAGCAGAATCCCTGCTACACAGCAAAGAAGGACAGTGTGTCCTTGCACTCTCATCTTTGGTTATTTTTAACTCCAAGGACAGAGGCGCAGGCAGAAGCTGAAATATAGAAGGGCTGCGGCAGGCCACCCAGCCTCCTGAGGGAGGGGAAGCCACCACCCTCCCATCCCCCCAAGATGCTCCATCGTTGGCCAAGTGAAGGTCAAGGCAAACTGCCAAGGGACCGGGGAAAGTTCCTCACCTCCCATGTGAATCCTTCCACAGCTCCGCCCTTCCTTGGTACAACCACAGACCCTCTGCCCGTTCCTATCCCACCACACCCTATATCCTGTTCAGTCATGCATCCAGTCCACATACACGTGCCGGGCCTTGTACTAGTGCTGAGGACACGGCACTGAGCAAGGCAGATGGGGGTCCTTGTCCACTGAGCCTTTCCAGTCTAGGGTGGAAGACAGACCACACACAGGATGGCAAGACAATTTGGTAGTTACAACTGCAGTAAGCACTTGGAAGAGGACATGGCTGTGGTCACCCCACCCCCACCCCCAGGCCTATGAGTTCTTCTTCAAGACCTGGAGTGTTCTTCATCCTTCTATCCCTGACACAGAGATTAAGCTGGCACGGAGGAGGGTTCACACAGGGAATACTTATTGATTGGACATATTACACAGGAGACATCGCCTGGGGTTTGAGGATCCCACAGGAGCCTATCTCAGGCAGAATGAGATTCATTCGCTCATTCACTCATTCGCCAAGCATTTTTCTGAGCACCTTCTATATGTCAAGTACTGCTCTAGGCACTGGAGCGAAAGCAGGGAACAAAAATAAGGGAAACCATCTGTCCTCCTGAAGCTCCGATCCAGGGGAGGCAGGCAAACACCAAAGTGCACAAATACGTGAACACACAGCGGGTGTTAGAAGGTGATGGGTGCAGGGGTGGGTGTTTTGGTTTTAGACAGAGGTCAGGGAGGTGTCACCATGCTACGTGAAGGAGGTAAAGAAATGAGCCACCTGGATATCTGGGGGGAAAGTGCTCCCAGCACAGAGGACACAAACATACAGACCCCAAGTGGATTTACGTCTGTTATGTCTGACAAACAAGGAGGCCAGAGCCGCTGGAGCAGAATGAGAAAGGGGCGGTCTGAGATGACGCGGCAGGTAAGAAAGCACAGACCTGGGGAGACAAACACACTCTGCATCAAGCCTGGCACACAGTGGATGGAAATGATGGTGATGACGACGCTGCTGCTGCTGAAGCAGCTAGCGTGCACCGGGCACCGGCTGGGTGCTGCGCCACACAATTAACATGGACTCATTTATCTGATCCCCACAACAACCCATGAAATAGCTCCTATATTACCCCCATTTTACAGATGGGGAAGCTGAAGTTCAACAAGGTTTGTGCATCTTGGAGGTGGCAGGGCTCGAACCGGAATGCTTGGCAGTCTGGGGCCAGAGTCTGATGTCTTCTGACCTTACCAGCCCTGTTGCCCAGGCCCTGCGAGTGAGTGAGTACCAGTTTCCTTCCTTCCCTGAGTTTTTAAACCTTTTGGACCCTTTTATGAATCTTCTGAAAGCTGTTTATCTCTCTTTTTAAAAAATTCTGGTTTTCTCCAGAAAAAAAAAAAACATAGATGCACAATGACACAACTTGTACATAATTTCAAGAGGTCAAGGTGATGACTTCTGGTCCCAAAAGGAAGCACGTTATATACATTTGTAGCTAAAGCAAGAATTGTCAGAGTTGTCCAAAGAGGCAGGAGAGAGCATGTGTTCCTACTTCTACAATTTGTCAAGAGCCTACTGGGAGTGAGGCACTTAAGAGATTCATGGTATTTCATTTAACACTGTGAGGTGATTGTTACTATGCCCCATTTACAAATGGGGACGCTGAAGCACAGAGAGGTTAAGTGACTTGCCCAAGATCACATGTTGGTATCTGGCAGAACTGGAACCTACTCCAGTTGTAGCTGACCCCTGACCTCAGTCTCTATTCCAGACAGCCTCCTTCTGAATTCCCAAATTGCACCCCTCATCTTCCCAGAGAGGGCAAGAAACGTGCTCAAGGTCTCAGAGCTCAATATATTTAGAGCAGGGTCTAGAGCTGTATTGCCCAATATAGTAGCCACGAGCCACATGTGACCACTTAAATTAATTACAATTTTTAAGAATTTGGTTCCACTGCTGCACTAACCACAGTTAATGTGCTGAACAGCCACATGTGGCTAGTGCCTGCCATTTTGGACAGCGCAGAAACAGAACATTCCATCGCAGAAATTGCTATCGGACAGCACTGCTCTTGAATTTGGTCTCTTGACCCTCAACCTAGCGTTTTCCTACCGTCAGAGGCTATTAGAAATTAGATTTGCCTGATTACTGAAGTGAATGGAAAGGGAGACGGAAATAGGGCAGCTGAAGTTGTGCAAGGGAGAGAGCAAGCTCAGAAAGGCTTGTGAGAGGGAAGCTTCAGTCGACATCTTGTACAGAATAAAAGACACGAGAGCCATTGGCTTGGGACCCACCTTGCCGGCAAGGAACCCGCCCATATGTCTGGTTACAGGGACCCTCTGCTAGCTACAATTCCCATTGCCTTGTTGAAGTCTGCAGTTTCTCTAACGGGGACGGGGCCTTCTATCCAGTGGAGAGAGATCCAGCTGAACGGCCAGTTCCCTGGGAGAGAGAACTCAGTGGCTGAAGCACCTGCTCACTTTCCTGGGGCAGGAAGGAGACTGAAAGCAGGGGGCATTCTGCAGCCAGCCAGGGCAAGCCCTGGACCCAACAAATCTGTTGGTGTGGGTACCGGGCAGTGACTCAGGGTGGAGTGGGGGCTGCAGACAGTGGACAAGGTGTCAAAGGCACCCGCAGCTGCCAGAGCAGATGAGAAGACCTAAACCGCACTCCGGCTGCAAAACCAGCCTGGGGTAAGCGTGCTGAGCTGCCTGGCCACACAGTGCTCCCCGAGGACTATTTTATGCCTGCAAGATGCTCAAACGCAACAAAGCTGGATCTCCCTGGTGGAACACTGTGGAGGGAGAGAAGAGAAAGGACCTTGCGGACCTGCCTGCCGTGGAGAAAACCACGGGGGCTAAGGCTGGAGCCCTTATATAACCCTGTAATATAATGGTCTCCCTCCTTCCCTTCCTTCCTTCCTTCCTTCACAACTGACTGTTCCAAAAGCCTACTGAAGGTGGGAGAAAAGAAGAGGATTAGACGGAAGACATGGATTAAATTCCCATCCCATCTCTTATCAGCTGAGGAGGTTTTCGAAACCCCTTAACCCTCTGAGCTTCATCTTCCTACCCGTAAAAGGTGGGTGATCTTACCACCTACTCCAACTCTGGAAGGCTCAAATCATCCTAATAATACTGACAATGATGACTGTCATTTAGTGAGAACTTTTTGACGATGTAGCTCACCACCTATAGTAGGGTACACATTCAGCGCTCGATAAAAACCTCTTGGATGTTGAATTTACCATGTAAATATTTTACGTAACAGTAGTAGCAGTAATCATGATAATAATAAACTATTATGGAGTAAGTGCTTTACTACTGTACTGAGCATGCACGTTACTCAATTCTCCCAGTGACCTGAGAGGTAAGTACTATTATTATTTCCATTTAAGACATAAGCACTGAGACACGGGGAAGTCATTTGTTTAAGGACACAGCCAACAGGGTAGGACCAAAAAAGGGGGGGCGGGCAGGGTTTAAATACAGGTCTGGCTGAATTTAAAATCTATCGCCTCTCGAATCATATAAGTACTCTGTAGACAACAAAGGACTGTACACATTAGATTTTCCATATCATTGCTGTGTTAGGATTAATGGTGATGGTGACTCGGCACAAGGGGAGAAGCCCTTTCTGCAGTCGAGCTCTCTGTCAATGGAAGGAACTGCCCTGAGAGGGTGTGAGCTCCCTTCACTGTCACCCGAGGGTGGACCCCCACTGGACTGGGGGTCTGAGGCATGGTCCCCAGATGGGAGCCTGGGTCCACACCGCGAATCCCAAATGAGGTAGAACATCAGAATCAACTGGGGAGCTAGTGAAGAAGTAGATTTCCAGGTTCCAGCTGAGGTTTTCAGTTGAGTCGCTCAGGATCCTGGCTGCAGATGGAAGAGCATGGGCAGAGCAGGTGAAGAATCACTGGGCTACTGAAATGCTGAGTAGCCTCTGTCCTCAGCACTGCTGGATCCTAGAAGCCATGGGAGCCACCAAAGGAACCCAGGATGCGCCCTCAAGAAGCGTGTGATCGCTTACTAACCACAAAAACTTGCTCTGTGCCAAGCATTACACCCACGGCCCCACAGACTCCTTCTCCCAGGCCACCCCTTCCCCGGGTTCCCTGTGTCCTCTTTCCCTTTTCCAGCTTCAGCATCCCCTCCTCCAGGAAGCCCCTCCTGACTCCCAGAACTAGGGACCCCTCTTTGGGCTTCTCCAATGACGAGATTTTCACTTGTGGACATGTGTGCCCATGTCCACCCCTGCTACCCCAGGCTGTGATGGGGCTGGTGGTGGCTCGCTCAGGACCTAGGCCCAGTGTAGACAGTCACCAAGCATTTGCAGAGAGGGACTTGCCCTGCTCCACAAAGGATGGGCAGAGGAGACAGAGAGGAAAGCAACCGCTGCAGGAAGGAGGTAATCCAGGTCACCAGGTTCGGAGGAAACAGGACCTACAAATTCTCCCTGCCACTGTTCAGAAGCAGCCGGGTCTATTTATAGTTCGCAAGCCTTCTGCTTCTTGCATTTAAATGCCGGGCCAGGCATGGAATAAAATCCTGGGTAGGTCTGTCAGTTTTTAAATTTATTTTATTATTTTTTTTTACAAGAACAGGAGCGGAAAGCAGGGGGCAAAAATGAACCGTGGCTATTTGAGTGAGCTGCCTGGTGCTGTCCCTGGTCCTGCCTTGGCAAGTCTGATGCAGTTCTAGACCTGATCCTAGAAATCAGTGTCCCTGTAGAGACCAGGCCATGAAGGTCCTTTTAAGGTGATTCTTAAATAGTGGCTTTGGTTTACAAAACAGTATCACAGCGTGACCCTGCCTTGGTTTAAACACGCATTCCTGCACACATGCATTGTACACACACACAGACACACACACACACAACTGGAGAGAAACAGCCCCAATGGTTAAACATTCTGCTCTTGGATTATATAGAATTGGAGTCATTTTAATTTTCTTTCCGTGTGCTTTCTCTGCATTTTCCCAAAGTTTGGGTACACAGAGCATAGCCTGAGAAGGTTAGGCTCAAGGAAACTGGCTCTGCCATTTGCTGTGTGGGCGACCCTGGGAGAGGTCCTTCATTTCTTCATCTGTACAATGGGAACAGCAACAACAGGACCCCCCCCTCAGGTTCCCTCTGAGGGCTATCCAAGGTAACACACATGAAATCTGAGCGCAGCACCAGGAACGCGGCGTATGCTCAGAAAATGCAAAGCCAGAATAACTCTACAAGCGTTTGAAACTTGTGAAAGCACAAGATTGTTTTAAGAAACTAAAATGAAAAGGAGTGACTCTCTGACTCTCCCACTCTCCCGGCTCGTGAAGGGACTAGACTACAGCCTGGGAGGGCTCAGAGGCCTGGGTTCCAAACCCAACCCGGCCAGAAATGCACCAAAGGACCCTTCACTCCCCTTGCAGTCTCGCCTTTCTGACTCTGAAAAGGATGGTGCTGGTGGGTAGACTGGTAAGTACCACTCGTCTCAGCAGATGCCTGAAGAGGATGACACAGCTCTGGTCTTCAAGAAGGGCCAGGTCCTGGACACAGCTCCAGAGCCTTTCCCAACCTGCCACCCCCCTTTCCTGACCCCTCCTCCTCCCCACACCCATCTGTTTTTTTTTTTTTAATTTTTATTGGAGGATAGTTGATTTACAGTGTTGTGTTAGTTTCAGGTTTACAGCAAAGTGAATCAGTTATACATACACATATATGCATTCTTTTTTAGATTCTTTTCCCATACAGACCATTACTACAGAGTATTGAGTAGAGTTCCCCATGCTACACAGTAGGTCCTTATTAGTTATCTATTTTATATGTAGTAGTATGTATAGGTCAATCCCAATCTTCCAATTTATCCTCCCCCCCTTACCCCCTGGTAACCATAAATTTGTTTTCTACGTCTCTAACTCTTATTTCTGTTTTGTAGACCCCCACCCATCTCTTAATGCACCTACTCACAGGCATCAATAAACCTCAGGACACTCTTCCTTGACCACACAGAACCCCCAGGGGTCTGAAGCACCTCCCTCCCCCCTTCCACTCCAGCCTCGTAAACAGCTCTCACCCTTCAAGGCTGTCCTCAGCACCCCCGGCTCAATGGGGTCACCCAGTTATCTGCTCTGCTTGTCTCTCCTCCTTGGCTGCGGGAGGCCCCCGTCTTACTCCGCACCTACCTCAGCATCCAGCACATTGGAGTAGGGGGTCAGTAAATACGCTGACTGCATAAATAACACTTTAAAATGAGAAAGGGCAGTGCAGAGCAGTGGTTAGGCCCATAGATTCATGGGCTCAGGCAGACCTGCATTTGACCTTGCTGTTGAATGACCCTGAGCCAAAGACGAGCGTCTCTTCTCTGAGCCTCAGTTTCCTAACGTGTGCAATGGGCATGACAGTTGTACCCCCTTCGTATTCTGATGTTTTGATAGGATAATCCAGAGTTCAGAGTACTCAGCATGTGAGAAACACAAAATAAACATTTGCTGTCATGATAAGGATGATTATTGAAAATGTAAAATGACTTTAATGATTATCTTGGGACACCAGAGTGTCAGCACTTTCCCTGGCGGTCTTGCTCAGGGCCCCTCTCTGGTTCAGGTCCATGGGACCCTGTGAACTATCGGACAGGTTGCTACCTGCACAAAGGTGCCCGACTGAGCTGGGTGGACACACAGCCTGTTTTCACTGGCCAGGCGGTACACCTCACGGGCCTTTTTCTAATTCATCCTTTTACAGGAGGTACCATTTAAATTCAATCACCTGGGGTGGGGGTGAGGCTAGCACAAACATGCCATACGAGCCATGTGTGTGCACCAGAGCCCACATGTGGGATCACGAGGGGAAGAGCCATCCCTGCGCGGCTCTCACTCTCAGTTCAAAGGATGATGCAAAGGCCCCACCCAACAGTAGAGGGCCCAGGGCAAAAGTACAATGGAGGCCGTCATGCTCATTCTAAATGTTTAAAAGATATAAATCAGGCTCTTACATAAAACATGCTCTATCCTTCCATTCTGACAAATATGCCTTCATAATGACCTTGAAGGCCAGGACAGGTTCAAATTTAGAATCCTCTGAGTTCCATGGCTGAATATGGAGAGAGGAGCTGAATACAGGCCCTCTGCTGTAGCCCATCCCTTCCCTTCCTCCCCACCCCCGCATACCCAGGGGCCCACTCTGTACATGTGTGTTCTGTTCTCACCTCCACAAACAGCTACTTTGCGGCCATGTATCAGGACACCCGTGATGGAGGAGGGGCCTAGGGAAGGGGTCTGGACAGACCCCAGATGCTGACTCAGGGCCGTTTGGACAGGGAATTCCAGGGTCCCACGTACCCGGAACATGGCCTAGAAAGGGGGGTCCCGGTGGGCATGTCCCCATTGCCCCATAGATTCCTCACCCAGTGAGGAGGGCTGGAGATCAGCCCAGTAGTGCTGGTGACCCCAGATCAGGGCCCTTCTTGCTAAGTGTAAAGACAGGAATGACACAGCCCATGGTTCCACCAGCAGCCAGGTCTACTGCCCCCAAATAGGTCATGAGAAAACTCATCACAGCCTGACACAGGGCAATTCTCCTAAAGACTGCGGTCTAATTTTTTACCAAACCCTTTCACAAATCAACAGATTCTGGACTTCCCTGGCAGTCCAGTGGTTAAGACTCTGCGCTTCCACTGCAGGGGGCACAGGTTTGATCCCTGTTCGGGGAACTAAAATCCCTCCTGCTGTCTGGCGCGGCCAAAAACGATAAAAAAAAAAAACCTGCAAACCAACAGACTTGCGGGTGAGGTGGGCATGCGGCTTCTCCCACCATTCTTCCCTAGCAAGGCCCAGATTTAGGGGTTTAAATATCTTGGGAGGCGCAGGGCATCTGCAGGCCCAGCCCTACTTTGAGCCTTTTCTGGGGCTGGAGACATACACACCCCACTCTCAATTCTTGCCACGGTTGGGCTGCAGACAAACCTCCAGACCCAACCTTTAACTAAAGAGTGGTTTTATTATTTTAATTTTTTTTTTAAAGGATGTAGACATTCACCTCTGGAGAGAAATTATGGGTTTCAAGAGTTCCTGACAAAAGCTTCATTCCAGAAATGTAAAGTCACCATTTTAAATTTGGTTCTTATTCACTGCTGGGAAGTATTAGAAGGAAGATTACAAATTTAATAATGTAACACGACAGGAACTGGCCCGGCCTCATCTCCAGGAGAGTAATTTGCTCCTGCCTTCAGACTGGCACTTCCCAGCCTCGCCTCACCACCAGACCTGCCTGGTGACACACTCCTGACTTCCGTGTCTTGTGCTCTAGCCCACACAGCCAGCCTAGACAGCAAAACACCGTCACTGCCAGGGTCTGAGGAGTCAACGCTGGGATGGTCCGACCCATTTGGGAAGAGTCACTGTAACAAAGGGAGCCATCCCTGGGCCTCCTGGCCCCATTCTTCTCATCCACAACCAGAGAGGTCTTTGTAAACCCCAGATCTGAGCCTGTTACCTCCCTGCTAAAAACCCAACAGGGTTCAACTCAACTGTTCTTAAGCTCAGATCCAAGATTCTTGACTTGAAAGACCTAGTATGACCCAGTCCTGCTGCTTCACTAACCACATGTGCCTTCAAAACACCATGTGCCTTTCCTACCCCAGGGCCTTTGCACAGCTGCTAATAATAACAAGAATTAATATCTACAGAGCACTAACTCTATGCCAGGCACTGTGCTAAGGGCTTGGCAGGTGTCTTCTTATTGATTATCATCCTGACCCTGGGAGGCAGGCAGTAGAGCCAAATGGGTAAGCTCAGACTCTGGAGTCAGACATCTGGGTTTCAATCCTACTTCTGTCTCTTACTGTGTGATCTTGAGCAATGTACTTAACCTCTCCATGCCTGTTTCCCCATCTATAAAACAGGGATAGTGACAGCACCTGCCCCACGGAGTAGTTGTGAAGCTCTGGTGAGTTAAGGGAGGTGAAGTGTCAGGATGTGATGGGTACCGTGTGTTGACCACCCCTGTCCTCATCTTACAGAGAGAGACAGAAGCAGGAGTGATTAAACAACGTGGTCAAGGTCACACAGCTACCAGTGGGAGTGTGGTCTCCGGATGCTGAAGACTTCAATTTTTGCCGTGATTTGTCCATTGTAGAAAATTTGGAAAATACCAAAGAAGTGAAAACTAGAAAACAAAAACTACCCATAATTCTGCCCCGTAGAAGTAATTATGGTCAATATTTCCATCCGTGTGCATGCGTGGATGTGTGTGTGTGCGAGAGAAAGAATGAGAGAGAGAGAGGCAGGAAGAAGAGAGACAGATGAGGGGAGGGGGAGACAGCCACAAAGACTGAGAGAATCCAAGACTTGCACCCCCAACTCCCATAATTGACCCCAAGTCCGTGCTCTCAGAGTCATGGCATCCTGTCTCACTCCGCCACTCCCCCGCCTTCATTTGGCCAACTCCACTCATCCCTTAAGTCTCAGCTTCGCTGTCTCCTCCCCTCCTCTCCCCCAGCTCAGTTCTTCCAGCTCCAGCCTCCGCCGGCACCCTGCACTTGACTTGTGTGGCACTAAGCACAGTAATGATCAAATTATTAGTTGTTCCTTTGGGTTGTCTTATGTCTAACCCCCTCCCACCAGACTGTAAACTCCATGAAGGCAAAGACTGGGCTTGTCTCGGGTCATCAGCACCTACTGGAGAAGAAAGAGAGAGAGGGAGGGGAGAAGGGGGAGGGAGAGAGTCTGGGAAGGTTTGGGGTTCAGCTCCGCCTTTCCCAAATCAGGGTTCCCCTGGGTGGGATGCAGCAGAGAATCACACAGTCCCTGACCTGGAGGGGCTCTCAGTGTGGCAGTGAAAAGTGATGTCAACCAGACTTTGCAACTGCTGGAGAGAGAGAAGAGAAGCTCAGAGTGCCATGTGAATGCCCAGGAGGAACAATCAACTCCGCCCGAGAGAAGAGAGGTGTGCTTCCTGGAGGAAGTGGCATCGGAGCCCTGAGGGGGAAGGTGGGGGCATCCCAGAAGACGAAATTGCCCAAGCAGAGGGACGGGAAGCAGAAAATTCGAACAAGCCTGCCAAGAATGGAAGACCCAGGTTTTGCCTGGAAGTAACAACTGGCTGAAAAGGCTAGAAATGTGAAGTTAGATCATCTGGCCCTACCCCAAACTCATTTTCCTGTTCATCCTGTCACTTTCTCTCAGGTACACTCTCCACACACAGTCAGGCCTCTGAACTGGCAGGAGCCATCCCCTGTCCCACATCCCTTTAGCATTTCAGTGACCGCTGGCCTGACCTCCTGCGGACAGCGCCTGTTTCTCTTGGCCAAGGGCAACAGACAACTCCCTGCCCCCACTCCATCCCCATCCCCACACTTGGCCTTCGACCAGTGACTGATGGGAGTTGGTGTATAAGCACCCCAGCTCCCTCACTCCTGGGTGGGATAACGGAGGTACATGTGCTCCTCCGGGGGTCTGCAAACTAGGGCCCATGGGCTAAATCCAGCTCACTGCCTATTTTTGTAAATAAAGTTTTGTTAGAACACAGCACCACCCATCCATTTATATATTGTCGGTGGCTGCCCTCCAACTGTGTAACCCAGCAGTTGGGAAAGTGACCTTATGACCCGTAAAGACTAAAACATCCAGGGTCTGGCCCTCTACAGAAGTTTGCCAAGCCCTGTTCTACAGTTTCCCAGAGCCCCCAGGAAGCCTCAACGCGGTTGCCCTCGGTCCGGGGTAACTTGGCTGATAACACGCTGTTTCCCCAAGTGACTTTCTCATTCCCCTCCTGGAGTTTCATCCATCACCTTCGGGAACCATATGAACCACGTACCACTGCTATCTGACTGCTTTGACTCCTAAAACTGGCAGTTTCCTGTGGTTCAACCTAATACTTGTACTCAAATCCTTGTTTCGTGGGAAGCCCGAGCTAGGACAGGAAGACAAGCGCCACTGTGCCCATTTCACAGATGGGCCCTGATCTGACACGGTTCCCGCGCACACGCTACAGAGGTCAGCTCTGGGGTTTTTTTTCTTTTGTTGTTGTTGTTGTTGTTGTTTGCCATGCCACGCGGCTTGCAGGATCTTAGTTCCCTGACCAGGTATGGAACCCGGGCCCCCGGCAGTGGAAGCATGGAGTGCTGACCACTGGACCGCCAGGAAAGTCCCTCAGGTCTGGTTTTGGACTCCCCACCCCAACCCAGTCAAAGCCTTGCCAGGTCCTTGCTATATGCAGTATCATTAGCACACCTGCCAGGCTACCCGAGGCTTATAGCTGTGGACTTGTTCACCTAAAGAAGAAAGCAAGGCTCGAAGAGACCTGCCCAGGGTCACTCAGCTGACAAATGGGCAGAAATGGGGTCTCAAATCCAGGTTTTCTTACGACAAATTCAGGGCTCATTCCATGACAAAGCAGCTACCCCTTAACTTTTCACCTCAAGGAGTCTGTCAGTCAGGTCCCCTGCCCACCTCTCTGGAAACAAAGCCGATTTTCCACGAGGATCAGGTGATCTCAAATAGGCAAACACCTGTCAGGCCCAAAGGTCTTTATGTTTGCAAGGTACAAAACAGAAAACCAAGATAGATACCTTCCAAAGGTACCTAGGGGATTTCCCTGGTGGTGCAGTGGTTAAGAATCCGCCTGCCAATGCAGGCGACACAGGTTCGAGCCCTGGTCCGGGAAGATCCCACATGCCGTGGAACAACTAAGCCTGTGCACCACAACTACTGAGCCTGCGCTCTAGAGCCCGTGCTCCACAACGAGAAGCCACCGCAACGAGAAGTAGCCCCCCGCAACGAAGAGTAGCCCCTGCTCGCCGCAACTAGAGAAAGCCCACGTGCAGCAACGAAGACCCAACGCAGCCAAAAATAAATTAAAAAAAAAAAAGAGGTACCTGGAAAGAAACCCACCAGGAAGCACAAAATACACACATATATTCATGAAAAGAATTAAATGCAGCACAGAATGCTGGAAAGACCACAAGTGTTGGAGGCAGGCCCGGGTTTGCAGCCCTGTCCTACCTTTCACCAACTTGACCTTGGCCAAGCCAGGAGTCCATCTGGACACTCGATTCCTCCAGCCCAACCTAACGTAATGACCACGCACACCTTGTGGGACCATGGAGAGGGTGACCTGTAATAGGGGTGGGCACTACCCAGCACAGAGCTGGCCACACCTGCTCTCCTCACTCTGTCGTCAGAAGTTCCCAGACAGCTGGTGGTGGACCCAGCCCAGCCAGAGCCCCTTTACCAAGCAGGACACCCATCTCACAGCTGCTGTGAGTTTCTGCAATTCCAGCTCACAGCTGCCCCTCCTTTGGAGAGCTGCTCTTAGCTGATGGGAGCTGCCTTGCCCCAAAAGTTATGTCTCCACTCCCCCGCTGCCCCAGGGGGACTGTCCACAGCCCATGACTGACTGATACGCGAGTCCAGAAGGCCAGTCAACTCTGTGACGCCATCCGCCCTCTAGAGCTTCCCATGGGTCAGGCTGAGGCTAGCCTGTGGCTGAGTGCCCATCGTTAGCTGCTTCCTTTCCTGCCCATCCTGCATCCCGGTCTCACCTGACAGCACTGCATAGCATATCACCTGCACAAGAATCCACGTCTCAAACTAAGACAGTGGGAACAGGAGAGAATTCTCCCATCTTCTATATTCTTTTCAAGTTGAAGACCGCTGGGAGGAGTCTAAGAATACTACACATGTTAATTTCTCCCTCCCTCTTAGCACCCACCCAATTCCCATCAGGGCCAGGCATCCCAGTTTGGGGGTCCCTCTCCCAGGACCCAGCATACCCAACAGAAGCTAGAGAGAAGTGGCTGCAGCTTCCAGGGGCCAGATGGTTCGGGGGTGGGTTGGCCTGGGTCTGGGTGGGCCCCCAAGGCACCTGGTCCAGTGTTGGTGTTGGGCCCAGGCAGATGAGAGATGTTTCTCGACATTTGCTGAGGAACTAATTAATTTCCATTACAGGCCCCAATTAGTGACATATCCTCCCACCCACTCCCAAGGCGACTCCAAGCGGCATTTCTCAGGGACACCAAGTACCGGAAATGCAGGGTATGGACTTGAAGCCTCAGGCGCCAATAGGGTGCAAAGTAGCCACTTGGGTCACCTGGGAAAGGAAGAGGCCCTGACTGGGAGTCCAGAAACATCAGTTCTACTCCTGGTTTTACCAGAGACCTGCTGTGAGGCTTTGAACAAACCATGAGATCCCTCTCTGGGCCTCCGCTAAAGATGCTAGAGAACTTCAGAGAGACTTCTGGCTTGAGGGCTCTGAGACAGTAACAGCTAATACTCTTAACACACTTCTACTGTATTCCGGCTCTCTACAAAGCATGTCACAAATACCTACTCATTTAATCCTCCTGACACCTTCAAGGCAGGGAGGGGTTATTATGGGCCCATTTCGCAGTTGAGGAGACTGAGGCTCAGAGAAGTTAAGTCACTTGCTCAAGGTCACACAGCCAATGAGTGGCAAAGCCAGGATTCAAACCCAGGCCATCTAGCTGTGGAGTGTGTATCATAACCACCACTGTGCTATACTGCCTGGTATAATCTGACTACTCTTGAATCCTCACAGGACTGGGCACCACTATAAGTGCTTAATAAGAATTTACTAACTGGAAAATAAAGAAAAAACTGGTAGCCTAAAAGACCATACTGGTGGTTTGTGGGAGTGGGACTAGGTGGCTGAGGTGTGAGGGAGACTGATGTTTTCTTGGGTGTCCTTTGTGCTGTTTGGCTTTTCACCACATAACATGTTACTGTCAGTAACAGCAGCATAAAGGGTTGTGAGAGCTAGAAACAGTGTTTGTCCTAGGGAGGGGACAGGAGACCCAGAAGACGGAGGTGCCTGGGGCCCTTTTAACTGGATATTTTTTGTGCTTCTAAAATGTTGTACCAACTGCATATATTACTTAATCCAAATAATACTTATTCTTTTAAAAAGTATTGAATGACCAATCAGCCAAGGATCAGCTAGAAACTCTGGCAGGAGGGGATGCTCTGGGGATGAAAACGACCATAGAGGCAGAGGAGCAGGGGAGAAATCCAAAGGAGGAGATGGGGGCCTGGACAAGTGTCCCCTGTTTTCTGGGAGACTCTGGTTGTATCTAAACCAAGCCCACTAGACACCTCACTGTGTAAATGGGGATCCTGAGGCCCAAAAGACAAAGGGAAGCAGCCACAGGAGATGCTGAGATTTGGCGGCTGAACGGAGACCTCTTCTCCTGACTCCTAACGCAGCCTCTCAGGCCTCACTGGGCACAGAGTAAGCACCAGCTGTCCAGACCCGAGCCAGGAGTCCCAAACGCAGGCAATGCGCTCCCACCATCCCACACTTCCTGCATCCAGGAAGTCTACAATAGCAGGAGAGGCAGCGCTGCCATGTCCTGAATGCCTTCTATGCCTCACACATGCATTATCTCTAATTCTCACAGGGTAGAGTTATTCACTCCATTTTACAAAGCACAAGGCTGAGGCCCAGAATAGTTACGTATCATAATCAAGAGACACAGCTAGTAGGTGGCAGAGATTCAACCCAGGTTTGGGACCCTCCAAAGTCTGTGCTCTTTTGCTATCCTGAGCCAATCCTCTTGGAGAAGTGTCTCCCCTCAGTTGAGGACAAGTCCCACCGGGAATGTATTTGTAAATGCCTGTATCTTCAGACTCTGAGTTTTAAGGGACTGGATGGGAATCTTATCACATCATACGGTTTATCCCCCACGCCTCCAATCTAAGCAAAATCTCCACCTTCCCTAGAAAATTACCAGCGACCCCTTTCTTAGAAACATCTAAATAAACTGACTCAGTAAAGTCTCTTGGTAGCATTTCCCAGCATTTTGCCCCTTAACATTGATGGTCCCTTTGATTTACTTCTTCCCAGCAGAGACCTGTCCTCAAATGAACCTCCTGGTTTTAACACATAGCCCTGTCTTTCCCCAATGCAGGAAAGGGACCGCGTCCTGTTCCCTTCGGTAAAAGGTGCTAGACCTGAGCCCCTCAATATTCCACAAAAGGATATTATGGTCTGATGTGTTATTCATGTCGACTCATTTATCATTTATACAGATGACTTCCAAAAGGATTGATGGGGTCCTTCACATTAAACCCAGTGCAAAGCAGGGTAGCAGCTGAGGCTCATTTGATCCGAGACCATGTGATGGAAACATGAGTGCCTGAAGACTAAACCCGGGTCCTGAATTTGGTACTCAATGTCCCCAGCACCTAAGACACAGGTAGCCAGGAGACATCCCAAGTTGAGAAGAACCCTTCATTTCTCTCCAGCTTTTTCTCTAACCCAGTGATTCTCAAAGCAGGCTCCCTGGACCAGTATCAGCATCACCTGGGAACTTGTTAGAAATGAGATTTTTCAGGGGATTTCCTTGGTGGCGCAGTGGATAGGACTCCGTGCTCCCAACGCAGGGGGCCCGGGTTCAATCCCTGGTCAGGGAACTAGATCCCACACACATGCTGCAACTAAGAGTTCGCATGCCACAACTAAGGAGGCCATGTGCTTGCAACTAAGGAGCCAGTGAGCCACAACTAAGACTTGGTGCAACCAAATAAATAAATAAATATTTGGGGAAAAAAAAGAAATGAGATTTTCAGGCCCCGCCCCAGACTGAATGAGAAACTCTGGGGTGAGGCCCAGCAATTTATGTTTTAACAAGCCCCCTCGATGATTCTGACCCGTTAAAACCAACAGTAACAACCACAACTGCAGCAGTAACCTCTAACTGAGCATCTACTACGTGCCCAGCATTAAACCCGCGATCTCATTAGTCCTTTTAACTGAGGAAATCTTAGTTCCACATACCCGGCTCTGGGGTAGGTGTGTTTTGTGCATTATATCAACGTATTACTCACAATAACCCTTTGAAGAACTTGCTATTATTATGCCCCCCTTTTACAGATGAGGAAATTGAGCCCCAGAGAGTTGAAGCCACTTGCCCAAGGTCACACAATTTAGAAGCAGCAGAGGCAGGATAAAAATTCAGGTGTGTTGGATTCCAAAGCCATGTTCTTTCTGTCCCACCACGAAAGCTCCCCAGAGTTTCACAGCTACGTCATCCTGAGAAGCTATACAGCTGGGTGGGGTAAGAGTCGAGAAGGAGAGAGGGGCAGGCAGGGAGGGCAGAAAAAGCCCGTCCCAGACTCCACACTACCAGCTACAATGTGAAAGGAAGCCACGTGATGCACTTAAAGGCACAGCCACCTGTGTCTAAGGGACTAAAAAGACAGGGATTCGGGAGTTCTCGGCCTCTCTCTCTTTACCCAGCTGGGGGTCTTTTCCATTCCCAATCTGAACTTCAGTTTTCCCACCTGATACTCCTTATCATTGTCTACCAGGTTGAGTGATCTGCCCCCAGCTTACTTCTCTGACCTCGTTTCCCCTCATGCAGTCTAACCACGCTGGTCTGCTTTCTCTTCCCTAAACACCCAAACTCCACGCTGACCTCAGGGCCTTTGCACCAGCTGTTGCCTCTGCCTAGATCCCTCCATCCCCTCATATTCCCATTACTGGCTCTGTGATTCAGGTCACAATTCAAATGTCACCTCCTCAGTGAGCCTTTCCTGACTATCTTACTTAATGTTATCTCCCATCCCATCAACCTGTCTTATTTTCATTTCATTTAACACAATCTGAAATTATTTGTTTAATTGCTTTCCTGCTTATTGTCTGTCTCCTGCACCTGAGAACATAACTCCGTGAGTGCAGAAACTGTGTCTGCCTTGTTCCCCCGATATAGCCCCAGCACCTAGAATGCTGTTTGGCACTGAGCAGCTAATTAAATATTAGCTGAATGAATAATACCAAAGAAGAAAACCTAGACTCAAAGGCCAGAGCCCTGGATCCTTAACACGTGACCTCGGCAAGCTGCTTTGCCTCACTGAGCCTCAGTTTCCCTCTCTGCCTAATGAGGAGAGTGGACTAGATGCTCTCCCAGGGGCCTTCCAAGACTGCTAGTCTTGGAAAGCCAGGCCTGGAACCTGCCCAGCTGGTCCATTCAGAAGAGGCAGCTGGCCAGGGTCCCTGCAGCAGCTGCCCCCTCCCCACCCCCACCCGTGTCCCTGCCCAGCCACGCAGTCATCTCACTGCCCCCTCGCAGAAACTGTTAATGAAGTGCGCACTGCTAAATGCAGTTACAATTACGGGGGCTAAGAATAAGGCGCTGACATCAGCCTTGTCAGTTTCCGAGTGAATCAGAAGGGGAGGGGGGAGGAAGGAGAAAAGGGGAGGGGGGATGGCTCTCTGGAGCTGTCAAGTGGAAATAGCACAGCGTTAAATATAATCCAGCATTGGCCTACATCGGTCTGGAGAGGCAGGTGATGGCTCAGCCCCCAGGGCCAGGGCAGACAACTGGATTCTTCAAGGAGGCCAGGCAGCCCTCTGATGGGGATCATCCAGGAAGTGATGGCCAGGAAGGCACTCCAGTGGGCTGGGGTGCAATGCAGTGGGATGGCAGACCCTGGAGGGATGCATCTGGATGTGAACAGGCCCTCACACCCTGGCCTTTGTCAGTGGCTGTTTTGACAGCCCAAGCACAGCCCCTGGGGCTTACACTGCCCATTTCAGGCCAAGAGGCAGAGGGTGGTCTCTGGAGTCAAACACGCCTGGGTTTGAATCACCACCATGAAACCCAAAAAAGTCACTAAACTACACCAAGCTGCCTGGCTTTTCCTCATCTGCAAAATGGGTACATCGGCAACAGCTGATACCCCTTTTGGCTGCTATATGATTCCGTAAGATCATGGAAAGCACTGAGCACAGCCAAGCAAGCCTCTTGATCATTTTATTTTTACAACCCCAAGAGATGCTCAGACAAGGATAATTAACCCCTTTTTCAAGATGGGGAAACTGAGGCCCAGGACTTGCCTGAGGTCCTAGCACCAAAGTGGAGTCAAATCCGAGCCCCATGGAGTAAACTGGGTGGGAGAAGGAGAGAATTCCAGTCGGTCACTCCAAGGGACTGGGTGTGGGGTTTGGAACTGGAGCTCTGACAGTAAGACAGTGGGCTTGACTGGAAAACATCATGGGGTGGGGGGGAGGGCGGTACACAGATTACAGTGGGGGAGATGTCTGCACCCTTCTGAGCATGTCCTCCAAAACTGGTGCCTTTCCAACAATTCTTAAAAGAAATGCTGAAGCGATGGTTAAGGCCACAATGAAGAGATGTCAGAAGAGGCAGAGGAAAAGTAAGGCCCTGAGATGGGAGAGAGGGTCAGCTGGCTTGCGGTCTGCTCTCCTCCACACCTCCGCCCTGCCCTCACTCCGCCTTCAGTTAGTTAGAACAGGCTCGGCCTCTGGGATGGAGGTGGGTGGGGAGGAAGGCAGAGCCTAGTTCTCAAAGGGAGACAAGGGGAATGGGCCCCTCCTTTCCCCTTCCCACCAAACAGAACCAGGTGGGCCTCTGGCAGCTGCAAAAGCCAAGGAAGCTGAAGCCATCAGTCTGGCAGCTTGGGGACAAGGAAGAGAGGGTGCCAGAGAAAGAGAGAATTTTAGGAGAGAGCTCGAACTGCATCAGAGCAGATCCACAGGTCAGTGATCTGTGTAATAGGGGAAGGGATGACTCCCCATCACCCAATTTTTCTGAAATACTTCTTTCAGAGTAATTTACGATAAAGTAGTTTGGGTCCACACTCTCACACACCCACAACTTGAACGATGGGAACAACTGGTTCGATTCTTTACTATGCCTCAGTTATCTAAAACTAGAAGAGTTCTGCCCAATTCCCAGCCCATAAAGGAGATTACAGTGCTTGGTGGTAAATTAGGGAAAGGGGCAGAGGGGGGACAGGAAGTGGCCTGCCCTAGGGACGGGGGTGGGAATGGAGGCTTCAAAGCCTCCACCTCATGCCCTCAAGTGGCCCTAATCCTGAAGGGTACTTTAAGGCCTCCCCCCTCACCACTCTCCCTTATCCACCCAGCCCCAGCCCCCCTTTAGGGCTGAAGTACTCTGTTCCCACCATCTCAGGGGGAAGGGATGGGACAGCAGGACATTTTGTTTCCCAGAAAAAGCTCAGGTCAAATTTCAAGGACAAAAGTTAGCACTTGGTCTGGGAAAGAAAACCTTGCCAAAAGGAGTAAACTGGGGAAGGGAGGGGGGATTCCAGCGGGGTCATTCCAGGTGCCTGGGGTGCGGCGGGATTTGGAGCTCTCATTACCCCTGCTGAGATCTGTCTGGCAAGACCGGAGTATCTCCACCCCACAAGCCAGGAGAAGTCACTCAGACAGCCCCCTCCATTTCCCCTCCGTCCAAAAACAAGGGGAGTGGGCTTTGGCACTAGTTTGTGGGACCCATCCACCACGCCACCCCACCCACCAGATTTGGTCTGAGCGGAAGAAGGCAGTACCACGAAGGGCTTTCCAGCCCAGAAATGTGGCCCGAACTGCTAGGAGAGGGACCGGTAGCCGGCCTGTGTTGCCATGGCAACTTCCTCCTTGCGCTGGATAGAAGCATCCTATGGGCAAATCGGAGCTGGCTGCTCCAGCTTCTCCGCCCCTCTCCCGGGCGGGTGGGGGAGAACTGGATGCCAAAACCACTTGGTCAGACTCAGGGACACCAGCCTCAATTCCAGACCCTGATATAGCAACGCCCTTTGGCATTTGCTGGATACTGAAGACACTCTTGCTCCCCAGCTGTGCCCCAAGGCAGAGTGGCAGGGCTGGGACTGTAGATGTAATGAAAATTAACTGTTAAAGAGAACAGGGAAATGGGGAGCTAGTGCTCCCCACCCTCTTGTTCCACATGCAAGTCCCCCAAATCCCATCTTTAAACCCCCTCCAAGAAGAAGGGCCCAACTCTGCCTTAATAGCTATAACAGTGCAATAAAATTAGCTTATTAAAATTATAAAAGCTAACATTTTGAGAACCAGGCTACCCCCCCTCCTCAAACCCACAGATTCTTTTTTACAGTCATGCTCAGAAATAAGTCTTACTTGGTAATAAGAAAGATAAGAGCTAACAGGTATTGAGAGCCTATCTAGTGCCAGGTACTGTACTAAGCCCTTTTCGTAGCACAAAACAGCATAATAATCAACAGCACAGATGCCTGAGTCAGACTGCTCAAGTTCAAGTCCTACCACCCTCATTTCCCGGCTCAGTGACCTTGAAGAATATTCTCTCTGTGCCTCAGTTTTCTCATCTGAAAATGGGGACTGTTAAATGTTAATTTTATAGAATTGCTGTGAGGAAAGAAAACAATATTGAAAGTGCCTAGGAGGATACTTAGAGAAAGGTAATCATTTAAAAAATGTTGACCCTCTGTGGTCCATGCTATTATTTTCTTCCTCCAAGTCACCAGCAACCAACAATATAGATGTGAAAAAGCAGAGGTCACGTGTCTAACTCCTCCCTGCCCCACCCCTCCTCAATTATAAAACCAGTACCAGCAAGGCTGAGCCATGAAGACACAGACACAAAAAATGCCTCCCAAGAGCATGCCTCTCTAAAGCCTCAGCATCTTTGTGAAAAGGGGCAAACGCAGTGTAAGTAATGGGTTTGGAGTGCGCGATGGAAGATGCTCCTTGGGAGGAATTCTAGGAATCTGCAATGACCAGCATCCTGAACCACAGGGTGGCTAGAAAGGGGTGGAAGGGGCAGCTTCCTTTGCTGACAAAATGTCCAAGGCTCCTAAGCCGGAGGCAGGAAAGTGCTCTGGCCCAGTTAAGGCTAATGAAAGTCTACTCCTCATACAGTTTCTCAGGAAACCAGCTGAAGGGTGGCATGTAAGCCCTGAAGATGGCTCTGAGTCAATACGGTTGATGAAAAAGGTGCATTGGACAGGAGTCAGAAGGAGCAACAAAGGGGAGGCACCCAGATGAGCCAGAGGCCCATCAGGGACACTTCTGAGTCATCGGGGACAGAGGGGCAGGAAACTGGTGAGGGGACGGAGCAAAGAAGAGAAAGGTAAAGCAAAGCCAATTCTGACAGCCCTGCAACTGGAGCAGTCTCTGTACAGTATCTGAGAGATATTCAAACTGCGTTTCGAAATTAGTTCGGGGTGGTGCCGTTCTGAAAGAATAAATCCAAGGGGTTTTATTTTTTTAGGAGAAAATGAATGACTTTGAGAAGAACAAGAGAAATTAAGCACCAAGACAACGTTCCCTACTTCCTATTTTCACCAGACACTCATTAGCCTTCCTGAAAGGAAACTTCACTTTCTCCCTCCCCCTCCCAAACTCGAAGCATCCCTTAAGATGAGCAGACAGTGAGCATGAGATGCCCAAACCCAACTCCTGGCTGCCAGCCGCTCCCTGGGACCTCTTCACCTGGGAACCATTTTCTACACAGTGAGATTTGACTTTTTAAAAAATCCTCTTTCAGAGAGAGGGCTAGTGTCTTACTGGAAAGAGAACCAGAAACCTGATTTTTGTCTTGGCTGTGTGCCTGCCTCACTGGGTGACCTTGTGTTACACACACACACACACACACACACACACACACACACACACACACACACTGGGGCTTCAATCTCACACACATGCATACATTCACACAAATACACACACACACCAATTTGGGGGCAAAAAAGGGTCGGACAAGATGATTTCTAGGTGCTCCAAGTGAAAAACTTAAGAATTTGAAGAAACCCGCTGGGGAAAAAAAATAGGGACCTTTAAAAATCTCTAATATTCCATGAAGTTATCTACTCTGACTCACGTGAGACCAGAGCAAGTCACCAGCCACCAACAATAATAACCAAGGCATCTGAACCATGACACGGAGCATGACTTTGAAGAAAAACCCACCTGTCCCCACCACTCATGCACCTTGCCTCTTGAGACCCAAGTGGCCTGTTGGGATTTCAGGAGCGTCCTTGAACGTCAAGTGAGGCGTGGGGGAGCCAGCTCACCGAGGCAGGTGGGGCTCCCTCCCCAAGCCCCCATGCTAGCCGGGACTTCCTCTCCCGGATTTTGCTCCAGAGGAGGCCACCGGGTTAGGAGAGCCCCTCCACCTCTCTCCTCACTTCGCCTTGTCCAGAATAATAATACAACCGCCCTCAGCTGCATCACGGGGGAAGTTAAGCCTCTGAGCCTCAGTTATTTTTTCTGTAAAATGTAGATTCTGTAAAATGGCTCTGCAGTAACCATCTTTACTCCACCCCCATCTCCAGGTCAACAGCAAGACAGGTCTGTCAGGGGTCAGCCTCACATTGCCCCATTCATTCACTCAGCCAACACTTTCTTCTGGAGAACCTTCTCCCTTTCTCCCCACCTGCCTCCTGCACCAGCAGAAAGACATGAGCACCCATCACCCACCGTTCCATCCAAGGCTTATCAGATAACGGGATGACCAGATAAGGGTCCCTGCAGGCAGAGAGCCTTAAGCAGGGCCCATGAACTCCCTAAAACTGTGGACAAAAATTTTTGGATGGTGCCTATGTGTATTTTTTGGAGAACTTGTCCATATTTTCATCAAGTTCTCAAAAGCGTCCATGAAACCATTTTACTACTCCCCACCACACACACCCCTCTCCCTTTCATACCCTCATCGAATTAAAATACTCTCAGATTTTCACCTTACAAAACACTTTTAACTTTACCTTTATGTCTGAGGTACTGTCATCCCATTTTACAGATCGGGATGTGGAGGCTAGGGGTGGCATGACTTGCTCAAGGTCATGGCTAATACGGAGAGAAGCAAGACTGGAACCTCATTCCAACTCCCAATCTGGCACTCTTTGGGGAACTCTCACCCAAGCCCTCTAGGTACCCCACCTGTTGGTGGCTTCGCTTCCTCACCGCAGAACCAGATCTGAAGCCCTTCTGTTTCCTCTGCCTGGTCCCAGGGCCCCCAAGAGCTGTTTTCCCTACATTTCCCCGCCCCTTGGGCTCTGGCTGGGGTTGCGCGCAGGCCTGGGATCCTGAGGTTCGAGCCGCTGTATGGTGGCCCGGTTCAGCCCACCTAGAAGGGCTACTCCAGGCACAAGAGCACCCGGGGTCAGGGGCACACTCCGGAGGGCGCGCAGGTGTAGAGTCGGTGCCGCCCTACGCCTCCCTCGGGGAACCGCCGGGAAGAACCGAGAGGAAAGGCCGTCACCCGACCGGTCCCCTCGCGGTCCGCCCCAGTCCTTAAAGGACTGGGGGAAGAGGAGGAGAGACAAACAGGGGCGCTCAAGGCCTTGGGCGCAGGGCGGGGGTCTTGTGCAGGGAGTCAATGAATGCAGCCAAGACAAAGATGGAGCGGTAAGGTTGCGCGCCACCTCCAATGGCGGGGGGCGCGTCGGAGCCCCGGGGGTGAGGCGGCCAAAGCCCCGGGGTTTGAGGAGTGGGCACATACAAGAGGCCCGGGGAGGGTGGCGGGTCGGATCCAGGGACAAGACCGGGAGCATTCAGTAGGCGCAGGTGAGTAGGGAGAGCTAAGTCCAGGCGACCCAAAGGGCCCACTTGCGGAAAAGGGGTGAATGCAGATGATCTAGGGGTCCCTGGGGGGCGGCGGGAGGCGAGGAGACCCCACATCCTAGAGATCTGAGGTCCTGTGGGTGGGAAAGAAGACCCTGGGGGCGCATCCCCGAGCGTGCTTGGGATTGGGGGTGGGGAGGAAAGAGTGGCCACCTCTTAGGGAGCACTGGGTCGGGGAGGGGGCCTCGGGATCTGGCTCCCGGGACGCCCCCCGGGGATCGGGGGCGGGCCACGCGCTTACCCGCGTCCTCGTCGTCGAAGGAGTTCATGCACGGGAAGTAGATGGCGAGCGCCTCGAAGGAAGCGGACAGGCTGAGGCGGCTCTGCGAGCGCTCCATGCCCGCACCGGCGCCGGGCGCCTCGGCCGCGGCGGCGGCGGCGGCCGGCTTGGGCAGCTTGGCCGCCCCATTCTTGACGCGGAGTACGGCGCGCGGCGTGGTGGCGGCGGCCCGAGGCCGGGCCGGGGCTCCGCGGCGGGGCTGGCGGGCGCGGCTGGGCCGGAGAGCGGGCCGGGAGCTGGAGGCCCGCGGACCCGAGGCGCGCTGTGCTCCCGGCGGCGGCGGTAACGGTGGTGGCGGTGGCGGTGGCTGTGGCGGTAGCGGCGGCGGCGGCGGCGGCGGCGGCAGCGGCAGCTGTGGCGGCGCAGCTCGCTCTGGCCCGCGGCGCCCATCGCCGGACGCGAGGGGCGGGCTCTTGCCGCCGCCGCAGCCAATCGGCACCGCCCGAGGGAGGGGGCGCCGCGCGCGGGGCGTGGGAGCCGGAGGGCGCGGGCGGGGCCCCTGCTCGCCGCCCAGGCCGCCAGGTGTGCGCGCCCCAAGGGAGGAGCGCGCAGGGCTGCTGCGCTCCCAGTCCAGGGGCCGCGCCCCCCAAGTTTTCCCGTCCCCCACACTCAGCCCTCATACTCGCCCCGAATCCAGGCGACCAGTCCCCGACTGAGACCGGCCTCCCCCCGGGACGCAGACGCGCTGGAAAGCGACACAGGTACAGTGACTGGCACTGGAGATCCTCAGATTCACACATGAACCCGCAGAGGAGCACAAACAGGCACCCACAAGAGTGCATTCACTCTGCAATGTACACCACGGACACCCTCAGACTCTTACACACCCAGAGAGATTCACCCAGACTCACTCACTCATAGAGACCCTTGGGGTAACCAATCCACAGACCCCCTTAGACTCCAGACCTCCGAGACCCACACAGGTAGGTACATCCACGGACACACACAGACTCACAACCAGAGACCTGCAGACACACTCAGAGCGACAAACAGGGACACCCTTAACCACACAGGGAGACCCTCTGATCCCACACGAACCCACAGAGAAGTTCAGGTGGGCACACACATCCCCATGAACCCACACTCCTCAGAGAATTCACACACAGACACTCATACTCAGTGATACACTCTCAGACCTGCACACAGAGACACCAGTGGCCCTCCTAACGTTGACCACCCCCTCAGCACCCATTCACATACACCCAGAAATACCGTGACAAATCCTGTCAGACTCACACACAGCCACCCTCAGACCCAGACCCTCAAAGAGAGACACTCAGACACACCTCAGTGGGCACACACAGGTTCACACTCAGACACAGCCCCACAGCTTAGTCATTCCTGGTGATGGATACATTCTGATGCACAGACACCCTCAGACTCATACATGGACGCAGATACACTCCACCAGACTCACACATTCACCCAGACACTCCCACATATAAACCCCCAGGGACACACACACACACACACACACACACACACACACAGGCTCAGACATGCAGAGCCCTGTAGGTGAACACAATCACAATCGGAAACCCGCACTCCATTCCCTGGCCTTGACCCAAGACCTCAGTCCCCACTTAGTCAGGCCCAGATGTCTAATTTCTCCCAGCTGCTTCCACATCTGCTTCCTGAAGCAGCCTGCTGAGATGGCAAGAGCACAGAGTTTTGATCCAGACTGTGGCGCTATCCTTGCATGTGGTCTAAGGCAAAGTCCTTTGCCTCACCTGCCAGTTTCCTCATCTGTACAAGGGGGATGCAAACCCTCCCTTTTGGGTGGTTGTGAGGATTAAGATAACACGTGTGTTAGCTTTCAGTTGTCGTGTAACAAAGAGGCTTAAAAAAAAATTATTAGTTTACCATTCTCTAAGTCAGAAGTCTGAACAGGCTCAACTGGGTTCTTTGCTTGGGGCCTCACGAGATATCGGCCAGATTCCAAGCTCACTCAGGTTGTTGGCAGTATTCAGTTCCTTGTGGCTGTAGGATGGAGGCCTCTATTTCCTTTCTGGCCATTGGCCGGAAGTCACTCTCAGTTCCTAGAAGCGGCTCTCTGGTCCTTGCACATGGCCTCCTCCATCTTCGAGGTCATATATTAGGATGTCAGACACTTCTCATCCTTAGAATCCCTCTAACTTCCCTTCTGCTTACTGGACTGAGAAAACTCTCTGCTTTTCAAGTGCTCATGTGATTAGATTAAGTCTACATGAAAATATGCATACATACATATATATATATATATATATAGCTTGACACTTACAAGAGATATATATGATACCTATATGACATATTATGTATATATCATATATATATCATTTGCAAGATATATATGTATACATACTTTATAATGCATGTGTGTTCATGTGTGTGCACCTACAAGTGTGTGTGTGTGTGTGTGTGTGTGTGTGTGTGTATCTTACCCAAACCGAGGGAATCTAGGAAGACTTCTTTGGAGAGGTGACATTTTAGCTGAAAATGGCACCTGCTGTGTGCCTGGCACTGTTCTTGGCCCTGGGGATATACATATACCAGCAAATGAAATAAAGTCACTGCCCTCACATTTGCATTTTTAAATCATCTCTGGCGCTGCTCTGCGAGGAATGGATTGGAGTGATTTAGAGGGTTGCTTCCCTCCTTCTCTTCAGATAAATCCGGATCTGAACCAAAAAGACACTGATTGTTTTTAAAATGTGAATGGCAGGGGAGGCTGAGAAAGAATGTCCCGTGGGAAGGTGAAGTGGAGGAGGAGGGGAAGCAAGGCCAGATGGAAGGCTGTGGGCCTTGAGGGGAAGGCAACAAGGGCCAAGGCTGAGGAGAGGGCAGGAAGGGCTGAGCCTGAGAAAGTTCCTAAGATAACTTAGGCAGGATTAAGAGACAGGCTGGATGGGTGGGGATGGGGAAGGAAAGGGGAACAGAGGCACTGCCAAGGTTTGCCGCATCAAGAGAAAACAGCACATATGGATGGAACTCCTCCTCTCCAGCATCTCTCCTCTAAGATGAAGCACGGAGGGAAGTGGCCCCAAAACTTTGCATGCGTAGCAAGACCCGGGTGAGTACCTTTCTAGAAGTAAAAGGTGCTGGAATGTAGCTAAACCCAAGAGGGCCCTGGTTGCTGCTTTGTCAGCGAGAAAAAGACTGATCCTGTTCGTGTTCTGCCTGTTGGGGTAGGGGTGTGTGTGTGTGTGTGTGTGTGTGTGTGTGTGTGTGTAAAACATCTCTGTGTGTATGTCTCTGAATAGATGGGCACTTCTGCATATCTGTGTCCTTGTCTGTGAATGACCTTTTCTCTAAACATGTCCTTGCAAGATGCATATCCTTGTGTTAAGTGAATCCAGACTGGCTTTAAATACAACATGCCTCCTGGTCTTTGTATGCACTGGTGTGTGTGTGCGTGTGTGTGAGAGAGAGAGAGACAGAGACAGAGACAGAGAGACAGAGAAAGACGGAGACAGAGACACAAGAGAGCACTTATCCATCCTCTGTGTGCATGAGCCATGTGTCCCAATCTTTGTGTGGGTCTGTATCTGCTTGAGTGGGTATGTGCTGGTGTCTCCTATTAAAAGTGTGTCCTTCTCAGTGTCTGCCTTACCTCTTAGTGTATCAGTGTCTACATGTGTGTGTATGTAACTGGGCTGTGTTGGTTATATTTAGGTATCAATGTCAGATTTCTGTTCTTGTCCACGTGTGTGTGTATCTGGCTCCCTACATCCTGGTCAGTGTGAATTTATCCATGACTGTGTGTGAAAGCTGCTGTGTGTGGACTTCTCTATGTGGACTGACAGCTTGAGAGGGGACTCATATTTTCTTGGGTTAATCTTTGCCTTTAAGTAGCTAATACATGACTGAGCTGATGGGGATAGACATATAAAGATCTTTTAGTAACTCCAAGTCCCCTAGCCTACTACCTAACCATCCTAACCATTACTTTATGCTTCCATCCATCCATTCAACCATCCATCCATCCATTCAACCATTCATCCATCCATCCATCCAACTATCCACCCACCCACCCATTCATCTCAATTGTACTAACAATTACTAGCTATATAGTTATCTCTCTTAGACAAATTACTTAATTTCTCTGTGTCTCTGTTCTCTCATCTATAAAATGTGGATGATACCTGATGGGGCTGGGAGTGGGGAGGTGGGGGAGTTAAGTGAGATACTGCATATAAAACACTTAGCACATTGCATAGTGCATAGTAAGTGCTTTCTATATTAACTATTATCATCATCATTGTGGCAGACAGTATATTTCAGCAAATTCTCATCAGCACTTTACTAAGGGTCAGGGCTCAGCTAGAAGCTGGGTGGGAGGGTCCTAGTACAGCAGAGGCCATTAAGTGCCTCTGCCACCACTTTCTTGTGTAACTTGGATATAGCCTATGCCTGCTCTGGACCCATAGAATGGATAGAGCACCCTTGCCCCACCTCCCTTATGGAGATTCTGAGTGTACCTGCCCTTTAAAAACTGCAAAGAGCTATGCACAGTTATGGAGCACGCCAGGGGATCCCCTAAAGCCTCAGAATGGCAGGGCCCAGTCCTGGGTCATCTCGAGGGTCAGGCAGAGCTGACACAAAGCCAGGACCCACTGTCACTGCAGGGCTCAATCCACTGCTTCCTGTCACTTCGTTCCTATCACTACCAGCCTCTGTTTTCCCTCTGGGGAAGAACCTGATGTGCTCTCACGGCAGGAAACAAGCATGTGAGGGAACAGGGAGCGAAGTGGGGCAGGAACATATCTTCCTCTTGTCCACCAAGAGCATCTTCACTTACTATTTGGTGAGGGAACTTATGCTTAAAAGAAAAAGAAAAAGAAATAAAGGAACTGGTTAAGGGAGGTGATTTCTGCCCCAATAAACCACCCCTTTGGACAAGAGACAGAGAAAGAAGGAAACAAAGGGTAGAAAGAGTCAGAGACTAGAAAAGAGGGACAAAATAACAGAGAGACACAAGAGGCAGAGAACAAAAGAGAGGGAGAGAGATCGTTAGAGATAGGAAGACAGAAGGAATTAAGTTAGGCTTTATTGCACACCTGGTTTGGGCCGCCTCTGTTTCAAGGGCTGCTATACTTCCTGAGTCATCCTCAACCAACCAACACACACACACACACACACACACACACACACACACACACACACACACAAAGCGGGGGGGGGGGGTGGGAGTGGAGGAGGAGGCAGGGTTCTTGAGGTAGGGGCAGATTCTTGCCATAAGAAACCTCCTGTGTGACCTTAGGCAAGGCTAAGACACAATTTTGGTCTCAGTTTTCTCATTTGGAAAATGAGCCCACAAACCTCATTCAGTGGCTTCAAGGCTAAATGAGATAATCCTGTAAAAGAGTTTTAGAAATAATGGAGAAAAAAATGGAAAAGAACTTTTGGAACTGGACAAGCTGATTTTTACAGTTCGTAAGGAAAAACAAACATGTAAAAATTGTCAGGAAATGTGGAGTTGGGGAGAGTAGGGAAGAATAATGAGAGACAATAAGCTCTATCAGATAATAAAACATTATAAAACTACAGTAAGTTTTTTAAAGGCTAAAAAAAAAAGATGAATTTCTTCAATATATAAAGAGCTCTTACAAAACAATATGGAAAGGCCATTGCTCCAATAGGAAGTGGAGAAAGGACTTGAACAGACTGTTCACAGACATATAAATATAATCTGTAAATGACATAAATAGCAAAATGTTATTCAGTATCTCTCACAATTAAGGGAATGTCAATTAAAATAAAAGTGAACCATCATTTTTGACCTATCAGTCTAACAAAGAAGAAATTGCTTGATAATAAACTGTATGGAAGTGGGAGCAGGGAAGTAGACACAGACACACACTGTCAGTGGGAGTATATATTAATTGATGGAAACTCTTTGGAGATTAATTTGTTGGTATCTATCAAATATTCACATCTACAAATCATTTAATCTAGAAATTCACTATTTTACTCAGCAATTCCACTTCTATGAATTTATTCTACAGATTTACCTGCATATATGCACATGTATAATATGTACAAGAATGTTTGTTGCAGCATTGTTATAACAGCAAGAGACTGGAAACAAGCTATAGGCCCATTAAATAAATTATGGTACATCCATACAGGGAATTCTACAGTCATTTTAAAGAACAATGTAGGTCTCCATATGCACTGATATCCTAGATATACAATTAAATAAAAAAGCAAAATCTGAATAGTATATATAATATGATCCCATCTGTGTGTATGTGTTTATATACATATGTGTATATATGCATATACATATATATTCATATTTAAATATCTTTGAATAGACATGCAAAGTTCAGGAGCAATATACAAGAAGCTATTAACTATGGTTTCCTCTGGGAAATAAGAAAACTTTCAGGTGGGAGTCAGTATATTTTGCTTTACGCCCTTCTCTATGGTGTAGGTTTTTTTTTACCATGAGCATGTATTTTTCTGAACAAAAAAATTTAAATACATTTTTCACCTAATAAGGTGTGAGTATCAACAATTCGTAAATAGTTGAAGTGTCAGTGTGTTACTTGGGCCAGGGCTACACGCTAACTCCCTGTTAACTCTGAGTCCAGCAACAGGGATTAAGTGGGAGCATGTGTCAATATCCAGTCTCCTGGGAGTGAGGAAGTAGCCTAAGCTTCCCAGAACAACCACCTGCCATTTCACAAGCCATCATCTGTTCTCCCAAGCCAAGGGAGGCCCTGTCTGGGTGTAAACAGTGGACTCTTCTTTCCAGGACCCAGAACCTTTTCCTACTGTACCCCTTCTCCCACCAGGCAACCTTGACATCTGAAGCTCTCCTTTGATAGCACCCAGATCAAAAGGAGGAAACAGCTGGGATCTAGCAGCCTAGAGCAAGGTTAAGATTTGCTCTTTCAAAAGTTCCTGGTGTGACCCTGGGGAAGCCAGTCTCTCTCTCCGGGCCTCAAGTGTCAAAAGGGGAGTGGCACAGGATGACCACTAAATGCCCTCCCTGCTCTGACATCTTTTTGAGTCCAAGCTGGTTTGGATGTTCTTTCCACTTCTGTGAGTAACTCCCTCGGGTTGGATAGTCAGGAGTTCGAAAATGAGCTCTGGAAGTAACTAGCCTCTGAAAGTCACTAGCTGTGTAATATTGAGCAAGTTGTTTCACCTCTATGAGCTTTAGTTTGCTCATCTGTAAATCAGGAAAACTAATAATATACCTCATAGGATAGTTGGCAAATAGTAGTAGCTCAATAAATATTAGCCATCATCTAAAAAAGATGTGGTAGTGGTACATATATATGATGGAATATTACTCAGCCATAAAAAAGAATGAGATAATGACATTTGCAGCAACATGGATGGACCTAGAGATTATCATACTAAGTGAAGTAAGTCAGAAGAAGAAAGACAAATACCATATGATATCACTTATATGTGGAATCTAAAATATGAGACAAATGAACTTATCTACGAAACAGAAACAGACTCACACAGAGACATGAAGAACAGACTTGTGGTTGCCAAGGGGGAGGAGGGGTGCAGGAGGGATGGACTGGGAGTTTGGGATTAGCAGATGCAAACTATTATATATAGAATGGTTAAACAACAAAGTCCTACTGTGTAGCACAGGGAACTATATTCAATATCCTGTGATAAACCATAATGGAAAAGAATATGAAAAAGAATGTATGTATATGTATAACTGAATCACTTTGCTGTACAGCAGAAATTAACCCAACATTGTAAATCCACTTCACTTTAATAAAAAAATATTAGCCACCATCAATTTTCTTCTCCTTCTTCCCCTTCTTCTCCTTCTTCTTCACCAGTCTCACTTAGACCTGTCCCTCTCAGAAGTAGCCCCAGTTAAGGGCCTTTCCCACCTTGCCTCCCACTCTGCACCCAAAAGCTCTCCTGAGCCAGAAAGGAATCAGTCAGCATAAAACCTAGCACTTGCTGCTGAATTCATGTGATATCACGGGTTAATGCGTGGCCCCTGTCCAAATCACCCATGAGTATTATTATTAACTAACAAAGGCTGAGCATCCAAGATGGTCAGCAAAAGCAGGTGGACAGAAAAGATTTGGGGATGGGGCCTCTTGGAATTCATCTGAGCTTCATTTGCAATATATTTTCCAAGAGTGATCTCTTCCCTCAAGATGCTATAACAAGCTCTTAAGATTAAGGGAAAGTGGGCATAAAGAAAACTTTTGGTGCCAAACAAATTATGCTACGTGGGTCAGCTCTGATTTCACCTCCATGTCCAATGGTCCCTACTGAGAAGTAGCTGGATATTCCTCCATCGTCCCATACCCATCCTATCCTGATACCAGGAGAGTGGCCTCTCTCCCACTGTTGTGCCATGTGTCCTTCCTTAACCATGGCATTCATGTCCTCTTGGTCCTCTACTTCCCCATCTTCAAAAAAAGGGCAGTTTCCAAACTGCTTTCCCATCCATGATGTTACTTCATCCTTGTAGCAGTTATTACTGAATAAATAAGTACATAAGGGGGAATTCTCTGGTGGCACAGTGGTTAAGAATCTGCCTGCCAGTGCAGGGGACACAGGTTCGATCCCTGGTCCGGGAAGATCCCACATGCCACAGAGCAACTAAGCCCGTGTGCCACAACTACTGAGCTCACGCGCCACAACTACTGAAGCCTGTGCGCCTAGAGCCCGTGCTCTGCAGCAAGAGAAGCCACCGCAATGAGAAGCCCGCGCACTACAACAAAGAGTAGCCCTGCTCGCGGCAACTAGAGAAAGCCCATGCACAGCAAAGAAGACCCAACACAGTCAAAAAATAAATTAAAAAAACACTTTATTAAAAAAAAAAAAAAGTACATGAGGCATAGCAGGAGTGAGAGTCCATTCACTTGGGATCAGAGTAACATGGGCTCCATAGCATGAGTTGGAAAGTGTTCTCTCCTCCTCTGTTTGCAACATTTCCCATGTTCTTGGACATTCGTGTTAATGGAATCATACATTATTTAATTTTCTTTCTAATTCATTTTTCTCATCATTGTGGATGTGAGATTCATCCATATTGTTGCACATAATTCTAATTCCTTCTCTTTTATTGCTATATAGTACTCCATTATATGACTACACCACAATTTATTTGTTTACTCTACTAATTGATGGATATTTGGGTTGATTCCAGTTTATGACTACAGGCGGCCCTCTGTTTCCACAGTTTCTGCATCGTTTGTGGCTGTTCTTCACGGAGTTGTTTATAATATTCTCAGTTAGATACAGCAGATTTCTACATTGTGTGGAACCCGCGGATATGGAGGAATGACTGTACTACATCGTTCAAATAAGAGACTTGAGCATCCATGGATTTTGGTATCCACAGGGGTCCAGGAACCAATCCCCCTTGAATACCAAGAAATGACTGTATTATAAATGAACAAATATATGAACTACTATGATGAACATTTTTTGATGAATAATATATGCACTCATCTCTCTTGGATATATACCTACAAGTCAAATTACTGAGATATACTGTGGTCATGTGTTTATTTTATTTATTTATTTTGCAGTACGTGGGTCTCTCCCCGCTGTGGCCTCTCCCGTTGCGGAGCACAGGCTCCGGACGCGCAGGCTCAGCGGCCATGGCTCACGGGCCCAGCCGCTCTGCGGCATGTGGGGTCTTCCCGGACCAGGCCACGAACCCGTGTCCCCTGCATCGGCAGGCGGACTCTCAACCACTGCGCCCAGGGAAGACCTCATGTGTTTATTTTTAATGGGTACTTCTAAACCGTTTCCAAAGTAGTTATACCAATTTACACTCTTATCAGCAATAGATGAGTTCCAGTTGCTCTATATCCTTACCAACACTTTGTATTATTCATCTTTTTAAATTTTACTTATTCTTGTGGCTTTGTAGTGAGTTTTAATATTTACATCTATGATGCATTTTAAATTGTTTTAATGTATAATGCAAGGTAAAGAGTCAAGGTTTATTTTTTTTTCCACATGAAGATCCAACTGATCTAATACCATTTATTGAAAATACCATCTTTCCCCACTGTGGCCCCTTTGTCATCAATCACGGATTATATGGGTGCGTGTTTTGGATATAAATGACAAACATTTTGATGAACTTCTTCCCAGACCTCTCATCATGCAGAAAATTTCATTCGCTTTTACATAAACAAGATCAGGTTTTGTCACCTCTTATAAATTATTCATTATTACATGGATATATTTTAGTATCAACAAATATGTATAGTGTTCCATCATGGGGATGTCTCTATGTCCCTATAATTTAATCATTCCTTTGTTATTGACAATTAGGCTGTATCTAACTTAGAATATTATAAACAATTCTGTGAAGTGCATCCCCACATATATCTCATTGCGCTGTTGGCCTATTAATTCCTTAGAATCTATTTCTAGAAGTGGCAAAGTAAATTCAAGGAGTATGTGCGTGTTACATATTGACACTAACTAAAACTGCCCATCTGAAATGTTGTATCCTCCACTAGTGTGTAAGATATCATGACAGGGACTTCCCCGGTGGTCCAGTGGCTAAGACTCTCCCCCAGTGCAGGGGGTCTGGATTCAATCCCTGGTCAGGAAACTAGATCCCACATGCTGCAACTAACTGTTCTCATGCTGCAACTAAAAGATCCCACACGCCACAATGAAGATCCTGTGTGCCGCAACTAAGACCCTGCACAGCCAAATAAATAAATATTTTTTTAAAAAAGATTTAATGGTAGAAGTTGCAGTAACATGGATGGACCTAAAGACTATCATAATAAGTGAAGTAAATCAGAAATAGAAAGACAACTATCATATGATATCACTTATACGTGGAATCTAAAATATGATACAAATGAACTTATTTACAAAGTAGAACCAGACTCATAGACATAGAAAACAAATTTATGGTTACCAAAGGGGAAGGGGTGGGGGAGGGATAAATTAGGAGTTTGGAATTAGCAGGTATAAATTACTATATATAAAATAGATAAACTACAAGGTCCTACTGTATAGCACAGGGAACTATATTCGATATCCTGTAATAAACCATGATGGAAAAGAATATGAAAAAGAATCTATCTATTTACCTATCTGAATCACTTTGCTGTACATGAGAAACAACGCTGTAAATCAACTATACTTCAATTAAAAAAAAAAAGATTTCACGGCAGAATTAAAAAGTATCTCATCCCCCAGACGCTGACCTTCCCAAGACTACGTTTTCCCGCCTGTTAGCTCAGGTTACCATCTTGATAAAACAGAGTAACTAACTGAGGCAAAGTCTTCTCAGAGTTCATAGAGTCCATACGATTTCTGTAACTTTTTCTTATAGGCACTGCTAGACTGTGCTTCCCAGCCTCCTTTGTAATTAGAAGGAGCCCACGTGATAGATCTGAATAATGGAATATAGAAGTGATAGATGTCACTTACAAGCCTGTCCCATAAAACCCTGGAGCTTTCCCCATCTCCCAGCTGAATGCAGAGTGCTCCAAAACTTAGAGGACAGCAGAGCCAACAGAAGTTAACTGGGTGACTAAATGACTACAGAGAGCAGAGCCCGCACACACCACATGCAAATTAGACTGCAATATCAGCAAGAAATAAAACTTTATTGTCTGAAGTCACTGAGATTTTAGACTTCTTTGTTGCAGCCATTAGTCTATCCTGCCTAATATATTCACTACTGAGTCTTGTACTTGAGTTGCGAGGAGAAATTAAGTTGGGGCCAAAGGAGCCTTGTCGGGGCCATGGGCCATGTGGGGCGAGGAAAGCCAGATTTCCCAGAGAAGCAAGAGGGTGAAAAAAAGCTCTGTAGAGATGAACAGAAAAAATCAAGCTGTGGAAATAGGGAAAGGACAAACTTGGTGCCTTGATTTTTTCAGTTCTCAATTTCATTTCTTCATGAGATTGTCTGAAACATACATGTTGGGTTGCCTACCCAAGTCCATCTTCCTGCCCCTTCCTCTGTTTTTATCTGGGTAATTCACCCTCCACTACACAGCCATTCCTCCTGCCAGTGTTTAGTTTATGCATATGACTCGATTCCGACCAGCGTGATGTGAGTGAAACTTTGGGGACAAGCAGCTCCTTGGAAAGCTTCCCTCACAGTTAAAAAATAAACACATTAGAGAGAAACACTGCCTTTTCCATTGCTGGGCATATAGTTATTGCAACCAGGAGGGAAGCTAAATTAGGACAAACCTGAAAAATTGGATGGCAGAGCAGGTAAAAGAAAGAACCCAGATCCTTAATGATGTCATTGAGCCACTGAATTAACCAACCTTGGAGCTGCCCTACTTAGGTGGCTTAGTGTAATTGTTAGCATGTACATTTCATTACTGTTTAATACATACTGCTTTGAGCTTTCTGATTTTGTTTCCAGTCACCAAAAAGCATCCCAGCGGATGCACTCACCTGACTATATCTCGTGCCAATGAGTCTTTGACATTACCCGGCATCCCTTCAATAAAACCCACTCCTTGTCTTATTTCTTGAAACCAAGTAACCCCAGACTCAGCCAGAGCTTCTCCAGGACACCTCTAAATGTGGATTTTAATGGCAGGTGTCTTTGTTTCTGATTCAGGGAAGAAAGGTGCAGGAAGGAGGGAGGAAAGTGGATGCAGGTTTCTCCTGGACCATGGGAGAAACATGTGGGGGACGAGGAAGGTAATGGTAGCCATATCCCCAGCCCTGTACCTCTGAACCGGGATGACTCACTCACACATCACAGAGCCCTTGGATAGTAAATATTTACTGCACACTTCCTTTCAGTCAGGCACTGCTCTAGGTCCCAGGAAGAGCAGAAAATAATGCCCAAACAGACAAAAAATTTCTGTCCTCATGAAGATGATATTCTGGTGGAGAGAAACAGAAAATGAAGAAGAGCAATAAGTAAAAAACTGTGTATAGTGTTTAGATGGTCGGAAGTGATGTTGGAAAAAAATGTATATAAAGTAGAGAAGGAGAATTGAGAGTGTCTGGAGAAGGATTTATAACGTTATGCAGGATGGCCAGGGAAGCTTCAGGAGAAGGTGACATTTGAGCAAAGATCTGAAGGGGTAACTCATGCAGATAACCAGAGAGTGTTAGAGGCAGAGGAAACAGCAAGTGCAAAGGCCCTGAGGTGGGAGTATGCCTGGTGTGTTGGGAAAAAGGAAAGGAGGCCAGTGTGGCTGGTGTAGATGAATGAAGGGGGAAGGTGGTACAACATGCAATCAGAAAGGCAATAATGGAGAGGAGTGGGAAGATGGTATAGGCCTTCTTGAGTTGTGCAGTAGTCATAAGCCACAAATATTACTATTTTGTTACTATTCCTTAAATTGACTTCTTGTTTAGATACATTTATCTGAGATGAAAATTTTATGCTACTACTATAGATGAAGAACCAGTATCACTTACCATAAATAGAAGGTGACCGAGTAAATAAATAGGACAAAACTGAAACAATATTAAATTATAGGGAGATACTGCGGCTTGCAGAAGGCTTGATCTGAAGTCAGCAGTCTCTCTGATAAAAGACTGACTGACACTCTAGAGAAGTGATAAGACACAGTAGCACTGAATGAAGACTTTCTCAGTGAAATGGAGATGATCGAAAATCATCTGTTCCTCTAGGTAGGGTGACCAACACTTCTGGTTTCCCTAGGACTAAGGGGTTTCCCAGGATGTACTTTCATAATTGGGACAGTTCTGGATAAACCAGGATGACTGGTCATCCTACCACTGGGGGTCCCCATCCCACTCTTTAGCGTCAGACCATCTTGCTTAGGCTTGGTTTCTCTAGGTTGTCCTTTGTAGTGGGCTGACTCTAAGATGACCATTGCCTCCTGGATTCGTACCCAGACACAGGGCACCCACGAATACCCTTGAGAGAGGGTGCAACCTGTGACTTGCTTCTAACCAGGCAGATTCTTCCCCTTTCGAGCCTTCAGATGAGACCCCGGCCCTGGCTGACACCTTGATTGCAGCCTCGTAATGAAGCAGAGGATGCAGTGAGCCCTGTCCTGACTCCTGACCCACAGAAACTGTGAGACAAGAAATGTATGCATGCGCATTTTCAAGACTGTTTGTGGTAATTTGATACTTAACAATACAGAAGTTCCTCCCTTATCTGCAACTTCAGTTACCTGTAGTCAACTGTAGCTCCAAGAATATTAAAAGGAAAATTCCAGAAATAAACTATTCATACGTTTTTAATTGCATGCCATTCTGAGCAGTGTGATGAAATCTCACGCTGTCCCACTCTGGACATGAATCATCCCTTTGCCCAGTTTATGCCACCGGTCCTGGTTATCAGATTGACTGTCACAATGTTGTAGTACTTGTGTGCAAGCGACCCTTATTTTACTTAATAATGGCCCCAGAGCACAAGAGCAGTGATGCTGGCAATTCGGATATACCAAAGAGATGCCATAAGTGCTTCCTTTAATGGAAAGGTGAAAGGTCTTGACTTTATAAGGAAAGGAAAAAAACATACTGAAGTTGCTAAGATCTACAGTAAGAATGAATCTTCTATCCATGAAATTGTGAAGAAGGAAAAAGAAATGCATGCTAGGGACTTCCCTGGCGGTCCAGTGGCTAAGATTCCATACTTCCACTGCTGGGGGAACAGGTTCGATCCCTGGTCGGGGAACTAAGATCCCACATGCCACAGGGAAGACATGTGTGCTAGTTTTGCTGTCACATTGCAAACTGCAGTTTGTGGCCACAGTGCATGATAAGTGCTTCATGATGATGGAAAAGACGTGAAATTTGTACAATATTTTGAGAGAGAGAGACTTTATGATTAGTTATTGTTGTTAATCTCTTACTGTGCCTAATTTATAAATGAAACTTTATCATATGTATGTCGTATAGGAAAAATTATATACAGGGTTTGGTACTTGAGCAATTTTAGGCATCCATTGGGGGTCTTGGAATGTATTCCCCACGGATAAGGGGGAACTACTGTACATACTAAGACATTCTTTCCATCCCAGTGCTGACCATTTTCTTGGCTCACGTATGCACCCTGTAGACCTGAGGCTATGGCATCTGACCCTCAAGGAACCCTGCCCTACTTCCCTCTGTCTTCACCCAGCTGAGGCTGACAGTGGCTCAGGGTCCACTTGGTGGACAGAGTTCATTATCCACACTTGGGGGATCATTGCTTCCAGCCTGGCAAACAGGAGAGTGATGAGAAATCAAGGCCTGGAGTTGTTGGGGTCCAGCCACTGGGAGTCTGGAGCCTGCAGGAGGTAGTGTTCCAGCTGCTGGGCTGGAGTTGGGGACAAGACCCTGAATCTTGAACACCTCCCTTCCAGCCAAGCCCCCAAACTGCAGAGTCTGGATAAGTCACCACCGCAAGGCCCTCTGGTCTCTAGGCCTTTCTTCTCACCCTCCCTGCTTCTGACCTTCTTGCCCATCTCCGGGTGTCCCATCCTGAGAGTTTTGTGCCTGGTTCTCTTCTCGGACTAGTTCCTTCCATTTAACAAATCATCTGGATAGCCTGCTCACTTTTCAAATCAAAATAAGTAAATTTTCTTATGAAATAATTTTTGCACATTCTAGGAAATTTAGGGAAAAACTAAGCACAAAGGAAAAATGGAAAATCCTGTTAATTAAACCACCCAGAGATTGCCATTTTTAAACCTGACATGTTTTCTTCCGTTTTTTTTTTTTTTTCATGTAAGTGCATTTCAAAGGTCTCACACCCTAAGTAGTTTCATGGCCTGTGTTTTGTTTTTTTCCCACTTAGCTTTCTATCATAAACATTTTCCCACAGCAATAAATACCTCTATGTCACTATTTTAAATTATTGAATAACATTCCATATTATTTAACTCATCCTTACTGTTTTTTACGCTCATGTTAATATTTAAAGAAATACTCTCCCAGGAGTTCCCTGATGGTCCAGTAGTTAGGATTCTATGCCCTCACTGCCAGGGACCCGGGTTTGGGTTCGATCCCACAAGCTGCGCAGTGTGGCCAAAGAAAGGAAGAAAGAAAGAAATACTCTCCCAGTTAAATTGCTGACACACCCGTAATGGGTTCACTAGAAGTGAAACCACTGGGTCAAAAGGATGCATGTTTCCAAGGCCTTTAATAACTATTGACAAATCTCCCCTAACAATTTTGGAACACTCTTTACTCTCTCCAGGAGCCGATACACTATTCCCCATTCTCTAAAACTAGCTCATGTGATTTTTTTTGTTGTTTGCCATCACAATGCCATGATCTCACAGCTCCCACCAGACACCCACTCACTCGGATGTGTCACATGTATAAACTTAGACAATCCATCCTCAAAACATTTATTTACATGTATGTGTATCCACAAACAATATATGATATTGCTTTGGGAGGGCATTTTTAAAACCTCATGTAAATTCTATTGTGTTATGTATTTTATTCTATTGTCCCTTTTTGTTCAACCAATACTGGTTTTGAGATTACTGTTAACTCTATGTTATGTAACTACTGTTTAATTTTTGTCTTCTTTTTTTTTTTTTCCTTTTTGCGGTACGCGGGTCTCTCACTGCTGTGGCCTCTCCCGTTGCGGAGCACAGGCTCCGGACGCGCAGGCTCAGCGGCCATGGCTCACGGGCCCAGCCGCTCCGCGGCATGTGGGATCTTCCCGGACCGGGGCACGAACCCGTGTCCCCTGCATTGGCAGGCGGACTCTCAACCACTACGCCACCAGGGAAGCCCCTGTCTTCATTTTTTATAAATACATTTTCAGACTGATGTGGCTGCCTTCACTTTGCTATTATAAGCAATGCTGTGGTGGATATCTTTATGCTATCTCTTTGTTTTTGCTAGAGTGCCTAAGCAGAGGAGGGATTGCTGGATGGTAGGGCTGGCAGTGTCTTTCATATTTACTTGACTGTGAGCCATGATAAGAAATACATTTTATATCATAATCTGGTAAGGTTCCCCACACACACATACAAGTAAAACAAAAATTTCATGAAATAATACTTATCCATATCATGACAAAAGCATTCTGATGTGTTTTATTCTATTTAAGTCAACTTTCCTTTTTTAATGTTGATCACAACCTACTAAACAGATTATTTAACATATTAATGGGCCATGACTCACAATTTGAAAAATAATAGATTAAAATGGATTTGGTTCCACTACATACTTTGAAATTACTCTTCAGAATGGCTGTGCTAACTTACAAGGCATTAGGTTCTTTATTCTCTACATCCTACTCAACACTTGAAATTATCTATTTTGGGGGCGGGAGGGGCCAGTCTGATGAATGTAAAGCAGTGTGTCATTGTTGTTTTAATTTTTCTTCCTCTGGTTACTAATAAATTGAGTTTCTCTTCATATGTTTATTTACTACGTAACTTCCTCAGAAAGTGAGTTTGCCTATTTTTTTCTTGGGTTGCTAGATTTTTTTTTTTTTTTGGCTGCGTTGGGTCTTCGTTGCTGTGAGCAGGCTTTCTCTAGTTGGGGCGAGCGGGGGCTACTCTTGTTACAGAGCACGGGCTCTAGGCGCACAGGCTTCAGTAGTTGCAGCATGTGGGCTCAGTAGTTGTGGCACACAGGCTTAGTTGCCCTGGAGCATGTGGGATCTTCCCAGACCAGGGATTGAACCCGTGTCCCCTGCACCTCTATCACATACCAAATATCCATATACATGAGTCTGTTTCTGGATTCTTTTCTTCTGTTCCATTGGTCTAGCATTTATAGCACACTTTGAAAAATTAAACTTTATGTTTTAATGTCTGGTAGAGTAAGTTTCCCACCTTTGCTTTTATTTTTGAGATGACTTGTCTTAGCTACTTGTGGAAACTTATTCTTCCACGCAAATTTTCGAATTGGCTTATCCAATTCCTCTCCCCCAAATATTAGTGAGAATTACATAAATTGACACCATTACAATGCTATGCCTTTCCTTCCACGAACATAGTATATTTCTCCATTTATCCAGGAGGTAAAAATCTCCTTTAGTACATTCTCTCTGGCATGCTTGGCCCAGTTAATTTCTAGATAATTCATTTTCTTTTTTTCTCTTTTTTCTTTTTCTAAAAAAATGTCTCCAGTTTAATAAATGGGAATGGTATCTTCTTTCAGGACAGCCAAGTTTTTCTATATACTTCCCCTTATGACTGTGTTTCCTGGATCACCTCATTGGCAAGGTGAAAGATCTCAGAAACCCAGGGCCCTGCGAGAACCAAGCAAAACCAGTAACGCACTAGTGAAATGGGAAGTTGCCAAGAGTATCAATCTACAGAAGGTGCCGAGCATCCTTGGGGCTCTAAAACAACTCTAGATGTGAAATGAGACAGAGAGAATGATAATGACCTGAACTCCTCTCAGGGGTATCACTATACCTATTTGAAGGTGATACTTTCAAAAACTACTTGGGTGTTGGGAGAGAGAGGAGATGCTTTGGACTATTAAACTGCCTTCTAAGGAAGATGGGTCTGCTTAACTGCAGGGAGCCAGTTTCATTAAGCAGATGTGCAAGTTCCGGGACAGAGCAGACTTGCTTGTTGCCACAAGGAGTCTTCCTTCTCAGCTCTTCCTTCATGCATCACCCAGCCTCTCTTCTAAACAAACATTGAGCAAACATTTTAAAGGAAAAAACAGACACTGAATTATTAGTTGCTCTGGGCACCTACACATTGCAGGCTGGCAAGGGGTGGGGAAAAAGAATAGCCAGATATCCTGGGATCCTAGCAAGCACGAAACAGAAGCCTAAGCAGAGAAGAACCAGGAGATTAGGTAGACCACCCAGATGGAAACTTAGGAACAGGGACCAAGGCCAAAGCCCTCTTACAGGGACTGCAGCCCATGCAGGATGGAACAGAGGCCTCTTGAATTGAATAGTGGCCCTGCTGTTGAAACACCAGCATATTCCCAGAGAGAAAAAAATGGCAAAACACCCGACCAGGCAGATTTCCAAATGAAGAAAAACAAATGGCTAATATAAAAAAAGAAAATGTTCAACTTCACTAGAAAGCAAAACAATAAGGGATTTTCCCCCCATCTGATTGGCAAGGTTTCTGTTTTCTTTTTCCTTCTTCTTGCTTTTTGTTCTTTCTTACTCTCTCTTTTTTTTTTAATGATGATACTCACTGTTGAGAGAGTAGGGAAAGGGCACTCTCACACACAGCTGGTAGCTCTGTGAATTGGCCCAGCTTATCTGGAGGGCAATTTGGCAGACTGTATTAAAAACCCTACAGACAGCACTCTTTTTGATCCATCACTTCTATTTCTAGGAAGTTTTCCTACGGAAGTAATTAGAAATGAACACAAAGATGAATAATAGCAGCTTAGCATTTACTGGTTGTTCACTCTGTGCCAAACAATATGCTAAGAACTTGACACTTTACTCATTTAGTCTTTGCAGCAACATACGATGAGTACTATTGTGTCCATTTTCAGGTGGGGAAACTGAGGCTCAAAGAGCTGTAGTAAGTTGCACAAGTTCAAGCAACTGGTAAGTGACAGGCTGGGGGCTCGAACCCTGATTTCTAACTCCAAAAGCCATGCACTGAGCCACCTCTCTATACCACCCTCTGGAAAAGCGTGTATAAAAATGATGCTCTGCAGGCTTCCCTGGTGGCGCAGTGGTAGAGAGTCCGCCTGCCGATGCAGGGGACACGGGTTTGTGCTCCGGTCCGGGAAGATCCCACATGCTGCGGAGCGGCTGGGCCCGTGGGCCATGGCCTCTGAGCCTGCGCGTCCAGAGCCTGTGCTCCGCAACGGGAGAGGCCACAGCAGTGAGAGGCCCGCGTACCACAAAAAAAAAAAAAAAAAAAAATGATGCTCTGCATGGTACTCCTTAAAATAGCAAAAATTCAGAAATCATTTCATTGTGTAAGAATTGAAGGATACTTAAATAAATCATGTAGACTCATATGATAAAATACATAGCCATTAAAAATAAGTTGTGAAAAAATAAGGATATGGGGAAACAGTCATAGTATATACTAAATGAAAAAAAAGGATGTCACATTTTCATTTTTAAGATGCATATATGCCATTTTTATGAAATTCAAAAATAGGAAAGACAAGCCTATGGTGATCAAGATTTGGGGTGGGGGGTGGTCATTGGTTGGGAAGCATGCTGGGGCTCTGGAAATATTCTAGATCTTGATCTGGGTTGTGGTCAACTTGGTGTACCCAGTTGTATAGTTAAAATGTGTGCTTTATGAAAGTTTACATGTCACTAAACTTTATATCTCACTAAAAAAGAAAAAAAAACTCATAAATGCATAGAAAAAATCCTGGAGGAAAAGAACAGAAAAATGTTAGCAGTGATTGTTGCTAAGTATAATTTTCATTTTATTCTTTTTTTTTTCTTGGCCATGCCGCTCGGCTTGCAGGATCTTAGTTCCCTAACCAGAGATTGAACCCAGGCCCCAGCAGTGAAAGCACGGAGTCCTACCCACTGGACCACCAGGGTATTCCCTCATTTTATTCTTTATATTATTCTTTCCTTTCTTTTTTTAAATAATAAGACTGTATTACGTTTACAATCAGAAAAAAAAATGCCCAGTTTATTATTGGAGGGGAGTAGGGGAGACGGACATGCACATGAGAACCATCTGTGGTCCAGACCTGGGACTCTGGGGGTGGACAGAGCTTCTCAAGGGTCTCCAGTCCTGGGCACCCTCCTAAAGTCTGGTCTTGCAGGCAGGATGCCATGGTTCCAAGGACAGAGAGAAGGGAGGAGAGAAGCCCAGTGCCCGGCCCTATTTGAAAAGTGAAGCTGAGCGACAGGCCCTGAAGAGCTGGGATGGACTAAAAGCAATGCCCTTGAGACAAATCCCTCCAACTTTAAAATCTTGCTAGGTGGGTACTGCACTCTCACTCCCATTCCAGTCACAGCAATAACTCCTCATTCCGCTGCCAGTTGGGTGCCTTGCTGCTCACTGGCGATGACATCAGGCCTCCAGGGAGCATACTGGCTGTCAGTCAAGTCTTTCTGGCATCAATGAGACACCTCTGCTGCCTGTTTTAAAGGGACAGCTTCTGCCTGAATAAGGGAGCCAGGTTTGGGCCATTTAACTCTTTCTTTCCATTTAGCGTCTTGATTCCAGGGCCGTAGAGAAATTAGGGTGGGCACTTCCTGAGATCACCACTGACAATGAAATCCTGCCAACCAAGAGGTGAATCAAAATAATGAATTTAAGTATAAAGAAGCTTTGGTATATCATATTATAATATTTAATATTATAAATATTAAATATGCTTAAATATAAAATAAGAAAAAATAACTGAGAAATAGCAGTTCTTCCTTTCTTCCTTCCTAAGAAACATCAATTTTATTAGGGCCATCAAATGTTCCTAGTAAAACAAATCCAACATTTCCTAGCCTCTGTTGAAGCTAGAGGTGGCATTTAACACAGTGATGTCCAATGAGGTATAGACTGGGAAATTGTAGAAAGCCTTCCTTTCTTGATAGAGTCTTTTCTCCTTCCTTAGTGGAACAAAAACATGATGGCTGGAGCTGCAGCAGCTGTTTTGCAATCGTGAGGAAAATCCTTGGAGAATTGCAGAGAACCCAGTCCTGACATCCTTGAGGCACTGAATCAGTAACAGCAACTGCCTAGCTCTTCACTATTTGTTTATTTAAGCTGCTGTCTGCTCAGCAGGTTTTCTGCTCAGGTTTCATTACTAAAAGCAATCTTTAACTGATTCACCCAACAATGTAAAAATAATAACATAACTAATACAAAACAGGACGTTTGGGGAAAAGTGTAACAGTGCCAATGTTTCACTGCAGGTAGTCACCATCTATAATTGAAATATATGGTTAAAAATGATGATGGCTGCAACCTCTTGATGTTTTCCAGAGGGTCATTTGGGGAGCTAATATCTCTTTTGGTGTAGAAAAACAGCTATCTAAAGTTCAGAAATTCTTTCATCTTTAAAACACTGTTAAACCCAAGTAAAATAAATAAAATATATTTCAAAATTTAAGAAGAGTATTATAATGTGAAACAATTTTTATACAATTATTTCTGATGATCTATCTGTATACATGCATTGAAAAATGTTTGGCATGATATTCATCTCATTTGAATTATGCAAATTTCAGGCTTGTTTGGGTTTTTTTTTAACTTTTAGTTTTGAAATGATTGTAGATTTATGGCAGAGTTGCAAAGATAGTACAGAAAGTATTTTCCCATTTGCTTTTCACCCAGCTTCCTTTAATGTTAACATCTTACATAAGCATGGTACATTTATCAAAATTAAGAAGTTAACTTGGTAATTGGTATGACACTATTAGCTACACTAAAGACTTCATTCAGATTTTTCCACTGATGTCCTTTTTCTGTCCCAGTTTCCAAACCAGGATACCATTTTGCATTTAGATGTCATGTCTCCTTGTCTCCACTGGCCTATGACAGTTTCTCCATCTTTCCTTGTCTTTCACAGCCTTGACACTTTTAGAGAGTAGTGGTCAGATACTTGGTAGACTATCCCTCAATTTTAGCTTGTCTGATGTTTTCTCATGATTAGACTGGGGTTATAGGTTTTGGGGAAGAAGACCACAGAAGTGACATGTCCTTCTCATTACATCTTATCAGTGGCACACGACTGCGACATGACTCACCATTGGCAATGTTGAAATTGATCACCTTACTTCTTTAAACTTTATTTGTACTTTTCCATATTGCTTTAGTTCCTATAATAAGTATGTGAAAACAGTGAATCTGCAAGTGCTCATAAACCGAAGACCTCCACAAATGTGAGGGTTAAATTTTTTATTTGATCAAGAGAATTGATGTCCAAGGCTGGAAGAGGGAAGAGGAGACAAGTATAGCTACAGCATCAATGTTTAATTGCTCTGGAGGCTAGCCAGGGCAGAGAAAGATGGAGATGACTTTGGGATTTATGTAACTGCTAGCAAAGAATTAGGGCCTCATCCAGATATTTTTAATATAATATATTTCCCTTTACCCTACAGCCCTGGGTAAGGATGGAGGCCACCCCACTAGCCCAGTTGGAAGTGGCAGAACAGAGGAGAGCTGATGCCACTGGAAAAGACAGTGGGTATGGAAATGAACGTTGACTGAGCACCATCTGTGTTCCTGGTGCTTCACCTCATTCGCTGAATCTTCACAAGTCTTCTAGTTAAGTACCACGGTCCTCTCCATTTTATGGATGGGGAAATTGAGACTCAGAGAAGGGAAGTGACTTGCCCAAAGCCAGTTAACCATCACATATCGCTCAGGCAGTGCCCTGGGTGTGCATGGGAAAGCCACTGTCTGAATCTAGGACTCTGTGACATCAAACCTACGCTATGTCCCTTCCACCCCACAGCACCTGCTGCCCAGGAAGAACTGTGGGTGAAAGAGTTTCAATCGTGGGAAAGACGATGAACTTTGGCAACCGTTCCCAATCCATAAGATTGTTCAGACTCTTCAGGGTCTCTCTGTCTCTTCATTGATCAGAGAATCGCCTGGGCGTGAATCCCTGGGATCAGGATCCCACTACCCTCTGGGTGCCTTGAACAACTCTTGTCTGCAATCAGATGGGGCTGAGGGCCCGGGGTGGCTGGGATAGCCTTCTCTCAGCCCCTCCTAGGGGCAGAGAGAAACAAAGAGATGGAGAAAAGGGAGAGGGAAAAAGAGAGGTGGGGTGGGGGGCTTCCCTGGTGGCGCAGTGGTTGAGAGTCCGCCTGCCGATGCAGGGGACATGGGTTCGTGCCCCGGTCCAGGAAGATCCCACATGCCGCGGAGTGGCTGGGCCCGTGAGCCATGGCCACTGAGCCTGCGCGTCCGGAGCCTGTGCTCCGTGACGGGAGAGGCCACAACAGTGAGAGGCCAGCGTACCGCAAGAGAAAAAGAGAGAGGTGGGGAAAGGAAAATGGTTGATTTTGGATTCCAGACTCTTCTCTGAGTCAGTGCTAAGACCAGCCTCAGCTGTACCTCGGCCTCCGATTTGAACCAATGAAGAACTCTTTCACTGAATCTAGTTCAAGATTGGTTCCTGCAACTTGAAGCCAAGTATCCTGATGAGTACATTCTACTTCCTCTAGTTTCTACTCCCTCATAACATCACCGTGTCTGTGCTTTTTGCCTGTCTGAGACCCCAGCTCTGCTTCATGAGTGGTTATGAATACAGGCTCTGAAGGCAGAAAGACAGGGGATTGAATTCCAGTTCCTCCACCAAGCTATGGGGTCTTGGGCAAGGACTTTACCTCCTTGAACTTGTGCAATCTGATAAAAGGGGATGATAATATTCCTGTAAGGGGTGTTATAAGAATTACAGGGAATTCCCTGGCGGACCAGTGGTTAGGACTCTGCGCTTTCACTGCCGAGGACCCAGGTTCAACCCCTAGTTGGGGAACAAAGATCCCGCGTGGCATAGCTAAAAAAAAAAAAAAAAAGAATAACACAGGCAATGTGCTTAGTGCATCACAACTTTAGCTTAGCCTGCAATAAATAGTAGCTATGATGATTATCTTTATTCAACTTTAATTGCCACAGTTTATTGATTTCCCAATTCCATTAGACATCTGCTGGCCTAAGCCATTTTTTCTCACCAGGCCACATAATTCGTACGTCACTGGCAGCTTATGGGTAAGTCTCCCCAGGGGTAGGAGTCTATCTCAGCCCCTTAAGTTACAACTTAGGGTTGGAATTCCAACCAGGGTTTGCAATTGTATGGCCAACCTGTGCCGAGTGGTATGCTGGTAAATATTTAACAACCAGCACTCCAAAGCAAAGAAACAATAACAGCAAGATGTTTCTGCCAATTTCCATGGTGTAAGTACTGCCACCATGGCTGATTTCAAGCTACCAGTGTGATTTCCCTGAACACAGAGTTGGGAAGAATGTGGGCGATTGGCCCTCATGAGCTAGAGCTGGCCAGCTCCAGCACAGCCCTGTCCGTGCAGGTGGATTTCCCTCCAGGAGGGGTATGGGCAGGGAAAGCAATCCAAAATGTGTCCACTAGAACAGTCACCAGGTGGTAGTAGTGTATATTACGTGGGGTTTATCAAAGTCTGAAATGGGATTCTTGTACAAGTGATTGATCAAGGGACTTCTCAGGTGAACCCTGTTAGTAAATGAAGGAAGCAGAATAGGACAGGGCCAAGCTAGGCCAAAAATGTGGACTCATTTGAAGTCTAGCCTCAGCCTGATCCCACAGAGAGCTTTGGAGCACGAATATTGTCAGTTCTGACTTACAATGGTTGGACTTATGATTTTTCAACTTGATGGTGGTGTGAAAGTGACATTCATTCGGTAGAAACTGTACTTTGAATTTTGATCTTTTCCCAGGCTAGTGATATGTCGGGCAGTGGCAGTGAGCCTCAGCTCCAGGCAGCCATGAGATCGTGGGGGTAAAAAAACAATACACTTACAACCATTTTGTACCCAGACAACCATTCTGTTCTCTTTCAGTTCAGTGTTCAATAAATCACATGAGATATTCAACACTTTCCTATAAAATAGTTTTTGTGTTAGATAATTTTACTCAGCTGTAGGTTAATGTAAGTGTTCTGAACACGTTGAAGGTGGGCTAGGCTAAATGGTAAATGGTGGTGGTAATAACGGTGGAGTAACAGTGGTGGGAAGTGGTGGTGATGGCGGTGGCGGTAATAATGGTGGAGTAACAGTGGTGGAAAAGGGTAGTGGTGGTGGTAATTGGGGGCTTGGCGATGGTGATGCTTCTGAGGGTGGTGAACAATATGGCAAAGGTCCTGGTTATTAGAGGGACCAAAGAGACCCAAATCTTGATTTCTTCAAGGTTTGCCTCTTTTGTTTATGCTTTGTATTTCTGCCATGGCCCTGGGGAACCAAACAGCTTAGACTTTCACCTTGTCAAGCTATGGATGAAAAACATGACTGAGAGTCGACGTCAGGTCACCAGGGAAGTCCTGCAGTGTGTGCTTTTTGAAATAAGCCACACATTCCACAGGGCTGTTATTTATTCTGTTTGCCACAGTTCACTGTGAAATGTAGCGGGTGGTGACTTTCAGACGTCTTAACCTGTCAGACCTGTGAGCCGAGTTGAATATGCCAACATTGTGCTGGAGCCCTGGAGATAGCTGGACCGGATCCCTCCTGCCCTCAACATGGGGTTGTTGTTTTCAGCTGAAGAGCCTTGCTTGTGAGGATGAGGGCAGGTGACTGATGGGAGCACACAGGTCACCAGGCTGGTGGGGAGCCTGTCAGGAAGAGTCTACAGAGTGGACGTCTCCTTACTCCATCAGTGTCTGCCTCGATCTCCTCCCTCCCTCTCTTTCTCCCTCCCCGGAGTGAGGCAATGAGGCAGCAGGGGCTGCTCACTTTCCACTCCGAGTCCCTCTATCAAATTAGATTTCCAACAAAATAGTTCACTACCTAAGAGGTATTCTGGGACAAATGTAAATTTCATTCACTCATTCAACAAACATGCATTGAACATCAACTACAAGCCACGCTCTAGTCTGGGCGCTGGGGATATAAGAGCGGGGGCAAAAGGCAAAAATCTCTACCCTTAAGAGCTTTTATCCTATTGGGTTTAAACATGTCTCACTCCCATCACGCACAGGTGAGGAAATTGATGCTTAAAGAGGTTAATTGACTTGACCAAAGGCAGATAGTAAAGGGCAGAGCTAAGATTTTAACTAAGGTCAGCTAGCTCCCCAAACCCATGCCCTTGACCGATTCTATACTACTTGCAGGGGACATTTTTGTTTGTTTGTTTGTTTGTACCACCCAACTTCCTCTTGCCAATCTTCTGGTACTTGAACCCTCAGGATGCTTCAGGAAAACCACTCTTCCCTACATATATACAATGGAATATTACTCAGCCATAAAAAAGAATGAGATAATGCCACTTGCAGCAACATAGATGGACCTAGAGATTATCATACTAAGTGAAGTAAGTCAAAGAAAGACAAATACCATATGATATCACTTATATGTGGAATCTAAAATATGACACAAATGAACTTATCTATGAAACAGAAACAGACTCACAGACATAGAGAACAGACTTGTGGTTGCCAAGGGGGCGGGGAAGGGGAGAGGGATGGATTGGGAGTTTTGGATTAGCGGATGCAAACTATTATATATAGAATGGGTAAACAACAAGGTCCTACTGTAGAGCACAGGAAACTATATTCAATATCCTGTGATAAACCATAATGGAAAAGAATATGAAAAAGAATGTAGATATATGTATAACTGAATCACTTTGCTGTACAGCAGAAATTAACACAGCATTGTAAATCAACTGTACTTCAACAAATCTTTTAAAAAATCACTCTTCCCAATACCATTTAGAAAGACTGTCAGTCAAGGTGTCCAGCCCTCCTTTAACCGTGGAATAGACTCATGACCCAAGCTGTCACCCAGTGCTTGCTTCTGCCACCCAGACCCCCTGGAATTCTGTCTGCCTTTGTGTCCAAGTTGGTTTTTTATCCTCTTATGCAATTCTGTGAGCCATATTATATTCGTCCCCCAAATTACTATTATTATTTTAAATTTTATTTATTTATTTTTGGCTGCATTGGGTCTTTGTTGCTGCACGTGGGCTTTCTCTAGTTGCAGCGAGCGGGGGCTACTCTTCGTTGCGGTGCACGGGCTTCTCATTGCGGTAGTTTTTCTTGTTGTGGAGCACGGGCTCTAGGCGCGTGGGCTTCAGTAGTTGTGGCTCGTGGGCTCTAGAGCGCAGGCACAGTAGTTGTGGCACACGGGCTTAGTTGCTCCGCAGCATGTGGGATCTTCCCGGACCAGGGCTCGAACCCGTGTCCCCTGCATTGGCAGGCGGATTCTTAACCACTGTGCCACCAGGGAAGGCCCCAAATTATTTTTTTCCCCAGTTATAGAGTCCAGTTGGTTGCATGCAACCAAATAATGTAACATATGGTCACTCCACCCTCTGGACCTCAAGCGAGTTTTGTCACCTGCTAACTAGGAAGTTAGCAGGTGGCAGTATGGTACCCACCTTGCAGGAGGCAGTAGGAATAGAGATCTTGTTTCCTTGAGCCAGGCCTTGCCGACATCCCTGGTTTTAGTGCCTTTTCAGACCCTAACCTCCCAGGAGAAGCTTCCCCATTCTTCACTGGGGCTGCTAGACGTGAAGATGCTGCACACTCAGCAAAAGCAGTGGAGGAGCCTGAGCTATATTTGAGCTTCCCTGAGAACACACAGACGCAGCCTCCTGTGCCCGGCTGGCCGGGGAGAGTATAATTAATAGCACTCTTCTCCAGAGCATGGCTGGAACAGGTGATGACTCAGCAAGTTCAGAATCACACCCATGGCCAATCCCTCCTCCCCACCCAGGTTTATTTTTGGGCCACCACAGATGCTTATTAAGGCCACATGTAAGGATTGCAAGGCAGAGGAGACACTTTTCTTGGAGAACTTGTCAGTTAGGATTGCATGGATTTGCATGTAACAGGAATCTGCCCACATAAAGCTTTCTTTTTCTCATGTAACAAGAAGGCTAGAGGTAGGCAGTCCAGGCTGGTACAGAGGCTCAAAGAAACCATTAAGGACTGAAGTTCCTTCTATCTTCCTGCTCTGTTATCCTTAGCAGGTGGCTCTCACCCTCATAGTCACAAGATGGCTGCTTTACTTCCAGAAATCTCACCTACATTCCTGGCAGAAATGAAAGCAAAAGCAAGGAGGTGGTTGGGACTTGTTGAGCACACTAACCACATGTCTGACAGAATACCAAAGGCCATACCTCATGGAAAGAGCTAACATTTATTGAGAACTGTGTCAGTTTCCTATCACTGTTGTAACAAATTAACACAAACTTAACACTTGAAACACAAAGGTATTCTCTTAGTGTCCTGGAGGTTAGAAGTCCTAAAATATGCTCATTTTGGAGAATTCAGGGGAGAATCCCTTTCCTTACCTTTCCCAACTTCTAAAGGCTGCCCACATTCCTGGGATCCGAGCCCCTTCCTCCATCTTCAAACCCAGCAGCACAGCATCTTCAAATCTCTCTGTCTCTCTGCCCTCTGCTTTCATTGTCACATCTCCTTTTCAGACTCTAAGCCTCTTCCCTCCCTCTTTCACTTGCAAGCCCCTTGTGCTTACATTGAGCCCACCTGGAAAATCCAGACTAATCTCCCCATCTCAAGATCCTTAATTTACTCACATGTGCAAAGTCCCTTTTGCCACGTAAGGTAACATTCACAGGGACTTCCCTGGAGGTCCAGTGGCTAGGGCTCGGTGCTTCTCCTGCAGGGGAACTGGTTTAATGCCTGGTCGGAGAACTAAGATCCCGCTTTCCGTGCAGGGTCGGGGGGAAGGTAACATTCACAAGTTCTGGGGATTAGAATGCAGACATCCTCAGTGGGCCATTCGTTATTCCACCTACCACAAGAATTTGTGATATTCCTGGCACTGCTGTGAATTCACGTAACTCTCCCAACAAACCTATGAGGCAGATACTATTATTTTGTTGATTTCCAGATGACAAGGTGTATTAGTTTCCTATTGCTGCTATATCAAATTACCACAAACTTAGGGGCTTAAGCAATACAAATGTATTATCTTACAGTTCTGAAGGTTAGAAGTCCTACACAGACCTTACTAAAAATCAAGGTATCAGCAGGGCTGCATTCCTCTCTCTCAGTCCAGGGGGAAACCCATTTCCTTGATTTTTCCAGGTTTTAGGGACCCCCCGCATTCCTTGGCTTGTGGCCTCCTTCAGCTACAAAGCCAGCATCGATGAGCCAAGTCCTTCTCACATCACATCATTCTGACAGTTCTTCTGTGGTCACATCCCTCTGCACCTTCTCTTCTGCCTCCTTCTTCCAATTTTAAGGGCCCTTGTGATTAAACTGGGCTCACCTGGAAAACACAGATTATTCTCACTATCTGAAAGCCAGCTGATTAGCAACCTGAATTCCATCTTCAACCTAATTCCCTTTTGCCATATAACTTGGCATATTCACACATTTGGGATTAGGATGTGGATATGTTGGGGGGAGTCAATGTGCCCACCACACAAACCAAAAGCCCAGAGAGGCTAAGTAATTTGCCCATGGTTATATAGCTATACGTAGTCTGGTTATATAGGCAGACTCCAAACGCAGGTTGTTTGGCTGCAGTGGCCATGCTGTTAAGCACTGCACTGTGCTTCCCTATCTCGGCAACCCTACAGTGAGGTGGGTATGATTATGGTTATGATGTGTATTTTACAGATGAAGACACTATGACTCTTAGGGATGATGTGGCTTGCCTGAAATCCACATGGCTGGTGGAAAGCAGAGGTAAGTAAGACTCAGCTAAGAGACGCACCCAAAACAAAAGAAAGAAACTGGCTGATGGGAGGCTGTGACTATTATCCTTAAACCAAGATTTCATAGATTTCTGTTCAACTGACAGCACTTCTCCAGACATTCTCTAGCACCAAGCTCACTCCCTCATTTCTTCCAGGCCACTTCTCAAATGTCACTATGACCACTCCATCCAAAATAGCTGCTCTCATCCCCCGCTATCCTCTTGTCTCACTTTAATTCTCTTATTGCTTGACACACATATAACTTTTTTTTTTTTTTTTTTTTTTGCGGTACGCGGGCCTCTCACTGCTGTGGCCTCTCCCGTTGCGGAGCACAGTTATTTAGTTCCTTTTTTATCACATCTCTCTCTCTCTCTTTTTTGGCCACACCACGCAGCTTGTGGGATCTTAGTTCCCCAGCCAGGGATCGAACCCCAGCCCACAGCAGTGAAAGCATGGAGTCTTAACAACTGGACGGCAAGGGAATTCTCCATGTCTCTTTTGATAGAATATTGATATTCACATTTTGTTCATACATTGTTTTTCTGAGTTCTGTTAGTTCTTTGTCCATGGTTTCCTTCAGTCCTTTGAGCATTTTTAAGGCAGTTGGTTTCAAGTCTTTGACTCATCTGTTCAACGTCAGGGCATTCTCAGGGATAGTTTCTGTCAATTAATTTTGTTTCTTTGACTGGACCGTACTTTCCTGTTTCTTTGGATGCTTTGTGATTGTTTTTTTCTGAGATTGGGCATTTGAATATTGTAATATGGTAACTGAAAATCAGATTCTCCCCCTTCCCCAGGGGTTGCTGATCTAGATTGATGAAGGCTGCAGTCATCCATTTGCTTAGTGATTTTTCCCAAACTATTTTACATAGGCTGTATTTCACATTGTATGTAGTCGCTGAAATCTGTTCCTTCAGCTCATGTTCAACTAGTACCTTGACAGAGATTTCTTGGCACACCTGGAACTTAAAACAAAACATACCTCTCAGGCTTTGCAGATGGGCTCTGTGTTGTGGAGGCTGTTTGCAGCTCTGCTTTAGCCCATACTCCCTGCTTGCACTGAGCCATCTTTTTTTGTTTTGTTTTGTTTTTAATTAATTAATTTATTTATTTTTGGCTGTGTTGGGTTTTCATTGCTGCATCGGAGCTACTCTTCGTAGTGGTGCGTGGGCTTCTCATTGCGGTGGCTTCTCTTTCTGCGGTGCACGGGCTCTAGGCACGCAGGCTCAACAGTTGTGGCACGTGGGCTCAGCAGTTGTGGCGCACGGGCTTAGTTGCTCTGCGGCATGTGGGATCTTCCTGGACCAGGGCTCAAACCCATGTTCCCTGCATTGGTAGGTGGGTTCTTAACCACTGAACCACCAGAGAAGTCCCCTGAGCCATTCTTAAGTTGCCTTTTTTTTTTTATTCAGCGTTCAGTTGGTTGCTGTAAACCTTGATGGTTTTCCAAAGTTCTTACAAAGTTGATTCTGACAGTATCTGCTTGTTTTCTCAGTGTTTCTATGGGGGAGCTTGGAGCCCCTTGTCTCAGCAGCAGTTTGGGGCGCTAATAACAGAAATACTATACACTAGGCGGCTTATAAACAACAGAAATTTATTGCTCACAGTCCTTGGAAGTCCAAGAGCAGGGTGCCAGTGTGGTCGGGTTCTGGTGAGAGTCCTCTTCTGGGTTGCAGACTGCCGACTTCTCGGCTTCTCAGTTGTATCCTCACATGGCAGAAAGCAGAAAGAGGAAGCAAGCTCTCTCATGGCTCATAAGGGCACTAATCCCACTGATGAGAGCTCCACCCTCATGATTGCATCTAATCCTAATTACCTCCCCAAATCTCACTTCTTAATACCATCACATGTTGGGAGAGAGGAGTAAGGTTTCAACATATGAATTTGGGGAGGACATAAACATTCAGTCCCTAACACGCTCCAACATTTTGTTTTTTAAAAGCTTCCCTGGTCACCTTTGTAAAGCAATTATACTCCAATAAAGATGTTAAAAAAAAAAAAGCTTCCCTGGTGATTCTAATGGGTAGGCAAGGTTGATATCCACTACTCTGGGAGCAAAACCTTGGCATCCCTGCTTTCAGCCAGCTCCTTAGGTGACTCTGATGCAGCCATTCTGAGCTTTGGGATCCTGAAGATTAAATAAACCTAAGATTAAATAAACCCTGGGACCAAGCTCAGGAAGTCTACCCTCTCTCATTTTCCTCCCGTTCCTGGAAGCCAGACAGGATGAAGAGATCAACCTTTGTGGGCGTGGCTCTCTATCCACGGACTACAGCACATGGTGCCATGGAGACACCTAGTGGTGAGTTGCTGCACTGAGGGTTACGGAGACAACTGGCTCCTTGCTCCCGTTTGTTTCACAGAAGAATCAGAACCAAGATAAAGAAAGGGGCCCAGGATGCGCCAGATTCCTGCCTCCAAAGTGTGACAGTTGAGTTGAAGTTTTTCAGCAATAGATCTCTGTTGGGACTCAGCATATGGGACCTGCACCGGAGCTAGCATCCCCTGAAATCTCTAAGATTTCCAGTTACATAAGTTACAAGCTTTTAAGTAAATGCAGCTGAGAGGGTGAAAGCTTCCCAGTTCAGCTGAACTCCAGGGTTTACCCCCTCACAGACATGAGGTCCTTGAAGAATAAGTAGTTCTGGGATGACCAAGAGATTTCTTCCTCTCTCAACAGGTGTGATCATGGACAAGTCTCAGCTTCCTGGTATGGTGAAGACAATTACCTGCCTCAATTCTTATTGCTATGGAAGATAAATGCAATGTATTACTTAGTAAAAGAATAAAAATAAAATAATAAGTGTGTAGTTTGATCCTGTTTTTGTTTAAAACTATGTATATATCTTTATACCAATACATATATTTATCTTTATGTAAGTTTGTATGGGTGTGTATGTATATTTATGTATATCTGCATGAAGTGCTGTCTAAAACAATGTTCACCAAACAGGTAGTGAGGTTGGAGGTGATTTTTGCTGTCCTCTTTGTACTTCTCTAACTTGTTTATGATGTGCATGTACTATGGGTTTTTTTGGCCTCACCACTCAGCATGTGGGATCTTCGTTCCCCGACCAGGGATCAATCCCACACCCCCTACATTAGAAGCGCAGAGTCTTAACCACTGGACCGCCAGGGAAGTCCCCCTGCTCGTACAATTTTTACAATAGAAAACTGAACTTTTGGGTTCTGGCTCCGGGAAAGATGGAGGCCGGGGCAGGTTTCCAGCCTGTGGCTCCGAGGGACAGCGCTGGAGCCTCAGGACTCAGGAGGGGTGGGCGCGGAGGCTGCCCTGGGCCCAGGTGGGACTCCGGGGCCACCGGTACGAATGGGCCCGGCACCGGGTCAAGGGCTGTACCGCTCCCCGATGCCCGGAGCGGCCTATCCGAGACCAGGTATGCTACCAGGCAGGCGAACGACACCTCAGGGACCTTCCATGGGACCCCCTGGCTCTGAGGGGACCCTTTCAGTCCGACCTGGCCTGGCCCAGTCAGGGATGGACCAGTCCCGCAGGAGACCTGTTCCTCAGCAGATCCAGCAGGTCCAACAGAAGGCGGTCCAGAATCGGAACCACAGTGCAAAGAAAAAGAAGATGGCTGACAAAATTCTACCTCAAAGTATTCGTGAACTGGTACCAGAATCCCAGGCCTATACGGGTGTCTTGGCTTTTGAAAGGAAACTGGACCAGACTATCATGAGGAAATGGCTAGATATCCAGGAGGCCTTGAAACATCCCATCAAGTCAGCCTTGTCCAAATATGATGCCACCAAACAAAAGAGGAAGTTCTCTTCTTTTTTTAAGTCCTTGGTGCTCGAACTGGACAAGGACCTGTACGGGCCAGACAACCATCTGGTAGAATGGTACAGGACCGCCACTACCCAGGAGACAGATGGCTTCGAAGTGAAGAGGCCAGAAGATGTGAATGTACGGTGTACTGTCCTGCTGATGCTGGGTTACCAGCCTCCTCAGTTTAAATTGGACCCTCCTCTGGCTTGGCCGCTGGGCACCCACACCCAGACCCGTCCAGTGACCATTCAAGCACTGTGGCGATATATTAAGACGCGTAAGCTCCAGGACCCACCTGAGCGGGAGTTTGTCATCTGTGACAAGTACCTCCAGCAGATCTTTGAGTCTCAACGTATGAAGTTTTTCAGAGATCCCGCAACGGCTCCATGCCTTGCTTATGCCACCAGAGCCCATCATCGTTAATCATATCATTAGTGTTGACCCGAATGATCAGGAAAAGACAGCTTGTTATGACATTGATGTGGAAGCAGATGATACCTTGAAGACCCAGATGAATTCTTTTCTGTTGTCTACTGCCAGCCAGCAGGAGATTGCTACTCTAGACAGCAAGATCCATGAGACAATAGAAACTATCAATCAGCTGAAGACCCAGCGAGAGTTCATGCTGAGCTTTGCCAGAGACCCTCAGGGTTTCATCAATGACTGGCCTCAGTCCCAGTGCTGGGACCTCAAGACCATGACTGATGTGGTGGGTAACCCAGAGGAAGAGCGCTGAGCTGAGCTCTACTTCCAGCCTTGGGCACAGGAGGCCATGTGCCAATACTTCTACTCCAAGGTGCAGCAGAGATGACAAGAATTAGAGCAAGCCCTGGGAATCCGAAATACATAGGGCTTCTCCCACAGCCCTGATTTAGCTGCACCGATTTCTTTATTTGGGCCCTGTGCTGCCTGCCTCATAGCACCTTCCCTGGTCTTGCTTGGGGCCTTCCAGGGGGTGCTGTTGGCTCTAGGACAACACCAGAATGAATATCACGTGATACCTGTTACCCTCTTCTCCCACTCCATCCCTTCTTACCCGCAGCTTCCCTTTGCCCCACAAAGTTCCCATGTGCCTGTACCCTCCCCTGGTCTGCAGAGGACCTCTAGATAGGATTAGAGAGAGAACCCGTAGTGGTAATCAGTGCATTGAATGGATTGGACCTAAGGCCAAGTGGTCTTCAAGGGATCAGCTACACTGATCCTGCCCTTCAGAGACCCAGGAGTTGGGAGTTTTAGCCCCTTCTCCAAGACTTAAGCCTGGGGGCCCTCTATAAGCTAGTTGATCTCGGCTTTCCTGATAACAGAATCCAGTTTCCTTCCTTCCCTCCACAGGTTTGGAGCATACTCGCCCTTCACTTGCTGCCCTCTAGCACCAAAGGAATCCTGGTTCTGGGGCTCCACTGAGCCCCAGGTCAGTCCGCAGCCCTCTGGACTGGGCTGCTGTCTCAGTGCTTCTCTTACTCCCTCGTAGGGGGTCCGCATCAGTATTGGAGTTTGTTCTTTTAGTATTGCTCCCTCTCACCACACTCCCTGTAGCTGCATTTTAAGATTCCCTCCTACCTGTCCTAACCCAGGGCATTTGAGTGGGGGAATCTTGCCTTTCCCTGTCAGAGCCCCAAGGGCCCTCACCTAGGGCACTGTCATTGCCGGCAGAGGCTGTTCCTTCCTGCTGTTGCTTGGAGGTGTGACTCATCCATTCATTCTCCCCTGCCGCCCCCATCCTTTCACGGAGAAACAGGTCTAAAATCAAACAGGAAAAAGCCCCGGGCCATCCCTGTCTTCCTGTCCCTGTCTTCCCAGTTGACACCCGTTGGTGACTTCCAGGGCACTGAGGAGTGAAAGCACCTATAGGGCTGGAGAACAGCTCTGAGTTGGGTTTGTGACTCTTCTCTCTCCCTGCCTCACAGGACTGTGACTCCCCAGCCCCTGCCCTCAAAGCTTCAGACCCCTCAGGTAGCAGCAGGACCTTGTGATCTTGGCCCCTTGCAACTGACATGGTTTTGCATCTTTCCAAGACAGCCTCAAATTCTTCTTCCAGGTTGTATCACCCCTGAGTTAGCATAGCCCAGGCTCGCAGACTCAACACAGCAGAGTGGGAGACAGCTGGGCACAGCGGGAATCCCGTTCAGCATGGGCTCTAAACCCACAGAACTGACAAAGCCCCTGCTTCCCGACCCCCTCCTCAGGCTTCTGTGAGCACATCCTCCAGCCCCGTATCCCTGCCTGTTCCACACTGGGGACAGCAGAACTTTCTCCCCGTCTTCCCCTTATGTCCTTATCCCACTCCTCCCTTGAAAGGTTCTCCCCACAGTGACACTGGACAACCTCTGTCCCTGGGGCTGGAACCATGAGAAGGGGACTCAGCACTCCTACACAGTGTCCCTGAACATAACTTTTTTATTAACTGAATTATTATGTTTTCTTCATGGACCAAATTTTTTCTTGTACTGCCCCCTTATCGATGTCTCCCAGTTTGTTTTTTTTTTTTTGTGGTACGCGGGCCTCTCACCGCTGTGGCCTCTCCCGTTGCGGATCACAGGCTCCAGACACGCAGGCTCAGTAGCTGTGGCTCACGGGCTTAGTTGCTCCGCGGCATGTGGTATCTTCCCAGACCAGGGCTCGAACCCGTGTCCCCTGCATCGGCAGGCAGATTCTCAACCACTGCGCCACCAGGGAAGCCCAACAGAGGGATTCTTAACCCTTCTTGTGCCACAGACCCCTTTGCAGCCTGGTGAGGCCCATGGACCTCTTCTCAGCCTAATATTTTTCAATGAATAAACTTCCATACAGAAGATTACAGAGGGAATCATTTATATCAAAATGCAGTTATCAAAATATTTTAAAAACAAATCTGTCATATAGTAACATATGTGCTTCTATATTAGAAGATTTAGTGGTATGTCTAATAACTAGCATAATTTCAAAGTCATGATAAGCAGAAATGATATTTTGAGTTGCCTTCGGTAAGACCATTGTGATAGGAAAATACATGTTTTCTATTGGTGAAGCCACGGAAACTGCTAATTCTACTCTGGTTTGTTGCTTATGTTCATAAGTGAAGGAAATGCTGAATTTAAGTTGAACTTAAAGATAAAGACCATTTTTCTCGTCCAACTTCATGGATCTCCAAATTTAACAAATTATGTTCTCCCATAGGTCTTTGCTTAAGTCTGTCCATTTGATCTCTTTGTTCATTGCATCTTTCCTCCAACGTGTGATGATCCTTGGCTGTCTGCTCACATTGAAGGGTGGGACCTAGACTGAAACTGATTGGGCACGGGATGCACGTGAGGAGGACTAATTATTAACTATGGTGTGACTGTCCATTAGGAAGCTCCCATTGTCAGCATCCTTAGGGTTTTCCTCCTGAGCTGGTCAAATTCTCCAGAGAAGACTCTTATAGCATCTCTTTAGGAGAGTACATTCCTCCATGCCAGCAATGTGGAATCTAGGTTGTGAAAGAAGCCTGAGGGAAGGAGGTTGGGCAGAGCATCTCAGTCTTCCATATGCAAACTTTCACTTCATCCCTCCGCTTTCAGGATGATGCCCCATCATCCACTTTGCCTGGTGTTTCCTGATCCAGATCTGCTTCTGTTACTCTCTACAGCTGCACTATACAACACAGCAGACTCTGGTCTCCTGCAGCTATTTAAATCTAAATTAATTAAAATAAAATAAAACAAACTTTCAATTCCTTAATCGCACTAACCACATTTCAAGAACTCAATAGCCACATGGAGCTAGTGGCTGGCAACTATATTGGACAGTACATGACATTCCTTGTCACTGCAGAAAGTTCTGTGGAATACAGCTGCTCTAGAGCAAGGGATGGCAAATCTTTTCTGTAAAGGGTCGGATAGTAAGTGTTTTTGGCTTTGCACACCATATGGTCTCCATTGCAACTACTCAACTATGTCAATGTAGCATGAAAGAAGCCATTAACAATACGTGGAACATGCGTTGGAACACATGGTTAAGTTCCAACAAAACTTTATTTATGAACACTGGAATCTGAATTTCCTAATGTTTTCATGTGTCGTAAAATATTATTCTGCTTTTTATTTTTTCCCAACCATTCGAGAATGCAAAACTATTCTTCCCTTATAGGCTGTACATAAACAGCGAACAGGCTAGATTTGGTTCATGGACCATAGCTTGCTGACCTTTGTCTTAGGGCGCTGTATTTTTTAAATTTTTAATTAGTTTTTATTGGAGTGTAGTTGATTTACAACATTGTGTTTGTTTCTGGTCTACGGCATAATGAATCAGTTATACATGTACATATATCCACTCTTTTTTAGATTCTTTTCCCATATAAGTCATTACAGAGTATTGAGTAGAGTTTCCTGTGCTATACAGTAGGTTCTTATTAGTTATCTATTTTATATATAGTAGTGTGTATATGTCAATCCCAAGCTCCCAATTCATCCCTCCCCACCCCTCGCCACCCAGGGCATTGTATTTTATAAAGAAAAATCCCTGTACTGTTATTTAAGTAGTTTCAGAGAGGAAGCAGAGGCTACGTTGCACAGTTTGGGGGTTTTTTTTTTTCCTTTTTTTTTTTAACCTAGACGTTTCATTAACTTCTTTGTGTAGCCTAGGATCTGTGAACACAGAGCTCCATCTCTCTTATTGGCTGTTCTCCGCCTGGGGTCCAGCCTTGTGTCCAGCACGATGCTTGACATGTAACAGGCTCTCAGTCAATAGGGCTGAACTGTCAAATGCTCACCAAGCCATCTTCTTTTCCTTTATTTTATGTAATTTTACTTTTCACCTAGATCTGCCTTCAGGAAAGAATGTGCTGGTTAGGCTGATGAGAAAATTGCAGTATGCTTAATCCTATTTCTTGTTATCAGCGAATACATTGACATTCCCATTTTCCACATCAGTCCCATGAGCTTGGTAAATGTAATTCCACCTCTGAGAGAAGACATCAGCTCCTAAGCCTGTGCAGAATCAAACAAATCTTGGTTATGGAAGTGTAAGTCTCAATTGAATCTGATAAGAAGACTTGTAAAGCAAAGGGAAGTAATCTGGAGAGCACAAGTACCTGGAGATTTTAAAAGCTGGGCTGAAACTGCCTCCTTAGCAAGATAAAGAAGAGAAGGTTATAGAATGTTAACATTGCCGTGACTGTAAGAAGACAATGAGAGACTTCCCTGGTGGTCCAGTGGCTAGGACTCCAAGCTCCCGATGCAGGGGGCCCGGGTTCGGTCCCTGCTCAGGGAACTAGATCCCACATGCTGCAACTAAAAGATTCCTCATGCTGCAACCAAGACCCAGTGCAGCCAGATAAATAAATATGAAAAAAATAAAAAGACAATTAGCCAAGGGCATTATTGGAAACCAGCTGGATGGGGGCAAAAGCCACAGGTTAGATTAAAACCACACATGCACCAAACTCCTACAACAGAGATCCCCAACCGGTCCACGGCCTGTTAGGAACCGGGTGGCAGAGCAGGAGGTGAGTGGCTGCGAAGGAGCAAAGCTTCATCTGCCGCTCCCCACCGCTGGCTCTCATTACCACCTGAACCATCCTCCCCTCCACCATCTGTGGAAAAATTGTCTTCCACAAAACCGGTCCCTGGTGCCAAAAAGGTTGGGGACCACTGTCTTACAAGATAATAGGAGCAAACCTTGGGTGTGCTAATAACTTTTAGATACAACACCAAAGTCACGATCCTCAAAGAAATACTCAATAAACTGGACTTCATTAAAATTAAAAACTTCTACTCTGCAAAAGACAATGTGAGGATAATGAGAAGAAAAGTTACAGACTGGGAGAAAATATTGGCAAACGACACATCTGATAAAGGACTGTTATCCAAACTATACAAAAACTCACCAATAAGAACACAAACAATCCAATTAAAAAGTGAGTCAATGGGCTTCCCTGGTAGCACAGTGGTTAAGAATCCACCTGCCAATGCAGGGGACATAGGTTCGAGCACGGGTCTGGGAAGATGCCACATGCCGCGGAGCAACTAAGCCCGTGTGCCACAACTACTGAGCCCGTGCGCCACAACTACTGAAACCCGCGCGCCTAGAGCCTGTGCTCCGCACCAAGAGAAGCCACCGCAATGAGAACCCTGAGCACCACAACGAAGAGTAGCCCCCGCTCGACGCAACTAGAGAAAGCCCGCACGCAGCAACAAAGACCCAACGCAGCCAAAAATAAATTAAATAGATAATTTTTTTTAAAGCCTTTAAAAAAAGTGAGTCAAAGATCTTAACAGACACCTCACCAAAGAAGACAAATCGATGGCAAACATGCATAGGAAAATACGTTCCACATCACATGTCATCAGGGAAATGCAAATTAAAACTACACACCTCTTAGAACAGCCAAACTCCAAAACACAGACAATACCAAATGCAGGTAAGGATGTGGATCAAGAGGAATTCTCATTCATGTCAAAAGAAAATGTTCCTTTCCTACTTAGTGGCTTTTCACCTCCTACTCTGCCCATATCAGATCCTAGGACTATAGGTTTTCTGGTTCATTGGTGATATAACCTCTTTTTATGCTGGAAATCCACCACTTGTGCAAGTGATTTAAGGTACAATGAGCTACACAGATTAAACAAACAAACATGTCCTAAGCACCTATAATCTGCCATGTTCTTTTAGTTATATTTTTACTCCCAATTTACAGCTGAGGAAGCTGGAGCTTCAAGATCATAAGTGACTTGTATGATTCCACTTATTTGTTTCAAAAAACAGGAGGAACTAATTGACAGGGTTAGAACAGTAGAATGGGTAGCCTTTGGAGAGAAGGGGTGGGTAGTGATTGGGAAGGAGCACAAGGGGACAACGACTTGTTGGTAATAATCGACTTCTTGACTAGGGTGTCCTTATCTGCGAGTGTTCACTTTGTGATAATTCATCCATTTGTACACTTACGATTCATGATTTTTTTCTGTTTGTTATACTGATATGAATATTGTTAAAATTTCTCAAACATACACTATTGCTAAAATGTAAACTTTAATAGATGGCTGAAATTTAAAGTTGAAGAAAGTTCTCCCAACATAGAACAAAAAGACAGAGATGGAAAAGACCAAGAGAGAGAAAAAAACTAAACTGTGTCAGATGCGATACAGTTTAAACATTCTAAGTTTTCCCTGGATTAAAAAAATATTCATCTAGGGAGTTCCCTGGTGGTCTAGTGGTTAGGATTCAGTGCTTTCACTGCCAGGGCCCGGTTTCAATTCCTGGTAGGGGAACTGAGATCCTGCAAGCTACACAGCACAGCCAAAAAAAAAAAAAAAAAAATCATCTGAGAAGGAAAAAGACTCAGACCAGTATCAGATTTCTCACCAGAATTCAAAAGCCAGATGCCAATAGTGCAGTATCTTGAAAATTCTAAAAGAGATTTTTCACCTAGAATTCTATTCCCAGGCAAACATAATCAAGTGTGAGAGCAAATAAGGACATTTTCAGACTTGCCAGGACAGAAATAGTTTATCTTTTTTGTAATCTGTTCATTTAAAGGATGGACAAAACATTAAAGTTCTTGATTGTAATAGTTGCAGGACAGAATATGTTAACTACATCAGTTAGGAAGTGCATGTTTAAGCTGCAGTGACAAATAACCCCCAAACACTCAGAGGCTTAGAACAACAAAGATTTATGTCTCCCTCATATTACATGTTGATTATACATTGCCGGGGTTCGGGGTTGCTGACAGAGGGTCTTCCATATGGAATGTTGCCAGGTGTGGCAGCAGGTGGGAGAACATGGTATCTGCATCTGGGGGTTGGGGGAGGGAGGAGCTCACACCAGCCATTAAATGCTCCAAGCCTAGAAGTAGCAAAGGTCACTTCCTCCCCCAACCCATTGGCCAGAATTAGTCACATGGTAACACCAACTCAGAGGGGTGGGGAAGCATAATCCTCCATGTGTCTGGAAGGAGAGACCCCAGTAGAGGGGACCTCTGGAAGTGTCTACCACAGTAAATAAAATGACGCTTTAAAAACAAAAGTGGAAAATAGAAACAGCGAGAGAAAAGAAACGCTGCTCATACCTTCATCTTAGAAAGTGGAGTGTCAAAAGATATGGTCTATGGGATAAAATAAGATAGAGGTTATGCTTATTGAATTTATGAAGAGAAATGAGAACGAAAAATAAGTATATAAATATCAAGCAGGTGGAGAAAGCAGGGATTATAAGCACACTTTACAGACAGTAAATATTATCTAGCTATTGTTTATAATTAGGGAGGTAATCACCAGAAAATTAAAATGATTAAAAGAGGTCGCCTCAAGGGAGTTGGGGGTGAGAGTTTGCTTTTCATGGTAAACTTTCCCGTGCTGTTTAATATGTTATCATGTATATGAATGTATTCAGGCTGTGCAGAGAAACAGAACCAGCAGGAGATACATGTGTATTGATAGATAGGGATATAGATACAGATGTGTATACATCTAAGATCTGGTCTGAGTCTAGAGATCTGAGAACCCGGAGTTCCAATGTCCAAGGGCAGAAGAAGATGGAGGTCCCAGCTCCGGAGAGAGAGCAGATTCACTCTTCCTCCCCCTTTTTATTCTAACTGAGCTCTCAATGGATTGGAGGATGCTCATCCACGCAGGGGACGGCCATCTTTACTCAGTCCATGGATTCGAATGCTAATCTTTTCCAGAGACACCCTCACAGACACACCCAGAAATCATGTTTTGCCAGCTATCTGGGCATCCCTTAGCCTAGTCAAGTTGACACATAGAACGAATACATACCTGCTTATGCTCCAGTTGGGCATGTGTGGCCTGGTCTTATTGGAGGAGTCAAGCTGTGGGACCAGGATGAGAATGGACTCATGACCTGCAGCCCAGGGCCCTGCACACCACCCCTGTGGTCTCAGAATCATAACTGCATTTGGCTGTGGACATTAGAGAAAAGAGAGCCATTTGGGAGGAATTGAAACATTTCCTCCTGCACAAGTTGTTTCTTTTTATACTGGCCAGTCCAAGGTGTTCTGATAAAGGTCAAAAGTATTTATTTTCTTGGATACTCCAGGGATGAGAGTGAAACGCACGTGAGGGTGAGCCAGAGCGGGGTGGGGGGGGGTTGGGGAGGGTTGGGGGGGAAGAAAGAGGAGTTTTGCCAACTTTGACAGCTGAAAGGGCTTCTTTTTATCAGAGGAAATGGTTGGTTTGGGGGCATGGAAACAACCTCTGGTTTTCCATCAAGAACAGCAGAAATTACAACGTGGGAAAATTAAGAAATGGTTGAACAGACACATGATATGGTCAAGGTCACTCTCCATTGGGCCCCGCCCACCTCCCCAGCCTTCTCTCCCCCTGCTCCCCACCCCCATCTGACACCTGAGCTTTGCCAGTCTGCTAGGTTCTCTAGCATGGAACTCCCCTGGACTGTTACCTCTGCCTGGACTGCCCAACCCCAGTCTCTTGGCCTGCTGAGCCTTCATGTAGGACTCAGATGGGGTGCCAGCTTCTCCTCAAAGACCGCCTCCCCACCCCCACTCCTCTTCTCTGCCCCATTACAGCATGTGTTTCCATCATTACACTTATCAAGCTGTGTCAAAACTACCTATCCACCCATCTGTCTCTCCCACTGGGCCGGAGATCATACAATGGACCCTCAGGCTCAGATCTGGCACTCAGACAGAATCATGGCCTGCACCGTTTGGGCCAACATCACATTTTTTAATTTTTTTGCATTCATTGCCAAAAATTAAACATTGAGAGATTTCACATTAAAATCCAGATTTCTGGCTTCTCTTGACAAATTGGAAATCCAGCAACATGGGTGCACTTCTTCACCGTTGTGATGGGGGTCCCCTTTGGATAGAGCATGGTTTCTCCATTTCTCCACAGTCCCCACCATGTCCTGTTGTCTCAGCATTGAAGCCTCATATCAGAGCCATTTGTCATAAATCTTGCAATACTGGTTTTGTTTGTTTGTTTGTTTGTTTTTTACAGTGGATTAAAGAAGAAAGTAAAATATTTCTTTTACCCATGTTCCTTCCTCACACCTGGCCCACTTCCCTCATTTACATCACCAAACCAAATCCCGTGGGTACCTGAGCTCGCCACTCTTGCACAAATCGAATGGATTGTGGTAGGAATTAGGTGGGATGATTCCCAAAGGGAGATCAAGGGGAAAGGTGCTGGGCAGGCAAAAACAAGAGCTGTCCACTCAACCCCTGCTTTTAAAGAGGAGGAAACTGAGGCGCAGAGAAGTTAAGCAATTTTCTCTGAGTCACACAGCTAGGGAATGGAGGAGTTGGAATTTGAATCCTGTCTGATACTAAGTCTCAGTTTTTGTCATTGCTTTTCCCGTTTGGCTTGCAATAGTTTGTTTTGTTTTGTTTTTTAAATTTAAACACACTCTATAAAATTTTTAAATATATAAAATTATAAGGAAGAAAGTAAAATCCCCTGAAATCTTATCACGCTATATAGCTACTGTTAATATTTTAGTGGGCATCTTTCAGGCATGTCTTTACACTCACAGGCAACAGAAGAAATCTTTTACAGAAATCAAATAATAAATATTCCTTACTTTTTCAAAGAAAAAAATTGCACTGAATCTATAGACCCATTTGGAGGGAATTGACATCTTTACAATATTGAGTTTTCTGACCCATGAACAAGAAATATCTATTTATTTAGAACTTTCATTTCTCCCAGTGATGTTTTAAGTTTTTCAATTTACAGGTCTTGCACATATTTCTTTAAATTTATTCCTAGCTATTTGGGTTTTGTGATACAAGTAAATGGTACTTTTTTCTTTTTGATGTTATTAAACAAAGTTTTGTGTTAAATTTTTATGGTAAATAAAAGTTCAATTGACTTTTGTATGCTGACTTTGTATATGGTGATTGCTAAATTTACCTTTTTTAAAATTTCATACTTCTTAATGGCTGAGTATTTAGTCCATGGATCTTTCTTTTTTATATAAATTTATTTATTTTTGGCTGCATTGGATCTTCGTTGCTGTGCGCCGGTTTTCTCTAGTTGCAGTGAGTGGGGGTTACTCTTCATCGCGGTGCAGGGGCTTCTCACTGCAGTGGCTTCTCTTGTTGTGGAGCATGGGCTTTAAGGGCTCAGGCTTCAGTAGTTGTGGCACGGGCAGGCTCAGTAGTTGTGGCTCGTGGGCTCTAGAGTGTAGGCTCAGTAGTTGTGGTGCACGGGCTTCAGTAGTTGTGGCGCACGGGCTTAGTTGCTCTGCAGCATGTGGGATCTCCCTGGACCAGGGATCAAACCCATGTCCCCTGCACTGGCAAGTGGATTCTTAACCACTGTGCCACCAGGCAAGCCCTGCTAAATTTACTTTTAATTCTAATAGCTTATTGGTAGATTTGGGGTTTTTTTTTTCCTCATGTGTGTAATTTCTTCCTTTCAAATCTTTTATTTTTGCACTGGCTAGGATCTCAAACACAATAATAAACAGAAATAGACATACTGGGAATCTGTTTCTTTCTTGATCTCAATGGAAATGCTTTCAGTATTTTCCCATTAAATATGGTATATGTTATTTGTAGAAAATCTTTACCATATGAAGGAAGTTTCCTTCTACTCCTAATTTCTTAAGTTTTTTTTTAAATCATAAACTTATGTTGAATATTATCAAATGCTTTCTTTGCATCTACTGAGATGGTTGTTCTCCTTGTTCTGTTAAAGTGGTAAATTGTATGAGTTCATTTTGTAATGTTAAACCCATTTTATATTCCTGGAGTAAAGTCATATTGATTGTGATGTAAAATAATAATACTTTAAATCATGGATATCCTTTTTTTAAAATTAATTTATTTTTAAATTTATTTTTGGCCATGCCCCACAGCTTGCAGGATCTTAGTTCCCTGACCAGGGATCGAACCTGTGCCCTCAGCAGTGAAAGTGCTGAGTCTAACCAGTGGACCGCCAGGGAATTTCCGACATCCTTTTTTAATGTGATTTTTTTTCTTACCTATTCTTCTCCTTCTCTTTTCCCATCCTCCATTAATCTTTCTAACTTACTCCACACCTTCTGGCTCAAGGTAACCCATGTCAACAACTGATGTGAACATTTACAGACTTTTCTCCAAGTCAGTATAATCTCTCTCTCTGTCTCTGTCTCTGTCTCTGTCTCTCTCTCTCTCTCACACACATACACACACACACACACACACACACACACACACACACACACCCCTACCTATATAGAAGTTCAGCTCTTAATTCCTGCAGTTTTCATTTTAAGGGACAATGAATCACTAATGGTGGCATCTGGGGTCCAGAGACTGGTTGTTGAGAGACAGAGGGATTTCACCCATGGAGGGAGCCCTTCTTGGCACCCCTGAATTGCACTGCTGGGGTGATCTTCAGGTGAGTTTATTCCCCCACGGCTCTGGAGTGAGTGAGAGTAGGCTGAGGGTGGGCACACTTTGTCCCACCAGGATCTCAGCCGGCCTGGTCTCATGGCTTCCAGGAATGCTCGCTGGCCGGCTGCAAAGCAGAAAGAACTACAAAGTCGTTTCTATCGGGAGCTCCTGAATCCAGGCCAGCTAACTCCTCCTCCCCGCAAGCCCTCAACACCTCCTTTATGGATTTTTTTTCTTTTTTTCTCCTACTCGGCAATTTTAACCAGTCCAAGAACCAACTGCTGTGCCTTCAGATCAATAGCCCTTGGGAAGGACTGCGGATGGTCTCTGGGGAGGCACCTCAGCAGCTCCTGCAGAAGAATCATTTCCTTCCTGACTCAGTTTCACTCAAATCAAGCTTCTTCCGCTTTATTGTTTTATTAAAGCAGCCTCCATCAGGCACGTTGGCACCAAGTCAGGACCAGAACGAAATCAGTGGCTAAAACTTGTCTTTTTATCTCTCAAAATCCAGCTTTCTAGCTGGGGCTTGGAATTTTCTTTTCTTCTTTTCTTTTACTTTCCTTTTTTGTTTGTGTCTTAGTCACCATGATGTTTTAGAAGGGATTTAAAGCTGCACTTTGGCTGGAGTAAGGTCTCAGCAAGCATGCGTTGAGGAAGGGATGAAAGAATAAATGATGGAATAATCATCACTTGGTAAATGATTGTTGAAGGAGAATCAAATGAGATGATGCATGTGAAACTGGTATGTAATCTGAATAGTGAGAGTTGTTAACTGAGCTGGATAGGATTTATCCACTGGCGCCACCTGCTGGAAAGAAGTTAGCACAACAGGACCATTTCTCTTTCAGTGAGGCATGAAGACACTGGCTTCTGGAAATGCAGGCAACGGGGCTGAGCAAAAATGGAATACATTTCAGCAAAATCTAACACGTGCCAGATATCGTATGATTTACAGCATTATTTCTCTTCATCCTCATTGTAACCATAAGAGGCATATACTATCATTATTTCATCTTTAGAGATTAAAAATCTGAGGCTTATTGAGGCTTATAGTGAACGTATAATGTCTAAGGCCACATAGCTCGTGGGTATTTGGGATAAAACTCAAAACCCAGTTCCGTCTGACTTCAGAGCCTGTTGTGGGTTAGGTTCCCCAGGAATAAAACTCCGTGGAGGTATGCATGCAGGAAGATTATTACAGAGTGCTTTCAGGATCATATTCAGAGCCTGTTGCCTCAGCAGAGGCCTTAGCTGATGCCAAGGGATAAGGATGGAGCTAGGATGGCATGGAGGCAGGACTTTGGGACTCCCACTTCATCCAGTCATTGGATGTAGAACTTGGACTAGGTTGCTTTCTTCAACCAAGGGCAAATCCTCAAGAGGGACTTGATTGAGAGCTGTCAGCAGTCTATGCTAGCAGCAGCTGGGGGAATATAAGTGCCTCAGTCCTGGAGTGGGGGGTCTGGGCAGCATGCCACAGTATCCACTACAGAGCCCATGTACTTGTCCCATCTGCACTGCTGCTCAAATAGGGGGAACAGCTGACAGGTAGCCAAGGTCAATGTCATGGGTAGTGGGAGGGGGGATTTAAAGAGTGAAAATGGTTCTGCCCACCATCCACTCAGTGAACCTGTGACCCAGGCCATATCTGCCATCCAATTGCAATAATGGATGTATTTTGACCAATTCATACAGAAATAATATATAGATTATTTTATGGGTGTCAAGCTGTTAACAAAGAAGTAAAATGCAATGTTCAACTAACTGGGCAAGTGGTTGGTGATGGCTTCCTTGACCTCCTCAAATAAGAAATGGAAGAATCGAGGGCCACAAGTTGACAAATACGTTAGAGCAATTGATTTAAAAATCATTTTATGGCAAATTAAATTATTTAAAAACATTCCGCTTCCTCTCCCACACCACCTCCATAGGAGGAGTAGAATTTGATGTTGGGGGATGCTGGTCTTGGTTGTGTACGTATATACTTCCCCACCCACTGACCTTAGGCTTGGCCATGTGACTTCCTTTTCCCAATGGGATGTCAGCAGTCATTGACACAAGCAGAGGCTTGAAATGTGCTTGCGTGGTTGGCCTTGCCCTCTAGTGCTTCTGTTATGTAGGAGAACATGCCCTGGCTGCTAGATCAGCCAGACTGCAGACTTACTTTACATGAAAGTAAATGACTGTTGCTTTATATCACTGTGTATTTTTTTACTGGAGTATAATTGCTTTACAATGTTGTGTTAGTTTCTGCTGTACGATGAAGTGAATCAGTTATATGTATACATATATCCTCTCCCTCTTGGACCTCCCTCCCCGCTCCCTGAGCCCATCCCACCCATCTAGGTCATCACAGAGCACCGAGCTGAGCTCCCTGTGCTCTACAGCAGGTTCCCACTAGCTACCTATTTTACACACGGTAGTGTATTTATGTCAAACCTAGTCTCCCCTTTCATCCCACCCTCCCCTTCCCCCACTGTATCCACACGTCCATTCTCTACGTCTGTGTCTCTATTCCTGCCCTGCAAATAGGTTCATCAGTACTATTTTTCTAGATTCCACATATATGCGTTAACATACGATATTTGTTTTTCTCTTTCTGACTTACTTCACTCTGTACGACAGACTCTAGGTCCATCAACATCTCTACAAATGACCCAATTTCATTCTTTTTTATGGCTGAGTAATATTCCATTATATACATATACCACATCTTCTTGCAGCACTATTTACAATGGGCAGGACATGGAAGAAACCTAAATGTCCATCGACAGATGAATGGGTATATCATCGAGTTTTGAGGTGGCTTGTTAGGCAGCCTTAGCTAACTGATACACATTTACAAAGTTGTGGAGGATAACACACATGGATGTATCAATGATAATTTTGACTGTGTATGATTTTTCTTTAAAAACTGACCTTAGTCTCCATATAGGATATAGGATATAGTCATATAGGATATGACTCCTGACCTTAAACATGGAAAAAATGGGCCAGGCATTATTCTGAGCACCTGTGGCAGAGACCACTAAATGTCCCTTAATAAACATCTTCACATTTATTTCTTCTACAAAGAAATGAGAAACTCCAGGGACCCCAAACTATCAGGAAACAGGGATATAATATTTGTGGAGTCCCCAAAAAGGTGACACTAGTATCTATTAAATTTGGCCATGAGGATACTGGACAAGGAAGAGTGTCCCCAAGGGAAGAGCCAGGGGTCATGGAGGTCAAAGTACAGGTACACTCCTCCTAGAAAGCAGGACCAACTCACCTGCCAGAGAAGGGTGTCTGTCCAATTCCTGGACTTTTAAAAATAGTATTTATAGATCATCTCCCTTGTGCCTAGGCACTTAGCTCCCCAAATAAAATTAAAATCTTCCCAACCTTCCTTATAGCCAAGTATGGCTATGTAACTGAGTTCTGTCCAACAAGGTGTAAATCAGGTAATCACATAGCAGATTCTAGAACCTTCATTAAGAGACCACTGGGTTGCACCACACACCTCCACCTTTTCCCTCCTGGTCTCTTCTTTTTTCCTTCTGGTTTGGATGCAGATATAATGGCAGGAGTTGGAGCAGACATTTTGGACCCATGAGGTGAGCTTGGTCCAAATGAGCAATTAATGTAGGATGAAGCAACAAGACTAAAGGAGCCTAAGTTCCAGAAGACTTAATGGCACAAACCACCAAATCAACCCCATTGTTTCTACAAACAGTAACAATAAGATCTCTTTCCTTCTAATTAAATGTAAGGACTATGAACTGTCAATAGTAGGATGCTGTATCAGTTAGGGTTCGGTTATTTAAACCTAAGCTGTGCTGGGAAAGACAGTCTGGGTTCCTGCATTATCAGCAAAAGTCCTCACTAATAATTAGGGCAACGCAAATTAAAAGTGCACTTTTAAGTAGCATTTTTTTGGTTTGCTTATCATATCGGCAAACAATTAAGTCATTTCCTGTTCTGTGGGTAAGAGAACGGGATAGATATCTTCTATTTGCTCCTCCAGGTTGGCTTTCTATTCCTTCCACCTCCTCTGTGTTCCAGGAGGCAGGCCAGGACGGGCTAGATAAATAGACTCCTTGGCTGTCTGTCACCTGCTTGAGGTCAGCCCAGTAGGAGACCAGAGGGAAAACTGATTTGAGGCATTTATTCCCTTGACTCCTTCACTATAGGGCCATATTGCTGGCTTCACCCATCTCTTTCCACATGTCTCTGCTAACTGCTCCCTCCTCTTGCTTGTTCAGGCCTAGCCTCACTGCTATCAGTCTTGGGATACTACTCTATTCTTTGTCAGTAGTCCTTTTATTAAACCTTTGAAATTCTCCTAATGAGTATGCCGTATTAGGATACAGAGAGAAAACCGGCAGTTCCTTTGGAACTATTCATGAGCTATTCATGAGCAATTCCACTTCTCTGTACCCACCCCAGAGAAACGCTTGCACATATGTACAAGGGGCAAGTACTGGGATATTGCTACAATTTTGTCTGCAGTAATAACAAATTAGAAACAACTTAAATGTTTTCAAATAGGGAAATAGCTAAATAAACCATAGTATATCCATATTACGGCATATGAATGCAGCTGTTTAAAAAGGAGATGGAGGGACTTCCCTGGTGGCCCAGTGGTTAAGAATCCACCTGCCAAAGCAGGGGACACGGGTACGAGCCCTGGTCCGGGAAGATCCTACATGTCGCAGAGCAGCTAAGCCCGTGTGCCACAACTACTGAGCTTGCGCTCTAGAGCCCGCCAGCCACAACTACTGAGCCCATGTGCCACGACTACTGAACCCATGTGCCACAACTACTGAAGCCCGCGCGCCTAGAACCCGTGCTCTGCAACAAGAGAAGCCACCACAGTGAGAAGCCTGAGCACCACAACGAAGAGTAGCCCCTGCTTGCTGCAACTAGAGAAAGCCCGCGCATAGCAACAAAGACCCAACGCAGTCAAAAATAAACAAACAAATAAATAAAAAGGAGATGGGTCTATCTGTATAACATGGAAAGACTTCTAAGACATATTTTTCATGAAGAAAGTAAAGTTCAGTATTGCAATGACTTATATTAAAATGATACCTATTTCTATAGTTTTATGTACTCTATAAAACTACAGGAAATTTTTCACTGTCCCTCTCTATGGAAGGATTATACACCCTCACTGAAGTAGGTTTGGCTATATAATTTGCTTTGACCAAGGAAATGTGGGTGAAAGAGACATGAGACTTCCAAGTGGAAGATTTAAGAGGTTCCACCGTTGTTTCTTTTCTCTCTGCCTTAAGATTAGCATAACCTACCTGCTTTTTCAACCTGTGTCCAGAGATACAGCTGAAGCCAACCCATGACAAACATGTAAGGATCAATAAATAAACCTTTGTTGTTGTAAGGCACTGAGATTTTGAAGATGTTTGTTATTGCAGCAAAACCTAACCTCCCTTGACTAATGCATGCTGCTATATAATTGATACTTGGTTACTTTCTGGGGAGGAGAACTGGTATTGAGGGTGGCCTCAATACCAGTGGCCATTCATATGGCCACTTCCTCTTTTTATAAGGACATCAATTATATTGGATTAGGGCCCACCCTAACGACCTCATCATAACTGGATTACATCTGCAAAGACTTTTTTTCCAAATAAGGTTACATTCACAGGTACCAGAGATTAGGACTTCAGCATATCTTTTTGGAGGACTTGAGCCAATCCATAACAGTAGGTGAATGGGCAAATGGTGGTACATTCATACCATGGAATATTATTCAGTGATAAAGAGAAATGAGCTATCAAGCCATAAAAAGACATAGAGGAAACTTATATCATAGTATTTAGTGAAAGAATCCAGTCGGTGGAGGCTACATACTGTATGATTCCAACTGTATGACATCTGGAAAAAGCAAAACTAAAGAAGTGATTGCCAAGGGTTGAGGTGAGAGGAGAGGGTGAGAGTTGAATAGATGAAGCACAGGGGATTTTTAGGACAGTGAAACTGTTCTGTATGATACTGTCATGGTAGGTACCTAATATCCATTTGTTGAAATCCTTAGACCTGTACAATAATAATGAATCCTAATGTAAACTATGGACTTTAGTTTAAAATGCATCAATATTGGTTCATCAATTGTAACTAATGTACCAAACTGATGTAAGATGTTAATAATAGGGGACATTGTGGGTGGGGAGAAATTGGGTATATGGGAACTCTCTGTACTATCTGGTTGATTTTTCTGTAAACCTAAAACCGCTCTAAAAAAAATAAAGCCTATTAATTAAAAAAAATTCATTATGGAATCTAAGGCTCCAGTATCACCTCTTCAAGGGAGTCTTTCCTGCTCTCCCACCATACTCTCAAGATGGGTTAGGTGCCCTTGCCTCCGACTCCCATAATACCCTGGCCATATATATTCCTATGGCTGCATAGGCCACATTGTATTTTAACATCTCTTTGTGTCTCTGTTACTTAATAGCTGTGGTTTGCCGACTCCTGGCCTAGAATGCCGAGGTGGCGAAAGCAGCTAATCCGTGCAACGTTAGCAGGCACCCAGGGATGCCTGGCAAAGAGCAATTCTGTTCCCTCCATGCACTGTTGTCATTTGTGGTGTAATTACCATGAGCTCTCCGACCCCCTAGGGTATTTATTAGATGGGGGCCTAAGGTCATGTTACATTAAGGTTTACTTCGACCTGAGCAGTCTCTGGATTATGGATCTTTGGTTTGCCAAAGATGGATTCCCACGGGGAAGTTTTTGCACTTGGGTCCAAATCCTATGGTTGTGATGTCAAATCCATGCTGTTTACATTACCCAACACCCTCTTTCAATTTTGCTCAGGTTAGAAGGTGGTGTATAGGGAGGGTGGGAAGGAGGGAAGAGATATGGGAACATATGTATATGTATAACTGATTCACTTTGTTATAAAGCAGAAACTAACACACCATTGTAAAGCAATTATACCCAAATAAAGATGTTAAAAAAAAAAAAGGTGGTGTAATAAGGGGTCACTGGCACAGATGCCTATATGACAGACAATGTAAATGAAGAAAGCAGCCTGGGGGGGGCGTGGGGAGGGGACCCTGGCACTTTGACAAGTCCAGACCTGATCTAGAGTGGGCAGCCGTTCCTTGGTTTCAACCAATTGCCACACAGAAATGTGGACACAGTGTTGCCAGACAAGGCACAGACCGCAAATTTCTGTTCACAAAGAAATCTCTGAGTCTTTAAAAAATGTTGGCAACTAACACAAAAGATTTAGAAAGACTGAAAGCTGGCATACTGGGAGGATAAGGAATCATCCAGTTGAACTGGGGGTTTGTGTTGGGGAATAACTAGCAGGGAGAAGTTGAAGGATAAGGGCAGCTTCTGGAGAACCTTGATTGTCGCACTCAAGGAGCTTATCAATTGTCTTCTAGGTCTGAGTAATCACCAAAGGATTTAAGCAAAAGGACACAATCAGAATGGGGTTTTTCAAAGATCACTTTGGCAGTTGATGGGAGCAGGACTGAGGCTGGGGTGATATGTTAGAAGTCATCAATAAGCTAAGTAAAGGTAAAGGAGAATTGACAAAGGCCATTTACTTTGTTTTATCTCCTACCAGGCTGTAAACTCCAAGACAGCAGGGCCCTGTCTGTCTTGTGTCTCCAGGACTAAACATAAAGCTTGGGCTTCCCTGGTGGCGCAGTGGTTGAGAGTCCACCTGCTGATGTGGGGGACACGGGTTCGTGCCCCAGTCTGGGAAGATCCCACATGCCGCGGAGCGGCTGGGCCAGTGAGCCATGGCCGCTGAGCCTGCGCGTCTGGATCCTGTGCTCCGCAACGGGAGAGGCCACAACAGTGAGAGGCCCGCGTACCGCCAAAAAAAAAACAAAAACAAAAACATAAAGCCTGCTTAATAAATATCTGCTGAAAAGAATGAATGAAAGGGAAGGAGTAGAGGTGAGGCATTTTGAAAAACTGCCTTGGGAAGAGCAGTCACAGGAGTGGGGGGGGCCCGTGGAGACCTGGTTCCTTTCCTTAAGCTTTCCTCTAAGATCCTGGGGAGGGGTATTCAATTAAGAGATCACACACACAGGCTTCCAAGAAAAGGCCTTCGCCGGTCCGATTCCTGGCCTCCTCAGTCCACAAAAGGAGGAAATGATCAGTACCTTGAAGGACTGAAGGGAGGGCTAAGCTTAAATTTAGGGATGAGCAATGTCTGTCCTTCCCTAAATCCAGTATTCCCAAAGTACACAGCAAAAGGGGACTGACTTCAACCTCCGACCTCGTGAAGATTACTTTTTGGGTGGGGTGGGAACCGATGACCTCGGAGACTCTGAGCATGACCCAGGCGAGTTCCAAGCCTAAGGCTCAGGCCCGCCGAACCCCAAACCTCGCCCAGTCTCCCTCGTTCCCACACGTCCCCTTTCTAGATTCCCCCTCAGCTCCGCCTCCACTCCTTCCACCTTCTCTTTCCGCTCCCCGCCCCCATTTCCGTCCCCCTACGCCCGCCTCCTCCTTGCTCCCGGCCCTGACCCCCGCCCTCCCCCGGCCGCAGCATCCCAGCTCTCAGCTCTCCTTCCTCCTCCCTCGGTCGGCGCCCCTCTAGGGCGGCCGGGGCAACCCCGTGCGCCGCTGGCCCAATGAGGAGGCGGTGCAGGGGCGGGGCTCGGGCCAGAGCGGAAGTGGTGACCGGAGCGGAAGTGGAGCCGCCGCCGCCACCACCGCCGCCGCCGCCGATTCCGGAGCCGGGGTAGCTGCTGCCGCCGCCGCCACTGCAGCCGCCGCCGGAGGAGTGGGCTTGGGAAGGAAGCGGTCACCGCTCCTTCGCTCCGCTCGCAAGCGTCTTTGCTCCCCTGCAGTCCTCCCACGGTGAGTGCGGCGCGGTGTCCGCCTGGGGCCCCCGGGGGCCCGAGCCCAAAGCTCCCCCACCACCGGCGGCGGTGGCGACGAGGTCGACCCCGCGGGTGGGCCCTCGGGGCGGCGGCGCGCGGCCTCCTCGGCCCCGTGCGGCCGCTTGCGACGCGGGATCGGCCTCGCCGCGGCCCCTCCCTGTTTCCGGGGCCGGGCCCTTCGTTCTGGGAGAGGCCCGGGCCGCCCTCGCCGCCTGCGTCCCCGCCCGGCGGGCGGGGTGCGGCACCGTACCGGGCTGGAAGGGACATCGAGCCGACCCTCCCTCACTACCCAGCCTCGATCCCCGCGCGACCCCTCCCTGCGCCTTGAGCGGCCAGAACCGACCCTTTCAGCCCTGTCACCCCTGCTCCTCGCTTTCCGGTTTCCACAAATGAAAATGTAACCAAATGCGGGCGAGCTCTCGATCCCCAGTGCCCCTGCTGGACTCCCTCTGGATGGGTAAGGGGTTTAACCTTGGGAGAGAGCAGAGGGAAAACCCCCTCCCACTTTGCAGTAAAGCCATTTCATCATCGTTCGCTGGTTTGGGAGCCTGGCAGGACCCGAGATTCCCTGGGAGGCACAGGGTTGAGGTTTGAATCAAGAAAATGCATTTGTTGGAACTGATTATTGAGTCAGGCGCGATCCCCAGGAAAAAAAATGTCGGAAGCTGAGAATCGGAATATTTTCCCACGGTATTTACCGTCATTTAATGCCAGAGTCTTTTGTGTCCTCGCCCCAAATTCCCCCATACTGTGTGTTAGCACGTTTTTAGGACTGAAATTTTCCTGGTGGCTTCCCTGGTGGTGGCGAAGGGGTGGGAGTGATTAGGCCCCTTTTCTGCACAAGATGAGTACATCTTTGTCTACTGCAAATGGAGAACTCACGTGTAATGGGGTTTTCAAAGGTGGCAGTATTGGTAAGACAGTTCACCAACCTTTCTGTAAAAATTCCTGTCTCTTGTCCTTGTCGTCACTGCTTTTCCCTTTGGTAAGGCTACACAGCATCAGGTTCTGATTTTGCTTGCCCTGTGTGAGAGACAGAATCTGGCAAGATGTTGTTATGAACATATAAAATCTGGCGGCCACAGGAGCCAAAACAGAAAGATGAAGCACTTGGGAGAATATGAAAAATTTTCTGCATTTCTCACTCTGTCTCAATTGTTCGTATGAAACCACACACATACGCAGTTTATAGAACTAGACACATGGGTACTCAGCTCTTTGCCTTTTCATGTTAGAAATTTATGTGTTAATGATGCTCAGTCATTTCCTTCTTGACTGCTTCTAGGGCACCCCATTTCTTATTTAGGAATATATCAGTTGCCGGAACCCTCGTTTTTCTAGAATCTGTGTCCTTAGCACACATGGTGAGGGTAAAACCTGTCACTTTTATTGGACTCAAGTTAGAATTTTACAGGTGATCTTCACAGTGGAATGCTTATAAACCAGTAGCAACTGCTGAATTATTTCCCAAGCCTCTCCTTTCAATGAGATGAGAAACCATTCACCCATGTTACAGATGAAGTTCTTATGAGAAATGAGATGATCTGACCTAGACCACACACCTGGTTTCCAGGTTGAATCTCCTCTTTCATCAGTAGCAAATATTTACGGCCTATCAGCCCCTGGAGTACAGCTCCTACCCTATAATCTTCTGTACATTTCCCATCATGCCGTGCTTGTGTTACGTTGGAGCCATTTTAGAACCGGAGCTCTGTGGATCAGGGAAGCAGCCTCCACAAAACCAGGCTGAGCACATTCCCCTAATGCTAGTTCTGGAGGCAGAGTCTCCAGAGGTTTGGGCCACTGCAAAAAGTGCATTTTACCCATTTGGCTATGGATATAGAAGCAGAAAGTGCACTGGACTTGGAGTCAGATAAGTTTGATTCCGCTCTTGCCTGCAGCATTTTATAGTAATGTGGTCTTCAGTGTGCTGCTTAATCTCTGGTTCCTGGTTTCTCTGTCTCCAGAGTTGTCAAGAGACCTTTTTACAGACTAAATTGTTAAATATAAGCTTTCGGTTTTGTGTTTTCATCACAGAGTTCACTGTTAAGGGCTTTTTTCCCCCTTGGTTGCATTCTACTTTGTATACATGTTGCTTTCAAAAAACGATACATTTTTCTGGAACAGTTTTGTGTAGAGCATCTTCAGTCTTTCTGAGCCCATTTTCTCATCTGATCAGTGCAAATGGTAGTAGTCTTTGATGTATTATTGTGACAAACTCAATAATTAAAATAAGGGTGTGAGATATACCAGATGTTTAATAAATGTTGCTTGACTACGTTCCTGAATATACATATATATATACATAAGACATATGCATATATGCTATAGAGCATAGGCGCATACAAAGTCCTTCCATATGATTTATTCATCAACTGATGAGGTAGCATCAAGCTGTAATAATAACAGCTACCATTTGTATGTGCCAAGCTTTGTTCTAAGCACTTTACACATATTAACTGAGCCTTCATAACAGCCAATGATAGGTAAGTACTGCTAGCCCCATTTTACAGTTGAGGAAACTGAGGCACAGAGAAGTTAAATAATTTTCCTGGGGGCATACACACACCCAGCACTGGGTAAGTGCTGGAGCCAGGAATCAAACCCAGGCAGTCTGGCTCTAATGATAGATTTCTACTTGTGGTAGAACAACACATGTATATTCTTCATGTGAATACCATCTAGTAGTTAATTTTTCTTTACCTGTATCTTATTCAAGTAAATGTGTTTGGACAGGAATTTTAGCTATTTTTGGAAATAGATATAGTGTAGTTTCTGGGGGGGCGGTAGTATATTTATTCTGGCATACAGGGAGGATACTGCTGGTGTGCATTAGGAAGCAAGCTTGTGAAAAACCCAGTTTTTCTAGTATTTGCTTCATACTAGGGAGAAGATTCATCAGCTACTTTGTGGCACACTGATTTATCCAATCCTAGGTTCTAGTAGAATTTGGTCAGGACCAAGTATCTATATCTACGTAAGTAGAGAAAGAATTCTAAATTAAAATGTCCTATTATGCTATCCACTATTTCAGTGGCATTAAACTAAGCAGTTTTCCTTAAATGAGGGTACCATAGAGAATGAACTAAAATTTACTTGTAAAGGGAATTTAAGTTCCTAGGTTCCTACATTTTTCTAAGGACAGGTGACCGCAATTCACACTAGCTAGGAGGCAAGAAATTAGTTGTATAATAGCAATTTTTAAGCTTTAAAACCATCTTGGTCTCTACATGAATAGATCCTAGTCTTCTCTGTGTCATTATGGAGAAACTAACAGAGCTGGATTCTGAGGGGATTTTTCTAAAGGGACTACTTAATTTAGGGAGGAAAAATGGATGAAAGTACTTTCTGTTTTGTCATGTGTATGCTAAAAGCCAATCATCTTTCCGCTTTCTCTGCTAAAAGATCTTCTAACATAAGCATAATTATATGTTTCTGATACTTACAATGAGATGAAATTGATTGATGGCCTTCAGATCAAGGCATTTCCAGCAGACTGTAGGTTAGTAAGGTGACTTTAAAATAATCTGGCCAGCCCTCTATTGTGGAAGTTTTTTCCTGTACTGGTTAGTTTATTTCATTGTTTTCCCTAAGAGACCCAACAATAAAAGTTATTTCTGAATGGCCTTGACCAGAGCAGAGATTGGAGGAGACAATAAAGTTGATATGAGCCCCGGCCATTGTTATTGTTTGCCCACAAAGCTCACCTTAAAGCTTGTTTGACAGTCTGATGAGTTTTTGACATATGCTGTTATAAACTAATTTTATTTTGATTTTTAAAGCTAGATAAATTAAGTCTAATTCTCAAACCTGACTGTAATAACTTTGTATGGTTCTTCAAAAAAGTGTTCATTCTCTCTTTTCCTTAAGTAATCATTAAGAATCATATTGATCTTTAGGAGGCGGTGCTGCACAGAGGAAAGAGCATGTACCAAATATACCTGTGTAACAGGCTATTGGGACAATGACACCTGCCCCTTAGGATACTTATGATTAAAGGAGTTGATATAAACCCCTAACTTTTTGCACATTTAGGCAGACCGTAAATGATGGGTATTTTGTTGTTATTTACTAAACCAATAAGCTGGTGTGGCTTTTTGTATACCTAATTGGTTGGACTTTTAAATAGAGGAGTTGAAGGGCTTTTTGAAACTCAGTTTGAACCTAGAGATATAACAATGGGTACCGGAGAAACGATTGGTCAGAGAGCATAGTGTTGTCTCCTGACTGGAGCTGAGATGGCTTTTTTCAAAGAGTAGTCTAAGACAGTTTAAATATAGTCTGTATTTTATAGGTCAGAAGTGGTCTGCTTACCTCTGTCCACATAGGAAATAGCAGCCTTGTTCACTTTAAAAAACTGCATCAGTTGATCAGGTAGTTTCACATTCAGTGTGGCAGGCATTGTGCTACATGTTGGGTGCCCAAAGATAGAAGTTTGGGTTCCTACCTTAAGCTCACAATCCAATGTGGGAGCCAACAAAGACATTTACACTAAATTCTGATCAGTGCTACTTTAGAAATAGGCATATGTAAGTTAACATGTGCCTTCCTTTTAAAAGTCTCAGGGAAAGCCATCTGGATTGAAAAGAAATGAGGTGTGTAGTAAGTGTCCCTTCACTTGCTGACCGTTTGTAGACTTCTGTGTGGAATGTACTGTAGCTGCCATTTTAGTGCTTAAAGTGTGCAGAGACTGTGCTAAATGTTTTGCATCGTGATCTATTTTACTCCTTACAAGAACCCTCTTAGGTAGATTTGCCTATTTTTTTTTTTTCTTTTTTTTGCGGTATGCGGGCCTCTCACTGTTGTGGCCTCTCCCGTTGCGGAGCACAGGCTCCGGACGCGCAGGCTCAGTGGCCATGGCTCACGGGCCCAGCCGCTCCGCGGCATGTGGGATCTTCCCAGACCGGGGCACGAACCTGTGTCCCCTGCATCGGCAGGCGGACTCTCAACCACTGCGCCACCAGGGAAGCCCCGATTTGCCTATTTTAATGCATGAGAAAACTGAGATGCGCAAGAGATCAGGTAATCTATGGAGTTGGTGTGTAGTACTGGTAAATTGGGCTGGGTTCCATTATGTTGGTGGGCCCAAAGCCTTTGAACTTATTCACAAGGTTGACCAATTGGATTATCCTTATGAATCAGAATTAGCATATTTTAATTTTTTATTCTGTTCCATTGATCACTTCAAGCCAAGAGGTCAATTTATTGTCATGTCTGCTATTGATTCACATTGTATGAGCTTGGGCATATCACTTCACACCTCCATTGTTTCAGGTTTAATTCTGGCTAATTGGACATAATTAACAATGATATTCAACAATTGATATGAAAGAAGGAAGGGATTTTGAAGCAGAAGTGATGTTTCCCTCCACAATTCAGTGTTGGCAGGATATCAGAGCTATTGCCTTTGTATTTTAGACATGCTGTGTTTCATTTTCTAACAAAGAGCCTGCAAGCATGTGAATAGAATTAAATTTATTAAAGGACTCTGAATTTTGTGTGTAGAATGGCACACAGACCCGTTTTTAGAGCGGTGTTTTTCACTGAGTATTAAAATTCTTTGAGAGCCAGGAGTACTTCATTTTTTCGTGGTAACACCCACTAGACACCTGGCCCCACTGACTCTCTCAGTCCCTCCCACAGTAGTTTGGCATCTGCTTTTCCTTCAGCAGAGTAACTCCAGGACTGTAACTTTGACTTGACGGTGCTGTGTCTGGGGCGGTCTGTCCGTGAATGCTCTTCAGGATTTACTGTCAGTTCCTTACCCCGTGGAACTTTTTAGCCTAGATTTTTCTATTTTTAATATCTTTATTGGAGTACAATTGCTTTACAATGGTGTGTTAGTTCCTGCTTTATAACACAGTGAATCAGTTATACATATACATATGTTCCCATATCTCTTCCCTCTTGTGTCTCCCTCCCTCCCACCCTTAGCCTAGATTTTTAAGGTGCTCCTGTCAGTTTCCTCTCTCCAGATTCTTAACTCTTCTCAGTTCCTCATCTACTTTGGCCTGTGATTTCTTTTTCATCTAAAAAAACATACATGCACTTTATTCATACATCTGTATTTCCTGTCCCTTCCTGGAGCCCCCATTTTCTGTCCTACACAGAACCCCTCCAACCCATAAAACCAGTCAGGACCCAGCCCCTTTGAAACTAAACCTCCTCCTTTGAATTCTACCTGGTTGCTTCTTCAAGGGGAAGCTTTATAATCTTTAAGTATGTCTGCCCTCCCTTCTCATGTTCCTACCCTGAGAGTTTCAGCTCTCTGAGGGGAGGACCGTGCTATTCTGAACTCCAAACGAGAGTTCTTGGAAATACTGGTAGTTTTTTCATTTGCAGTTATTTCAACACACATTAAATTATATACATTGTATTTTTGTGATGTAGCTTAAGAGTGAGAATATATGCCTATTTATTAAGCCTTTACTTTGACCAGTACTGTCTAGGCATTTTATGTATATCATCTTATTTGATAGCTATTAATGTTTCCTTTTAACATTTGAGGAAACTGAGATTTGGAGACATTATTTTAAAAATTACCTAATTTCTCTTTAGAAGCCCAGATTTGTTGTATGGAGGGCTTTCCTAAAAACAGGTCCCAGTCATATGGGTTTCATGTCGGAGCTTCAGTAATCCTGACACCTGATAATGGAATCCTCGTTTTAAATTTCTAGCACATTATTAAACTCAATTAAAGCTCAGTATTTTAGAATTGAGCATGTTCTTTTCCTTGAAAACAAAACATAGCTGAAAGTTAATACTTCTCAAGGCCACATTTCCTAAGGTCCTTTGCAGTGCTTTTTTAAATATGGATTAGCAGTGGATAGTCATTTTTATTTTAATTTTTGTCCCTTCTTATCCTTGGATATCTCCTTCTGGCCACTGGGAAATGACCTCTCAGGATTCTGTCCTGGGCTAGAAAAATATCCCTCAAGCAAAGGGTTGAGATAGAGGGGCTAGGTTGGTTCATATATACTTTTGTTTTAGCATTCACTGTCTGACTTAGGGTTTCATTTACTTGAGGGAAATCCTGTTATTTCATGGGCAGCTTTAGACTTATTCCTCATAACATTCTTTAGGGGATATTTTACAAAAATGGAAGGCTGTTGTGCAGCTCCCGCCACTCCGTACCTCTGTAACAGATCTTTCTAAGACATTAAATCCCTTCTTTTGACGGCCATGTAATCTTGTGCCAGCTGTGTCTTTTCAGCCACTCCGCTGTTGGATATTTAGACTGTTTCCCATTCTCCACTAAGCAGTTGCCGGTTTAATCAGCAAATGCTCCCCAGTCCTCTGAAGTGCTGCCTGCAGTGACTGAGAGAGAGACGCCCGTGCTTGAGAGCATGTCAGCATCTTCCTGATCTGGGAAATCTCTTGGTCTACCGCAGGGTTAGACCTCTTGTGGCCTCTCATACATTTGTCCCCTCTGGTATTTTGACTCTGTACCGTTAGTGCCAGGCCTGATGAGGAGACTGTAGCCTTTTAAGGCTTTTTAGGAGCAAATGAAGGCCCTCTTGCCAGTGTTTTTCTTGGTGGGTCCTCAGTTCAAAAGTCTCAGGAGAAAAGTAGGCCCTGATTATAAACCATCACTACTTGGCACCTCTTAATGAAATCAGGAACTAATGAATGAAAGTGTTACAGTTGGGACTTCCCTGGTGGCGCCATGGTTAAGAATCAGCCTGCCAATGTAGGGGACACAGGTTCGAGCCCTGGTCCGAGAAGATCCCACATGCCGCGGAGCAGCTAAGCCCGTGCGACACAACTTCTGAGCCTGCGTGCCTAGAGCCTGCGAGCCACAACTGCTGAAGCCCGCGCGCCTAGAGCCCGTGCTCCGTAACGAGAAGCCATCGCAATGAGAAGCCCGCGCACCGCAATGAAGAGTAGCCCCTGCTCGCTGCAACTAGAGAAAGCCTGCGCAGCAAGGAAGACCCAGTGCAGCCAAAAATAAATAAATAAATTTATAAAAGAAAGTGTTACAGTTAACAAGTGTGTCCATTCTTCAGGACGTTGAGGGGTGGAGTCTTATCAGGAATATTACATCGTAACATATTCGCTTCCTGTACAAGATTAGACTTGTTTTTCCTTCTCATGGGTTGTCTTCTTTTTTTCTTAATTCCAAGCTCACATTTATGGGCTAAAACAGTGATGTGTAGGTGCTATGAGAGGAATAACAGTACTTCCAATTTGTTGTGCACTATGCACTTTTTAAAAAAGATTTCCACATTTATCATCCTTTGATTCCCTGCACCTCATCTTCAGAGCACCTCTCCTGAGGTAGCTGCTGTTGCCTCGACTTCAGAGGTTGGAAGACTGAGATCGACCGAGCTCACACGGCTGTGTAGTGGCAGCCTCTGCGCTTACACACAGGCCTCTTGCCACACCACATACAGGTAGCCTCCCAGTAATGACCTGCTGAAAAAATTCACAGATACTTACTTGAGTATTAGTTTTATACTTGGCAAAGTTTTAGGCATTAGATGAGAAATGAATGTGAAGCTTTCCTTTGGGGACATAACATGTAACACTGTTTGTAAGTGGTATACCACTCATTACTTGGACCATAGAACATATAGAACAGAGGCCTAGAGAAGCCTGGACTGTGTAAGAGGCTACGAGTGTGTTTGGATTCGTGGGCAGGGTAGATCAGTGGGGGCTGGGATATTCAAGGAAGGCTTTCTAGCCCTAGACGGATGGATAGAGTTTACATAGGCAGGGAGTAAACGGGGGGCTTTCTAGATGAAGGGAACTACTGAAGTAATTTCAGACAGGTTTAAGCATGATGATTAAGGGTATTCGGTGATGTCCAGCCTGCAAGAAAGGTACATGTTGGAGAACAGTGGATGTGAAAGCCTAATACATACAGAGGAGCCGAATTATGAAGGACTTGGCAAGCCAGGTAAGAGTTTAGATTGGGTGGAGTAGCCAAAAGAGAGTCATCCGAAGTTGCTGAGTAAGAGTCTGGGTATGACTAAGGGTAATTTTGAAATCAGATGCAGAGATACATGGAGTGAGGTACGGATGTAATGAGGACGTAATGTGCTTGTGAAGAATAGGTGCTTTGGATTATTTGAGAAGAGACAGAACTCTACCAAATTTGTAGCTTTAGGATCTGCTCGCTCATTCAGCGAGAATTTGTTCATGCCAGTTCTGTGCGAGGTGCTGCGGAGGGTGTGCCCTAAAGGAGTTGATGGTGTGGGAAGGGGCGTATGCGATACAGACAGATAATTGTAGTGCTGAAGAAATGTGCTGAGACATTAAGAGAAGTATAGATGCAGTGCTCTGTGAGAATATTTTCAGCTCAGAGCAGTGCTGTCCAATAGACACAGGATGTGAGTCCCACGTAATTTAAAATTATCTGGTAACTGCATTTTAAAAATGGGGGGAAAGGATGAAATCAATTTTCGTAATTAAAAAAATTTAACTCCAGGGATTTTCCTGGCGGTCCAGTCGTTGGGATGCGGCACTTTCACCGCGTGGCCCAGGTTTGATCCCTGGTTGGAGAGCTAGAATCCCGCAAGCTGCGCAGTGTGGGCCCCCCCCGCCCCGACAAAAAAATTAACTCCATATATCCGAGACGTTTCTGTTTTAACATGTGGCCGGTGGCTGTCTGATTAGACAGCTTAGGTTAAGCGGCCTAAGAAAGGTTTCATAGAGGGGATGCTATCTGAGCCGTGCTCTGAAGAATTTTATATGCAGAATAAACGGGAAAGGACATTCCAGGCAGAGGGATGGCTTGGTGAGCACAGACACAGAGACGGAGAAGCACGTGTAAGAAAACCATTTTGAGAGAAGCCTGGGGAGATAGCTTGGAAAACCTTCACTGACGGGGGAGGAAATCTGACTCTCCTGTCAGTAGTAGGGACTGTAAAGGATTTTGAGCAGGACGTGACTTGATCAGGACTTTAAAATGGGTCTGAGAGCAGATGTGAAGGTTAAAGGTAACGAGAGGCTGAAAGCAGTGGGACTAGGGAAAGATGATGGATGGGAGGTTTATTAGGGATGTAGAAATAGGAACAATTTCATTTCTCCCTTGTCTGCTGCCTTCCTCCAAACGCTGGGTGTTGTGTAACCCATTTCCTGTTGAAATTGGTCTAGCTGCTTCAAAATCCATGTTATATAAGTCAAAAGTTATGTAAGCAGTAGGCATCAGGACATTTAGCTATGGATTCTGTTTGTTGTGAGTCGTTGGGGGTGTGTGTGTGTGTAAAGTTTTCTAAATAGATGACTGCATTCTTTAAGGCATGCGTTCAGTTTTACCATATCATCACGGTTCTCAGTCTCCAAGAGCTTTTGCAGTGATCCCAAAGAAGCCCGAAATAGTTGGCCCCAAACGAGAAAGGCCACATTTTATTTTGAGAAATAGGGCGTGTACATTTGGGAGTTCCCAAGGAGTCGTCAGGATTCTTGGGAGAGAGATGATTTAACTTTTAATGTTTGGGAAGAGAAGTCGGGGGGTTGAGGGGACCTTAGTTGAGGGGCCTGGTAGAGCCAAAGAGTTTCATGGCATCCCTTAGGCAGTGCTAATTGCATTTCTCTATTACTCTTTTGTAATACTGCAGGGATAGCTTAGCGTTGAATTGGCTTTGACCAGGACTTTTATTAATTGGAATCTTTCCTGGGTAGAGTTGCACAGGTGCTGTTTCTGTACTTTGGAGTGGGCCACTAGGTGACTTCTAACTCTGAATTAGTCTGCAAACTGGAAAACTTCTGAAGTTCGTTGAAAGTTGGCTTCCCTCTGCCTCTCACTTTTAGGGATCATAAAGTAGGGTTGTTTAAAGATGGAGATAGTATCCTGATCAGAAAGATGTTACGATTGAGAAAGTTAGACGAATGGAGGAAGTATATAATTTTAAGAGGATGAATAGTGTATTTGCGATGGACTTTGTATTAGAGTAGGACCAGGTTGTGTTGTGTGTGGTAACTAGCAGCCCCCACATCTCAGTGGCTTCACGTTGCACGTCCAGTGCGGGCCTGCAGGGGTCTCTGTACTGCATGGTCACTCACGGACTCAGGCTACAGAAACTGCTGTTTTGTGACAGCACCATCTAGATCGCATGGCTGCTGTGAGAGAAGAGGGCCTCACGTGGTTTTTTGCAGTTTCAACACCTGGAAGTAGCGTCATTTATGCTTATGTTTCATTGGACAGAACTAACTGTATGACCCCTCCGAAGTGCAGAAGGGTTGCTGGGAAATGTAGGAGAGTGGATGGATTATTATCTCTGTTGTAGTCTCATTCTGGTGATGTGGGTGAAGTCAGACGGATCAAGGTGAGATCTGCTTCAGAGTGTAAGGTTAGAATCAGCGAGCCTTACATAGGACACAGCTCTGAATATGATTTAGATAATAAGTTGTGGGAAGAAAACTCGCAGTTCTGAACTAGAGAACCAACTCTTTCTGAATTGTCTAGATTTAGGGTGTATCTTAAAATCGTTATTATTATTGCACTCTATTATGGTGATTATTATAGTGGGGAATTGACTAAGATGAGGTGAGTTATTTAAGAGGTATTCACTGATTGGTGTATAGAGGGTTTGATAAAATGATAAAGTGCAATCACTAAGACTTTTGTCTATTTCAGGAAAACTTGTGCAAACTCAATTATGGTTTGCATTTCTGTTGCTGTGCATCTTGGTGAATACACCCATATCTCCTGCAACCTGTACCACGTACAGAGTTAGTGCTTGATATTTGTATATAACGTCTAGACTTTTCACAGTGCCTTCACATAGATGAGGTCATTTGCGCCTCACAGTGGCCCTTGGAGAGTTGGGAATATTCTTATTCTCCAGTTAGGAAACGGAAGCTCTCGGAGGCTGAGTGATTTGACCAAGGTCATGCCACTTGTAAGTAGCAGAGCTGGTGCTGGGTAGAGCCAAATCTGCCTGCCTCAAGTCTATGCTCTCGTGGACAGTGTGTCCTTGTAACAAATTTAGTGCACTGCAGAAGATGTGATAAAAATGGCTCCTGTTTTTTAGGTACCTGCTGCTTCATGGGCACTGCCAAATATAACACTGAAAGTCATACCTTTTGCTTTAACATTGATTGAAACAGTCGTCCCACTTCAGGTGTTTTTCCACATACTTTGGGGAAAAACAGCAAAACCAGATAATTCTTGAAAGAAGAAAAGGACATATATTCAACATAAGATTCTAAAGAATTAAGCTGTCTCTGTGCTTTGAGGAGGCAGATTAGGAAAGTGGAAGAAAACAACTCGAGAGACAGACTTGAGTTTGAGTTCTGGCTCTCTACCACCTCCTAGCCCTGGGCACACCACTTGCCTCCTCTGAACCTCCATGTCTTCACCTCATAGGAGGGGGCAGGATTGTTGTGAACATATCTGCCCTGTAGGACTGTTGGGAAAATTGATCAAAATAGTAAAAAAGACGATAGCAAAGTACCTAACCCTGCAGGCGTTCATGCTCGATATTACTGAGGGCATTTGGAAGTAGATGCTTCCCATTTAGGTATGTTTCCTTCCAGATGGGTTGGAAGAAGATTCATGCGTGCATTTCCTGGACCCCGAAGCCTGACATTCGCTTTCTCTCTCTTTCTCTTGCTCTTGTTCTAGGGAATGACCATGGATAAAAGTGAGCTGGTACAGAAAGCCAAACTCGCCGAGCAGGCGGAGCGCTACGATGACATGGCTGCGGCCATGAAGGCAGTCACAGAGCAGGGGCACGAGCTCTCCAACGAGGAGAGAAACCTGCTGTCTGTTGCCTACAAGAATGTGGTCGGTGCCCGTCGTTCTTCCTGGCGTGTCATCTCCAGCATCGAACAGAAAACAGAGAGGAATGAGAAGAAGCAGCAGATGGGCAAAGAGTATCGTGAGAAGATCGAGGCAGAGCTGCAGGACATCTGCAACGATGTTCTGGTAAGAGGCCGGTGTTCCTGTTCTAAACAACGATTTCTAATAGTATTCATTTCATGTACGAATGCGAACTCTCAAACAGCTCATGAGAGAAAGGTGTCTGAATACACTGGGAAGCTGCAAACCATTTGCAGCTAAGTTTTAAGCATACGATGTGATTTTTTTCTTACCTCTTACCTGATCAGAGGTTGCTCGTCTCTTATGGAGTATTTTCCTCTCCCTTCCAAAGACCTCTGAAAAACAGGTACATTTGGTCAGCATCCCTCCATCTTTTCTTTAGAAGTTGAGGCCAGAGAGGCAGGATTTTTGATAGATGCAGCCACAGAGAGGCCATTCTCTGTATTAGTCTGATGGCAGTGCCATCTCCAGTAGGGGAGAGAGGAGCAGAAAGCCGACCTGCCTTTTAGCCCCTCCCCAGTCCCTGCACAGCGTGGAGTCCAGTTTTTGTCTGAAAGGTAGCCGTGTCCATCAGTTCGGGCCTGCATTCCGAAGGCAGATCAGAAGTGGTTTGGGGTTTCTCCTCTCTGGTGTTTTATATAAGCCTTAGTCAGACGACTGATTCCTAACTGCTTTCCCTTGAGCCACAATCTGGGGTTGGATGGGAGGGGTGCATATCCTAGAGCAAATCATGATCATATTGTCTTTCCCTCACATCCTGAGCCCACTGGGAACTTTCTTTTTCTTCCAGGTGAAATCAGGTAAAAATGAACAGTGAGGGCTGCTTTGAAGGGAAAAGGAATTCACACTTGTGGATCTACCTCCTCCCCTGCTGGCTGCCTCTCCGAGTTACTGCCCTTGACACCTTTCTTTTGAAAACCAGTACAAAGCTTGTCAGCCTCCAGGCAGTACTCATCCCTAACCCATAAGGAGTTACACCCTGTCTGTCTGCAAGGAATATTAAAACGACTACTGCCCCCTGCATCTTCTCACTTTGATTGATTAAATCCCCTTACAACTAAGCTTTTGCATTGAGCTGCTCTTTTTGTTAGAGTCGTGGTGTAAGAGTGTCATGGCTAAATTTGTTGCCTGTTGGTAATTTGGGGGTTTGTTAACGGTGCACTAATTCCTGAATGTTAGGTACATCTGGTATTCAGATGAAGTATGGCATGCATTCCAAAGGCAAGAAAGTTCCCTAATTCCTGAACTGTAGACCAGCTTTTATGAGCATCTGAAAGAATGTGAAGAAAAGCATGGTACTTACTGCCTCTTAACCAGTTTTTCAGGATGCCACATTCTAAAACAACTCTTCGAAAATATTGCTCTGTATACGAAGCTTGGACTCCTTCAGAACTGCTTTTGTTGTAAGCATAAATGTTTAAAGGAATTTATTATTAATAATAGTATTAGCTACTTTTGGAGTGCTTACTGCGTGCCAGGCAGCGTGTTAAGCACTTTGTGAACACTGGCTCATTTATCCTCATAAGTACGCTGGGAGGTGGCTAATGCTTCCCTGTGTGTAGCTGAAGAAACTGAGGCTCAGGGCGATTAGGTCATTTGTCCAGGGTCATACAGATAGTAAGCAGCAGAGGAGGGATTTCTACCCAGGTCCGATCAATTCGAAACTTAGTTCTTGGCAGGTTTGCCCTATTATCACGTTTTTTTCTCCCAAAATGGAAAGTTTTTTTATTTCTCTAATTACAGAATTAATACAAGTTCATGTTTTTTTAAAAAAAAGCACAGGGCAGAAGAGTATAAATAAGAAAATAAAAAATCACTTCTAATTCTACCACCTAGAGAACCATTATTAACATCTTGATAAATATTCTTCCAGACTTTTCCCTTAGGTATTTCCGTGCATGTACACATACCTATTTTAATATTAAAATAGGAGTCACATGGTTTTTATTATCTGCTTCCTCCCCGACCCCCCACCCCCGACTTCTTTTGGAGAACCTTTCCAAATGCCTGTGTAGCATTCCATTGTGTGGCTATACTTTAATCAACCCCTTATGGACGGTCAAAGTGATTTTTAATAGACAAATACTGGCATCTGTTATGACCTGGGCTAAAAACTATTTAAAACCTTTGGATGAAAATTATGATTTTTTTCAATCTTCCAAAAAATTTATTTAGAAGTGGTAGTGTGTATCTTGAATCTCAAACATAGTTTTAACATCTTGTAAGTAATATTTCCAGATTCTTAACAGAATGTGAATCACTTTTTAGGAGCTGTTGGACAAATACCTTATTCCCAATGCTACACAACCAGAAAGTAAGGTGTTCTACTTGAAAATGAAAGGCGATTATTTTAGATATCTTTCTGAGGTGGCATCTGGAGACAATAAACAAAGTAAGTAACTTTTTTTTTTTTTTAAGAAATTTGACCAATAATGGAGCCAGTCTTCATAATAATTTGAAGTTTTTGCTTTGTTTGTAGTCAGAATTTAAAGGACCACAGCATTGTGCTGACCAGTGTTAAACAGGGTCATGGGAGTTGACAAATGTATCTAAGGGGCACGTATGGGGGGCATTAAAAGTGTGGTGCAGTAGTGCATTTAAAGAGGTCTTTATTTTAAGGATTATTTGGTAGCTCTCTTTTAGAGATGAAACTTCAAAATGTTTGGTAGAACGAAACCATCATAGTAAATAGAGATGCATTTCTCTTGTCATATACATGCATTAGTGTAATGGTGACAATTATAACTATGCCTTATTAAGTGCCTCCTGTGTGTCTCATTTATCCCTCACACAACGCTAGGAGTGTAGGTGGGAGTCTGTCCTTTTTTTCTGATAAGGAAACCAAGGCTCACAGAGGTTTTCACTTAGTCCAGACCACACACTTAATGAATAAGAGTTGGGGATTCCAGCTTTGAGTCTGACTCTGAAGTCCATGATTTTTCCATCAGAGCTCATTGTTTTCCGTGTTCTATCTTGTTCAGGGTTATTTCTGTATTTCCTAACTGCTTTTGTAGACTTTGTCATCATGGTCTTTGTTTTTCCTCAAAGCATTTAATATGGTACTTGGATTAGAGTACACATTTAACAAAGGATTGTTAATCGAATGGTAGAGACACTGACCCTCGTTTGATAGCGCATGTGCTCCAGCCCAGTTTGGTAAAATAATTTGATAGTGGATCCAGCATATGATGCAATCTGTGAAAGACCCAACATTTCATATTTTTTATCTTTCTTATAGCCACTGTGTCAAACTCCCAGCAGGCTTACCAGGAAGCATTTGAAATTAGTAAGAAAGAAATGCAGCCTACACACCCAATTCGACTGGGCCTGGCGCTTAACTTCTCCGTCTTTTACTATGAGATTCTAAACTCTCCTGAAAAGGCTTGCAGCCTGGCAAAAACGGTGAGAAAGACCCTCTGTGGTTTCTCTTTTTTTTTTTGGCAGAATTTTTTTTTTAATTTAAATTTATTTATTTTTTATTGGGGTATAGTTGTTTTACATGGTTGTGCCCTCTGTGGTTTCTGATCATCGTAAAACTGCTTGTGCTTTTTGGTACCTTTTTTTAATTACCTGAACATAACTCATTTTCTTGGACTTTTGTGAAGATTTTTCTGGGGGTGGAGTATATATCTTTTATGGAATAAATACACACCTATTGCTGCTTGACTTTTCAGTGCCTTCTGCTGATTTTTGTTTGTGTTGTTTGATTACTCTTTTGGGGCTGGGGGTGGTTGTGGACAATCCAGGGAGAAGGTAGTTTGTTGTTTTTGTCACGCTTTGGACTGTAGGCCTCCACTGCATTGTACATTGTCATCCTTGTACCAAGATTGGAGGTTATGGCTTGTAAAGGAAGGAAATCATATCTTGTTTTCTTTGTTAACTGAATTACCTCCTGTCTTCTTTTGGTAACCCAGCTGCCTTTTCTACATATTTTTGTAGTCTTTCAATATGCACACTCTTTTAAAATTTTTTAGTTGGTAAAAATGTGTGAAATGAATGCTCAAAGTTCCATCGCTTAATTGAATCAGATTTAGTGGTGTGAACTTCTGTTCTCCATTTATCCCTTGTATCCAGACCTTTTGAGTTTCAGCTTAAAGAAAAAGGGCGGATTACTAGAAACGTCTTTGGTAATTGCAAAATCATGTGAGTTTGCTTAGAATGAGTGTGCTGGGTTAACAGTAATACCTGTTGACTTAATAGGTAAAGGTCATATCTAGGAATTTTTGTCATTTTTGGTGGACGCTTGGTAAACCAGCATCATGTGTTTGCTGACATAACTAGCAAACAAGGTAACAATGACCTAGGTTCCCCCAAAGTACTGTACAGAAAGAGAAATGATAGTCACTTGTTAGCAGAAAAACATTGGGCTAAACTAGTTCCAAGGAACCTGTGACTTCTTTGCTGAAGGCTCTTTGTTTTAGGCATTTGATGAAGCGATTGCTGAATTGGACACACTGAATGAAGAGTCTTACAAAGACAGCACCCTGATCATGCAGTTGCTTAGGGACAATCTCACTGTAAGTACTGCTGATTCCATGAGTGCTTCTGGAGGGCTTATAGCTTATTCCCATTCCTCTACCTCGTAATTCACTCTTGCCTAAGACTCAAGAGGGGATTTGTACCCTGTAAGTGTAGTTAAGTTTTTTAATTGGTTATAAGTGCCTACTGAAGTTTTGACCTTTGCCATCACTGTCTGCAGTAATATAGGAAGAATTTTAAACAGTTGAATGAGATGAGATGATACACACTGGGCCACCTCCCTGAGGAAGCTTTTAGTAGCCCTACTTTGTTTATAGCTCTGTTTTTCTTTTGCAGCTGTGGACGTCGGAAAACCAGGGAGATGAAGGAGATGCTGGGGAGGGAGAGAACTAATGTCTGTTGTGCTTTGTGATCTCTTCAGTGTCACTCTGTACCCTCCACGTATATCCCTTTGTGCGATAAAAAAAAAAAAAAAGAATCGTACGTCGACTTTCAGTTTTTCACAGCCTCAGCCTAGCAAAAATGGTCCATGGGATAAGCAGCTGGTATTTGTATCTAAAACTCAGATTGGTCACATAAATGCCACGGCATTCTGAAGTTTTGATTTTGATGAACATTGACAGGATTACTGTGTGTTTAATTTTTAAAAAAAACTGAACACTGTGATTATGGGGTTTTGTAATTTAGCAGAACTCTTACTGGTAGAAAACAAAATAGACCTGAATTATGTGTAACTTTTTGGAAAGTTTAATTCAATTCAAAACAGTCAGTGAAACACAGTTCCATTGTAAAGTTGTACAGAAAGTTATAGAGATTATATTGTGACACTGGGACTTGGAGTGAGACACCTCTAGTTTGGCATTCGAGTTTCATGGTAATTCACAGTGATTCTGCCTGTTCTGTTCAGGGCTTGTAGACACTTGACCCGTTGGGGCTGTTGCCACTCAAAGGTTCATGACTGCGGATGGCCACAGTGTCTTCCTCTGAGGACAGTCGAAGCCAGAAATTAACATTCTTGGTGGCAGATACCTGGCTTAGGACACCATGCAGAGGTCCAGTGCTCACAGGCCACACGTGATTCCAGCCCCTTTCCTACAGCAGCATGTTACTGATTGGCAACTTGTGCTTCCATAGTGGAATCTGTTTTCCCTGTAACCACGAGCTCAAGAAGGAAAAAAAAAAAAAGCCGTGTATCTTATGAATGGCCTTATCTGTTTCCTGGGTAACATCTTTAAGAATAATGTTCTGCAGAGATTGCCTTTCACTTGAGGAGTAAGTAGTCAGTCTTTAGGTTCTTCCTGGCTCGGGGCTTTAAAATTTTGAAATCTAAACATTCTTTCCCACTGTCCTTTTTGACTATTGACTTTGGTTTTCTCTTCTCTCTCTCAATTTCTGTCCTTCAGCTTCCTTACATTGTTTTCTTTGTGCATTCTCTTTCTCTTTGCCTTTTGCTCACTGTTTAGTACTAGATGAGCAGGGACAGGGGACCTGGAGGGGGTGAGGGATGTTGATGAGCACTTCGGTGAGCCAGCCTTGCTTCAGAGAGTTGAAAAGAGCTTCCCGCATCTCAGCTCTGTCTTCTTCCAGTTCTCAGAACGGTGGTTGCTCTTCAGTCACACCAAGATCTGACTCAAAAAAGTATTTTTAACTATCCATGGTTTCTCCTTACATTGTAGCCAGCCCTGATGATGCTTGTTAGCACCTGTCACCAGCTCTCCCAAGTGTACCCATCCTGTCAAGTTCACAGACACGTTTCAACAAGACCCTGTAATGCAGGGAAGTTGCATGAACATTGCGATGGGGAGAGTTGGGAATAGCCAGGCCTACCAGTCTCACAGTATCCCCCCCCTCCCCTGAACATTCCCCATAGCCGTAGTGTCCATCTGTTTGTCCATCTGCTGAAATGAGAAACATTCATGCACTGATTTCAAACAAACCAAAAGGAAAAAAAAGAAAAAAAAATCCCTCTCCTTTCTAGCTGAACAAAAATGTGCAGTTAATACTTGGCGCTTGAAAACGCAGTAGTGAATGTGGAACGAGCCTGTCTGTATATCTGGTAGCTCTCTCTTGCTTTGTTTTTCCTCACCAGTATTCTGCCTCACGTTTGCTTCTGTGATGGTTATATTGCCTAGCAAGCACACCTGTGGTTGTGAAAATAGTATAGCAAAAAAGAAAAAACCCCGGTTATTGATGTACTCGATTTGTGTATGTCTTTTAAACAGTTCTAGTTTCCACCTTACACGGAATAATCAGGAAAAGTGTAAAAACTCAAAAGTGAAATAAAAAATTTTATCAGTTAGTTGGCCTGTGCATTGATGTGTGGCGCCACCTGTATCACCACCAGAACTAGCTAACTGTTCGGATCACACTTACTTAGGGCTCTGCTCCTTAAAAGGAGGGGGAGCAGCTTCATTTCATCCTTTAGAACCAGAAGTCGAGGGCCTGGGAAGAAACTGCCATGAATTAACACAGAGCCTGTCCACCTTCCACCACAAACCATCCAGGTGTTAGGTCCTCTCTGTGGCTTCTAAGACTTGATATGGACTGTTAACTTAGCATCCCACTCACACAGCACCACCACCACTTCCTCTTTTTTAAAAAACTCTGAGATGTGCCCAAGCCAGTGAGAGATGGTAGCGTAAGTCCTGGTCATCTCCAAGGTTATACGAGTCTCTCACCTGTCCTAACACTGTCTAAGATAGCCCGTGGCACCGAGATTCCTCATGGGATTTGCCCCCATCTAAAAACATCCACATTGGGAATTCCCTGGTGCTCCAGTGGTTAGGACTTGGCGCTTTCACTCACAGGGCCCAGGTTCGATCCCTGGTCAGGGAACTAAGATCCTGCAAGCCACAGGGTGCAGCCAAAAAAAAAAAAATAAAATAAAAATGTCCACATTCCCACAAGGATCGGGGAGGGGGTCATGACAGGGATGTATTTAAGCCCCAGATTAGAATTGGTTGTTAACTTTCTTGCTAGTATAGGTGGGGCAGCCAGACCCACTTCTGCTCCTGGCTCCCAGGCTGTTCCACCTGTCGTGCCCAACCAGCGGTCAGTGGGAAGCTACCACCTGTTCTATTGAAGCAGGAACTAGGAGGGGCCCAGTGAAGTATCCGTCCACAGTGGACTGGACCAGCTTCTTTCAAAAATGACCCTATACCACAGATTGGGGCTGCAAACTAAGATTGAGGGAGGGGTCTTGGTGCTTGGTTTGGGGCCACTGCCGTGACCTTGTTCTGTTAGGCCCCTACTGTTTCCATAGAGGCTGGGCCCCAAAGAACTCGGTGAGCCTTCGTGGTGGAGCGCAGGTGGAGTGGATTCGTTGAGAAAGGTGCTCAGGATACGTTCCACGAAAAGGTCTTGGCAGTAGAAGAACCAGGGTCAAGAAAGGCCTTTGTGGTCTACAATTCTCACACGGAGCCTTCGGCCCCAAACCACCAAGCCGGTTCGAGAAGGCTGGGACTAGATCCGGACTGTCTTGAGAGAAAGCCTCCTCTCAGGGGGGTAGGTACGCAAGTTTTGAAACAGGGCATCCTGCTCGCAATTTTCCCGTTTGCGTGTGAAACGTGCAGAGAGCCCACGCTCGCCTTTAATCCTTGTGTAAAGGGAATCCTAACTCCACGGAGAAGGGAAACGGGCGCAGGAGAACAATGACTAATGGGGATTAGAACCCAGGTCTCCTACCGTGGTATCCCCGCCCTCTCCGCGCCGCTGGCGCCGGCTCGGAGCTCCCCCCACGTACCCGCAGCCCTACCCGGGGCCAGGTGAGGGCTCTCCCCGCCTCCCATCGCGGGGGCAGAGATGCCCCCCACCTGGGGCTTCCAGAAGGCTGAGGGGTCCCAGGTGCGGGGCGGGGTCCGAGCGCGCCCGCGATTGGCGCGCGGGGCGGCGGGGGAGGTAAAGGCCAGGGGCAGAAGGGGGTGGGAAGAATCCGGCCGCCCCGCGCGCCCCCGCTGCCGGGGTGAGCGCACGTGGGCGCCGAGCGCGGGGCCGCGCGCCCACCATGAACTCCAGCGGCCCGGGTTACCCGCTCGCCTCGCTCTACGCGGGCGACCTGCACCCCGACGTGACTGAGGCCATGCTCTACGAGAAGTTCTCGCCCGCTGGCCCCATCCTGTCCATCCGTGTGTGCCGCGACGTGGCCACCCGCCGCTCGCTGGGCTACGCCTACATCAACTTCCAGCAGCCGGCCGACGGTGAGCCCCTGGGGGAGGGGGGCGGACCGACCCACCTACAGACAGGCAGACAGGCAGACAGGCAGACAGCATCCCAGCCACCCGCGCGCGCTTTCATCTCTGGCTAATCCTGCAAAATCTTCCATTTTGCAGCCAGGGAAACTGAGGTCCAGAGATACAAGGCCTTGGAAGGGGCTCCGAAAGGCCCCGGGGACAGGAACTAGCAGTTAGTGTGCTCCTACTGTGTTTTACTGGTGCTCCGTTTTCCGGAAGAGCTGTTAAGACAGTGAAAACAGCCAAGGGCTTTGGGGTCAGCCAGACCTGGGATTAGAAAGCCGGCAGCTGTGCGGTTTTGAGCAAATGAATCATTCTGAGCTTCAGTTGCCTGTCTGCAAAAGGGGGGAGGTACCTGCTTTGTAGAGTGATTGGGAGGATGAGCAATTGAAAGCACCCGGTGAGGAAGATGCCCGAGAAGACACGGGTGATGAGCGGGGCAGCCGGGAGAGCTCAGCCTCGGGCTGTGGCCTTTCCCGGCAGCCGGACCCGAGGTCTGCACCAGGCGCCTCCACCTTCGGGAACCGAGAAAAGCTGCCTGCGCTCCAGGCTCCACGACCCGTTTCTCGGAGCTGATAGGTTTAGATCAGAGCTTGTCAGCTAGGTGTTGAGTGGAGAGGAGAGAGATTAGAGCGCAGGGTTTTGTTGGAGCTCTGCCACTAGGGTGCGAGCTTGAGCAAGATTTCAGGCTTGGCATCTCTTCATCTGTAAAGTGGGGCTAAGCCTTATTACCCAGTAGCGTGGAAGGAATGGAGGGCTTTTTCTATGAAGTAGCACCTGTATCACGTGGTACATTGTAAGCCCTCGGTAAGTGCTAACCCAAGAAAAATCATAATAACTATAGCGTTCAGGTGTAAGACTCCAGAAGTATAACCAAAAAAACCTGCCCCAGCCAAGTCCAAAAGCGGGTGCCTTTACTCTGAGTCTCCTGGGAGGATGGGGAGGTTCCCTGATCTGGGAGTTTGCTGTGATGGTTCTGCTGGTTTCCCAGCAGGTGGTAGAGCTGGATTCCCCTCTGCTCTGTTTTACCCACCCACTGCCTCTTGCCATCTTCCTCCAAGCCCTGTGCAACCTGACCTTTTTGCCAGACTTCATAGATGGAGAAACTGAGCTCCAGACAGCAGAAGGATTTTACTCCTGGATGTTTATGGCAGGACTAGGTGGAAAACCCAGACTTCTTGAAACTTGCCCACTGAGTATTCCACAGTTCCCCTCCAAACCCTCTGAAACCAGAGGTGTCCCTGAAGCAGGGGACAGCATACCACCTGACAGAAGGATGGGCATAGGCTGTTGTTTTTAGACATACTACTGTTTACCAGACACCTATTTTGTGCCAGGCACAAAGTACAAGGCGCCTTGCACACCTTATTTAATTTTCAGTCTGTCTGACAACCTGGAGGCAGGTGGTATTCTCTCCCTTTGTTAGATGTAGAAAGGTGGGTAATATTGTCATCATCCCCTCTTTACAGGTGTAGAAGTGGGCTCAGAGAGGTGATGTTCACTGCCCCGAAAGCCATACTTCTTGGGATCAAATCTCAACTCTGCTGCTCAGCACCTCTGAGCTTCAGTTTCCTCAAACTGCTGCCACCCTTGTCATAGGGACCCTCCTGATCTTTCCCCTTTCTGAGCCTCAGTTTGCCCTTCTGTAAAATGGGGATAGGAATTCCTGCTCACGTCATTATGGTGAAGAGCTGAAGGAGATCCTACCTGGAAGGTGGGAGGAGCACCACACACATGAATTCTTTCTGTTTATCCCTCCTGAGGCTTCAAGCTCTTATCCCAAGTGAGACCCAGACAGTGGCTCTTTTCTTTTTTTCTTTTTTGGCTCAGTTCCCAACTACGCTCCTTGGGGCTCAGGGAAAGAAAATCCCCTTCACTAGCTCCTTTCTCTCCTCTTGTCCAGCGGAGCGGGCACTGGACACAATGAACTTTGAGGTGATCAAAGGCCAGCCCATCCGCATCATGTGGTCCCAACGAGACCCAGGACTTCGCAAGTCGGGTGTCGGCAACATCTTCATCAAGAACCTGGAAGACTCCATTGACAACAAGGCCTTGTACGACACCTTCTCCACCTTTGGGAACATCCTCTCTTGCAAGGTGGGTGTGCCTCTTGGGGGGGGTCTGTGTTAGACACCTGTGTGGTGGTAGAGGGATACCAAGCAGCACCTCATCGGTGAAGAGCCAGGTTCAGCAAGCACCTGAATGGTAGTTGTTCTCAGCTGTAGCGGTCACCTACGTATCAGCTGGCTCTTGCTGTGTAACCACCTCCTAACTTCGTGGCTGTCAACAACTGTGATTTATTCCGCGCGTAATTCAGCCATTGGCGGTTGGGGCTGAGTTCAGCCGAGCAGTTCTTCTGCTCTTGGCTGGGTTCCTTTGTTTGCCCACTGAGAGCTGGATGGCTCTGCTTCTAGGGAGTGGGTGGTTGTCAGCTGGACCGTCTCGGCTTTCCTCCCTGTGGGCTTTCATCCTCCAGCAGGCTAGCCCAGGCTGTTCTCATGGCAGTAGCAGGGTCCCAGGAGACAGAGTGGAAGCTCGCCTGGCCTCTTGAGACCTAGGTTCAGAACTAGCGCACTGTCATTTTGTTGCGTTCTACTGACCAAAGTAAGTCATGAGGACAGCCCGAATTCAGAATGAGAGGGCAGTAGAAATTATAGGACAAAGCAAGTAGATACAGGAAGGCCATGATGGCAATGGACCAGACCTTGTCTGTAACATTTCTCTTATAATAGAATGGAAGTTTCCTAGGAGTAGGGATCTTGTTCTTATTCACCACTGTATCCAAGTACCTGAGATGTGAAAACATAGTAGGTGCTCAATAAATATTTGTTGAGCTAATGGCTGTATCATCATTTGGGAAGGGCTGTGATCATTTCTCTGACTTTGTAGTTGAGGGTCAGGGGCCATGCAGCAGATCCGTCTGTCCTGACAGGGCTTAACCCTGGGTGTTTTGCCCGCTAGATTTTATAAGGGTGGCTGGTCAGTTACCCTGCAGCCTTTGGCATGTCCAGCCTTCTGGGGAGGCAGCAGGGGGGATGGGGAGTGATGGCATCCTCTGTGTTAGAACTCTTCCTTGACTCCTACTATGTGCCAGGCACAGTCCTGCAGTTCTCAAGTGAGGCCTCACCACCTCCCTGTGAGTGAGGGGATATCCCTGTGACTCAGAGGGGCAAACAGACTGGAGGAGGTGCAGCAGCTGCGAAGGGCATGCCATGATAGACAGAAAGGGCTGTTTCCTGTCTCTGAGGATCAATGGAAAAGAGAGAGAGTCTTAATTGTGTGCTAGGTTCTTACAGTGATAACAGCAGATTTATCCAGAACTTTCTAGGTGCTAGATTTTCTGCATACACAACCTCACAGAATTTCCCAAAATGGCCTCTTAAGATGCAAACAGGAGGATCCCGGAGTCACCCTGGAGGGCGGAGAGGCTCAGAGTTGGGGTTACTTGTTCACAGTTATATATTATAGGGGTGGGAGGTCAGTGGCCAAGGCAGGATCTGAACCAATGGGTTTGCTGGCTTAGCTGAAGCTAACTTAACAGGGAAGAGTATGTCTGTTCCCATTATCCAGGCCTTGAGGCTTCCTCTGGGCCACTGAGGATTGGACAGAAAGTTCTGTGAGACTCGGGCAAGTCTTTGCAGGCCTAATGAAGCCCTGTTATGGGCCTGGTTAGGTACAAGGCGTTCAGTGTGGTCCGTTCCCCTGGTGTTTGCTTTTAGGTTTTATGAGGATGGCTGGTCGCTTACCCTATAGCCTCTGGCGTGTCCACCCTTCTGGGGAGATGGCAGGGGTAGGGCGAGAGGTTGGGAGTGATGCCTCCCTCTGTGTTGGAACTATTCCTTGCATGCTACCAAGTGCTCTCAGGCTGGTTGGAGATGGTGAGACTTTTAGGAACAGCTGAACATTGGGCTCTGAGGGGAATGCATGGGGATCCGGGGAGTCAAAGACCCAGAAAGGAGAGTGCCCTGGGGCTGAGGAAAGGTTTCTGAGGCACTGTGGAACTCCACTAGGCTTGGGGTCACGCCACTCAAGTTCAGAGGTCAGCCCAGCCTACCGAGCAGAGAGTCAGCATGACATAGTCAGCCAGACCTTGGACTTTGGGGCCAAGTGTCCTGGGTTCAAATCCTGCCTCTTCCACTTCCTGGCAGTGTGGCCTTGGGCTGGTTGTTTAACCTCTCCATGCCTCAGTTTCCTCTATAAAAGGGGGCAGTGGTAGAACCTACCTCTTAGGGTGGCTGTGAATGTATATTAACTCACATAATCTTCACAATATAGATAGCCCTCGAAAGAGTAGCGAGCATCTCATTAGTCATCTACAGGAATCAAATAGTTATTTCTGCTGGCTGGCCGACCTCGGACAAGTCATTTATTCCCATTTTCCCCAGTCGGGCAGCTGGGGCTCAGAGGTTAAGAACTGCCTGGAAGGGTTCTGATGACAAATATAACAGTATGTGATGCCCTTAGCAGGTGCTTGGCACAGAGTGGAACCCAGTCAATGTGATTAAATCTGAATGACAGGCCTGGGCTTGAGTTGAAAGCAGAGGGACCCTGCTTGGGGCTGGAGGGGTGCGTGTTGGGTGTGGACTTGGAAGCAGGACTCGTGAAGGGCCAACTGGAGAGCCTCAAATGCCACGTTGGTATAGTTCTGTGGATTGTAGGAGCTACTGGAGATTATTTCCCAGAGGCACATGATCACAGTTACATTTTGGAAAAAGCGTCCCAGCGGTCGGCCCAGAAGCTGGGTTGGGAGGCTGGGGTGGTGGTCGAGGCAGAAAATGTCACTTAGTTGAGCCGGGGCGGTGGCTGCAGGGATGAGTGGAGCCGTGGACCCCATGAGATGGTCATTAGGGGTCTTAGTGCAAGTTCAGCCAGAGGGACAGGAACTCTGTGAACTGAAGATCTTTCCCATTCGCGAGGTCTGTCCTAACTTGAGTCGGGAGCCCTACAGAATGGGGGTAGTATGTTTGTGGGTCTTTTCAAAATTCGAAACAAGTTTGCTGTTGAAATAATAGATTAATTGGTAAAGTTTAAACAACCTGGAAAGGAATAAAGTAAAAAAGCTTTCGTCGCTTTCAACTCTAGTTCCCGGAAATAATTATTAACAGTTTTGTGTGTGTCTGTTTTAAAAATTTCCCTGCCAAGATATGGAAGCAACCTAAGTGTCCATCAATGGGTGAATAGATGAAGACAATGTGGTTTATATATACAGTGGAATACTACTCAGCCATAAAAAGAATGAAATTTTGCCATTTGCAGCAACGTGGATGGACTTGGAGGGCATTATGCTAAGTGAAATAAGTCAGACAGAGAAAGACAAACACTATATGATATCACTTATATGTGGAATCTAAAAATTACAGCAGACGAGTGAATATAATAAAAAAAGAAGCAGACTCACGAATACAGAGGACAGATACAGAGAACAGGGGGACGAGGGGCAATATAGGGGACGGGGAGTGGGAGGTACAAACTATTGGGTTTAAGATAGGCTCCAGGGCTTCTCTGGTGGCGCAGTGGTTGAGAGTCCGCCTGCCGATGCAGGGGACACGGGTTCGTGCCCCGGTCCGGGAAGATCCCACATGCCATGGAGTGGCTAGGCCCGGGAGCCGTGGCCGCTGAGCCTGTGCGTCTGGAGCCTGTGCTCTGCAGCGGGAGAGGCCACAACAGTGAGAAACCTGCGTACCGCAAAAAAAAAAAAAAAAAGATAGGCTCCAGGATGTATTGCACAACACAGGGAATCGAGCCAATATTTTGTAATCACTGTAAATGGAAAGTAACCTTTTAAAAATGGTATATAAATGAAAAATAATAATAACCATCCCACACTTTCTCTCTTCCTGCTTTCCTTCCTTCTTTCTTTCCCCTCTCTTCCTCACTTTCTCAATCTCTCTCTATTTCTTTGTCTCTCTCGCTCTCACTTTCCAAAAGTTTCCCCTAAATATGTATTTCTTGTGTTAGCGGAAACACAATTGAATGTTACCAAAAAATGCCAAACGGTTTCTCAAAAGCATAGATGCCCACTTTAACCCAAATGGGCTTGATTTTTTCCCCCCACTTAACAGTATACCTCACAGGTAACCCTGCCAGCCGTGAAATCTACCACATTCTCTTCAGCTATGCGCATACAGCAGACCAAGATGAATATACTGTAATTTACTGAACCAGTCTCCTCTGGATGGATCTCGGGTTGTTTCTAACTTGCAGTTAGAAACAAAGATGCAGAAAGGGGGGAAGGTGGCTGGAATCTAATCCTTTTATCCATTGCTTTAGGAAGATCGTTAAAAGCTGGTCTGTGGTATAGATGAGATCTGCGTTCAGTTTGAGGACTCTATCCCTCCTTACTGTGTGATCTTAAGCAAGTAGATTGACCCCTTTGAGCTTTCGTTTCCCATCTCTAAAATAGGGCTGTTGTGCGAGATAGGATTGTCTTCGCAGGCACAGAGCAAGCACTCAGATATTAGTCGTTATTGCCGTTGCCATTCTTGTTCTCTGTTGGATGCTCTTCATGTCCTGTTTCCCTGTGGCCCAGGTGGTGTGTGATGATCATGGCTCCCGAGGCTTTGGCTTTGTGCATTTTGAGACCCACGAGGCTGCACAGAACGCCATCAGCACCATGAACGGGATGCTGCTGAATGACCGCAAAGTGTGAGTGGTGGGATGTGGGTGGCGCCACGGCTAAAGGAGCAGAATCATGGTACCACCAACTTAGGACCCGCCCACCGTCTAATGGGCGCCTGGCACTGAGCAGCTGCTGGTACTCTTCCTGGCGGTATGACCTCGGACGTGTTGCTCCATCTCCCAGGGACTCCCTTTCCTCAAGTACAACATGGGGCTGCTGGTATGCGTTAGAGGAGCTCTGAGTAGCAAGTGGGGCGATGCTTTAGAAATTCTAGCAGGAACAGCTAATGGCCACATCATCAGTGGACAGAGTGATTTTTGTCTGTTTTCCAACCTTCTCAGCATGGCTGTGAATTTTATTAAACCTTTTGTTTCCTGAGATCTGGGGACAGGAAGGAAGGTTGGCATATGCTTAGCCTGCCATTTTCATGCCTTTAAGTTTGGCATCATCCCCACTTCACAGATGGGAAAGTTGAGGTGCAGATGCTGGAGAGAATCTGCTCTGGCTGTTGCCTCCCCCAGTTCTGGTTCTGCCCGTCAGATGGCCCAGCCCCATGCCCGAGACTGAGCAGTGGAGGAAGCCTTGGGGTGGGAGATGCACCCAGAGTCATTTTGTCCAGAGTTTCTCAGGGTAGCCTCCTGTCAGTGAACCAGAACTTTGACGGGCTTTTCCCAGTTCTCTAGAAGTGTGTTTCTATCTTTGTCAGCTTTCAGTTTGCCTGTTTTCCTTTGTCACTCAGTTTCCTTCAATTTTTGGTGTCAGCTATCACTCGTTTGTGCTAAATGTCTTATATCAGGGGTCCCCAACCCCCGGGCCGCAGACCGGTAGTGGTCTGCGGCCTGTTAGGAACCAGGCTGCACAGCAGGAGGTGAGTGGTGGGTGAGTGAGGGAAGCTTCATCTGCCGCTCCCCATCGATAGCATTACCGCCTGAACCATCCCCCCATTGCTCGCATTACCGCCCAAATCATCCCCACCCCTGTCCGTGGAAAAATTGTCTTCCACAAAACCGGTCCCTGGTGCCAAAAAAGTTGGGGACCGCTGTTTTATAGGTACCATCAAATTTTCTTATGCTTGCTTTGTTTTTCTTAATCTAGGATGATTTCCTAGATGTGTTTATGTGGACTTGGAAATTACAATTTTTAAAATTCATAATGTATTTAAATGATTTCAGTGCCCCCCTCCCCCACCCCAGCAATACTGGCATAAACCACATCTGGTTCTCTCACAGCCACTGCACCCAGTATATGTTAAATGAATAAGCAAATCCCTGTGATGTGAGTTTGATCCCCAGTTTTACAGGAATGAACACTGAGGCTCAGAGAGGTTAAGTAACTTGCCCAGGGTCACACAGCTTGGTAACTGCAGAGCGAGGATTCAAGCCCTTGTCTGTGTGACTCCCAGATTTGTGCTCTTATCTCCTGAGCACTCAGCTGCCTCATTTGCAGTAGGAGATCCTGTGCATTTACCCCAAGAATGAAGTCATCTTAACCTTACACTGGAACATAGAAGCTTGGATGTTGGAAGTGGTCAGTCCTTGGATGTATGCCATCTAAGGAGCATTGCCCTGCCCAGTCCCTTGATGAGGGGTACAGAGATCCTGGAGGCCAGCGGCAATTGACTCAAGCGACCCAGGCTTACTGGGTGGGCCGGGGCAGGGGTGGGGGTGGCCGACGGCAGCCATAGGCAGCTGCCTACCCTGTTGGCGTGTCCACAGCTTCGTTGGCCACTTCAAGCCCCGACGGGAGCGGGATGCAGAGCTGGGAGCTCGGGCCATGGAGTTCACCAATATCTACGTGAAGAACCTCCACGTGGACGTGAATGAGCAGTGCCTGCAGGACCTCTTCTCCCAGTTTGGTGGGCGTGTTCCCCAAGGGAGTTGGGGATCACTTCTCTTCTACTCCCAGCTTGGGTGCCCCCTGGGGCTTCCTGAAGACTTGGGAGAAGGGAGGGGACATCTCAGGGCTTGCCCGACTCCCCTTTGAGACAGGTTGCCCTTCCTAGGGAAGATACTGAGTGTCAAGGTGATGAGGGATGACGGCGGCCACTCCCGCGGCTTTGGCTTTGTCAACTTTGAGACGCATGAGGAAGCCCAGAAGGTAGGAACCTCCCTATGGCCCTGTTTCTTGGAGGAGGTGCGGAGCCAGGACTAGGAAGAAGGGAGATCAGGAGCAGAGGGCTCCAGCTGCCTGTGGAGGAAATAGTCCCTCCCCAGCATGGGTCCACACAAGCCAGGGCCCTTCCTGCCTGGGGTGAAGGCAGAGGCCTTCAGCCTCCTCCGGTTGCTTCCATAGCCTGAGGCTGGCTGGCTTTTCATAGAATCTTGCAGCCTGGGAGCTACTAGGGGCCTTTGAGACAGCCATTACCCTCTTGTTGAATTGATCGTGGGATTGAGGCCAGGGAGGGGAAGTGCCGTGTTATTTCTTGCTTCCAAGACTTTGAACATATTGTTTTCTCAAAACACTTCCCCTCCGCTACTCTTTAGACCAATGCTGTCCAATAGAAATGTAACATGAGCCACATGTGCCGTTCAAAATTGTGCAGTAGCCACATTAAAAAGGGTTAAAAAAAACCCTGCAACTTTAATAATATATTTTATTTAACTTATTCAAATCATCACTTCAATGTGATATAATGTTGATATAATTGATTGTGATGTAATATTTACATTGATAAAAATTGAGATTTTTACAGTCCCTTTTTTGTACTACGTCTTTGAAATCTGGTACCTCTAGTCCATGTCAGTTCAGACTAGCCATTTTTCAAGTATTCAGTAGCTGCGTGCAACAAGTGGTTGCCATGTTGGACAGCATAGCTGTAGATAATTGATGGGTCTCAGCTTATACTTTTCCCTCCTTCAGGAAGCCACCTCTTCCTGTCCTCAGTGCTTCTGACAAGGTGCCCCTCCTGTCTGTCTCCATCATTAGCTCAGATCTCCACGGATAGAACTGAGGGCAGGGGCTGGGTCTCATGTCACCATTAAATCTCTAGCATTTCACTGCTGGTAGGTACCAGATACATATCTACTGAGCAAGGGAATGGTACAAGGTCACCGCGTGAGTAACAAAGCAGGGATAATGTCCGATCTTGCCTCCCACCATGAAGCTCTTTCCGTAGCTCCTGCCCCATTAAGATCACTGGTCATGGGAGAGCTCAGCTCCTAGTGGATTCTGGATGGAGACCTGGATCCTGGGGCCACCTCGATAGCAGCCACTTCTCACTGAGCACTTACCACAGGCAAGGTGCTACCTGATTTTGCAGACACTGTCCTGTCTCCTCCCACCAGTGTGGGCTCTACTGTGGTTATCAGGTTCCGCCAAGTTGTAGCTAGGAGGAGAGAGCACTGGGATTAGAACCAACTCTTTCTGGCCCTGAAGTTTTGTTCTTAAGTAAAGGACACCTTTGAAAGGTAACTTCTTGTGTCTCCTTGGACATGTCCCACCCTCTCTGTAGACTTTGGTTGCCCCAACTATAAAATGACAAGTTGGAGTAGAGCAGTGAAGCTGGCAGGGGAAACCGTAGACTCCAAGGTCTTGGAGACTTTGGTAATGACCTGTTTTTTGCATTTTTTTTTACGATTTATTTTTTATTTATTTATTTATTTTATGCTGTGTCGGGTCTTAGTTGTGGCACACAGGATCTTCGTTGAGGCATGTGGGATCTTTCGTTGCAGCACGTAGGCCCTTTGTTGTGGTGCACGGGGTCTAGAGTGTGTGGGCTCTGTAGTTTGTGGCACGCGGGCTCTAGTTGAGGCGTGCAGGCTCAGTAGTTGTGGCGCACGGGCTTAGTTGCCCCACGGGCATGTGGTGTCTTAATTCCCTGACCAGGGATCTAGCCCACGTTCCCTGCATTGTAGGGGGGATTCTTTACCACTGGACCACCAGGGAAGTTCCCTGCCAATGACCTTTAAGACTGCTACGGATCAGGCAGTTCTTGGGCCCCCAGAGTGTTTTTACATATATTTACATATGTTTGCATGCCTAGGTAGGGAAGCAAGTCATTATGTGAAAATATTTACTCATGAACTGACCACTTAAAAAGTCAGTTCCCTTTCAAATATTTCTCCTCCCTAACACCAATGTCTAATCCAAACCTTTGAGTCAGTACTCACGTGGGTCTCATTTTTGCAGATAAGTCAATGCCGATTCAGTTCATTATTAGTGGATTGCAGAGAGACATTGCATGTCTGTTTTTTTTTTTTTTTATGTGACACCAGGTTGGGTCACCACCCCTGAACAAATTTAGTAAAAATTTCTCTCTCCCTCCCTTTTTTCTTTTATAATTTATCTTTATTTTTATAGTGGAGTATAGCTGATTTACAGTGTTATGTTTCTTGCTGGTGTATAGCAACTTGATTCACTTACACAGAGACATCTATATCTACATATTCTTTTTCAGATTCTTACCAGTCTTATACATTCTTTTCCGGTGATTACAGTGTGTTGAGTCAAGTTCTATGTGCTATACAGTAGGTCCTTATGGATTAAGACATTGCATGTCTTGCAGAAGATGTAGGAATTCATGCAATCAAAGCCACTGACGGTTTGGGGTGTGGCAGGCTTAGGCCAGTTAACTGAAGAAAAGAAAAATCAAGGGTTAAGAAGCAAATGTTTCTAAAGTCCTCATAGCAAAAAACGGTTCTCTGTGCTGTGAAACCCAACATGAAGGATCTTGATTACGCCATCACGCCCTTTGGAAAGAATTATGCTTGTTGCTTTGTTCTCATCGTCAGTGTGTAGTTACAGTTAGAACCTAAATGTTAAATCATGGGAAACTTTGCAAATTTCAATTTCACTTTTTCAAGTAGAGCCCAAATCAATTTTTAAAAATTCTATAGTTTACTCTGAAATTCTGTCCCATGTTTTTAAAAAACGGATTCACTTTAAATGGCCTGGATTCTGGTACTAATTATTCTCAGCTAACAAGGCCAGCCTGGCTTGCAGGTGGCCCTGTCTGGGCCCAGAAGATGGGACTGGAGGACAGGGCTAAGGCCAAGGCCTCATGGGGGTGGTTACCAAGCCCTCTGGCTGCCTCTTCTCTGCACAGGCTGTGATGGACATGAACGGGAGGGAGGTGAGTGGACGGCTGCTCTACGTAGGCCGGGCCCAGAAGCGGGTGGAGCGGCAGAATGAGCTGAAACGCAGGTTCGAGCAGATGAAGCAGGACCGGCTGACCCGTTACCAGGTGAGGGACAGTCTTCCTGTGGGGCAGCTGCTTCGATGTGAAAGTGTCTGTGTGTGGGCAACCCTGAACGCGACTCCCTCCTCCAGCAATCCCGCTTCTGGGAACTTGGCTTTAGAGATGCGGGGAGTGGCGAGGGGCTGCACCTTCCAGGTGATGGACTCGCTGAGTGATGGGTGAGGTGCAGGGGTGCTGCATGAGACTGAGAACTGGAGGCTTGGTGGGCGGGGCTTCCAGTGCCCCCTTGGCCCATGTAAGCCCCTCCCCCCCACCCCAAGTCATTCTGGGGCTTGGAGGGGAAGGGGCACATCTAGCAGGTATCCTTTCCTTCTAGGGCGTGAACCTGTATGTGAAGAACTTGGATGACTCCATCGATGATGAGAAACTGAGGAAAGAGTTCTCTCCCTATGGAGTGATCACCAGTGCCAAGGTGAGGGCCGGGGGCACCCACAGGGGATCGGTAGCCTTCCCCTCCCATCCTCACTGCCCACGCACACCCCCATCCCCGCCCCGGGACTTCCAGGGATTTGGTGCTGCGCTGCTCCTTCTGGAGTTTGGGAGCTGGGTCTGACCCCACTGGAGTTTGTCGTCCATCTGCAGCCTTGTCTGGGCTGGAGGGGAAGAGGGTAGAAATACAGTCCCAGTCACACAGCTGGACTTGCTGGGGCTCGCTGTAACCGAGGTTCATTCAACAAGCATTTATTGAGTGCCTACTGTATGCCAGAGTACAGAAATTTGTGTCTCAGAATTTCCATTGACTTCTGTTGTCTGGCCTTGGCTGGCGACATAACCCCTTTCCGGGCCTCAGTTTCCCCATTTGGAAAATGAGAGGCTTGGGCTGCATCATTCTTCACTCATTCTTCCCCACGTATTGAACAGCTACCGTGTGCCCTCCTAGCACCAGAGATGTGGTGTTGGCTCTGTGACCTTGAGCAGATGTCTTCCGAGCCTCACCTATAAGATGAGGGTGGGCGGTGGGCTCCCCGGATGGTTCTGAACCCTGGCTTCTCATTAAAATACCGTGGAGAGCTCTTAAATAGACACCCGAGTCAGAGAAACTGAATGTAGAGCTCTGGGCATCTTAATTTTAAAAGCTCCCCACGTAATTTTAAGAAGACCTAGTGTTCGTTCGTTCCATACTTGAGCACCTGCTGTTTTGCCAGGCCCTGTGGGAAGCACACAGGAATAAGTCAGACGTAGTCCTTGCCCTTGAGTAACTTATAGTCTAGTGGGGAAGTCGGATGCATCACTAACTCAAATCTACTGTAGGGTGGGGTGGGGTTGGGGTAAGTGGAGGAGGCAGAGCTGCGGGAGCTCAGCAGAACAGGAAGGAGGGCTTCCTATAAGAAGTGGCAGTGGCAGCAGCGTTTGACTTGACTGTGAGGAGGTAGGGAGCTGCGGGTGGGAATGAAGGACTTTCCAAAGAGGTCAGTGTGGGTGACGGGGCTGAGGACCTGCACGTGTGGTGTGATGGTTGGGCTCTTAGGACGTGGTCTAGAAGTTCTTTTGCCTGTTGAATTCAATTTAAAATGTCCTTCAGGGAGCCTGGTATTTGGGGAGGAGGTTCTAATAATTTTTGAGTTAAGGACGTTTTCCCCAAAAAAGTGACAGAGAGCTGTGGGACATGTGAATTAAGCATCAGGAAATCTGATTAAATTTATCAATCAGTAAATTGATAAATCTGATTTATAAAAAGCTCTGGGCCCTCTTTCCTGGCAAATGCATACTTGGTGTAGTATTATGGTTGGAAGCTGGGATTTTAAAGTTAATCAGGAGTAGGTCTAAATCCCAGTCCTACCATTAACTACCTGTAGAGCCTGAAGGAAGTGACATTGCCATTTGGACCCTTTTTACCCATCTGTAAAATGGGAGCAACATGATCTACTTCTAGAGGTGTCCTGAGAACTAAAAGGCCTGCAAGTGGAGCACCTGCCCACGATAAGTAGTGAAATAATGATCTAGTTGTTCACATACCTTGCATATAATTTCAGGAGATTCGCTGACCTCCTTGAGGACCCCTTGAATGAAGGGAATTGTACAAAATCTGGATTGCTTAAGAGTTGACGTGCAGTGGGGTGGACCATCTTGTTATAAAATGGGAATTTTACATAAGTTTATATGTACTTATAAAATTTAATATATTTTCTATTTTATAAAATAGTGATTGAAAATGAGATAATAGTGTTATAAGCACTTTGTAGAGATTAAGTTCATAGTAAGCTCTGCATGAGTATTTTTTATTATTTTATTTATTTTCTATTTATTTAGGCTGCATTGGGTCTTAGTTGCGGCACGGGAGATCTTCACTGAGGCATGCAGGCTTCTTTCTAGTTGCGGCATGCGGCTTTTTCTCTCTCTAGTTGTGGTGTGTGGGCTCCAGGGTGCGTGGACTCTGTAGGTTGTGGCACATGGGCTCTCTTGTTGAGGCGCGGGCTCTCTAGTTGAGGCGCGTGGGCTCAGTAGTTGTGGCATGTGGGCTTAGTTGCTCTGAGGCATGTGGCATCTTAGTTCCCTGATAGGGCTTGAACCTGTGTCCCCTGCATTGTAAGGTGGATTCTTTACCACTGGACCACCAGGGAAGTCCTTGCATAAGTATTAGTTGTACTAATTTTATCTTCTTTAAAACTACCTAACAGAAGTTCTTATTAATTTGCTAAGACAGTATTTTTGTGCCAAGAAAATTTGGCTGTCTCATAAAGCCTATGGACCCCTTATCCTATGGAGGATATGTTTAAATGCATAAAAGAAAACTCATAAGATTACAAAAAACAATTGGATTGAAATATATTTGTTAAAATATGTTCTGCTTTATTAAGGCAGCAAACTATAAGATCTAGGGGAATTCCCTGGCAGTCCAGTGGTTAGGACTCCGTGCTCTCACTGCCGAGGGCCTGGGTTCAATTACTGGTCAGGGAAGTAGGATCCCACAAGCCACGTGGTATGGCTGAAAAAGGTAAAAAAAAAAAAACTATAAGATCTAGTGAAGTAGTAATGAGCCTAAAAGATTTTGAGATCAGCAATAATTAATGTGATATGAAAATATTCTTCTTGACAAAGTCACAAGCACAGCTAATGCTACTGTATTTTTTCTTTGCCTATATTCAAAATAGAAGGAAATGCTAATGTAAAAATAAAGATGCCATTTTCCCCCCATCTGAGTTCACAGACCCCCAGAATTCTATCCATTGACCTCCCTGAGGGGATCTGTGAACGCTCAGGTCGAGGCCCCTGTATGAGTAGCAAAGTGCAGCTGAAAATCATTGATGTTAGAGCATGGGCTCTAATAGAGCAGGTTTAAAATGTTCTCAGCTCAAGTCCTCATGGAGTCAGGCCAGTGTCTCAACCCTAAAAAAAGATCAAGAATCGTATATGCGATATGGATGGGATCCTTGAAGAGAAAAATGTTAGAAAGTCCAGTGAAATCCAAATGAAATCTGCAGTTCAGTTAATAGCATTGTAGATAATAATAGTATTGTACCAATCAGTCGATATTGTAGTTCTGTCCCACTGTTAACATGGTACATTTGTCAAGCTAGGTGAAAGATATACAGCAACTCTGTACTATTTTTGCAACTTTTCTATAAATCTAAAGTCATTCCACAATAGAAAGGTTATTTTAATAAAAAATTTTTTTTAAAAAAGGCTAAGAACCTCTTCCCCAGACTCCTAAAGAACGTGGCTCTGTGCCTTGCCGAGGCAGTGGAGGTCTACCAGCACCATACATTAGGTTTGAGTTGTGGCTAATGTATGACCCACTGCCTAGGTGAGTCACTTTTTTTTTTTTCTCCATAATAGTAAGGAATTTTGTTTCTATCGCAAAGAAAATTAACACAATAAAGCACCAAAAATACAAATTCAAATTATTTTCCTATTCCATACAAATCTCTTTCATGGAGTCTCTAGGAAATATAACTCTTAAGAGCTTCTTACTTTGTCCATAATTCACAAATGAACTAAAGAACTGTATGGATGGTTTAATAAAACCCGAGGAGTAGTTGAAATGCAGATTTTTCATTATAGTGACCCCTACAGAAAGGTTTAAGATTGTAGCCTGGCCGAAGAACCCTGCCCCTAGATATTAACCTGTCCCAAACTACCATCCCACTTCCTTTTAGCCGCACAGGCGAAGGCAGATACAGTAACGATTTAAGCTGGCTTTCCATCACCGCTTAGGAAAATCTTTTCAGAAGGAAAATTTAGAGATCAAAATTAACTCTGAAATGCAGCTGTTCTCCCTAATTCTGGGGAATGGTCTAGTAAACGATGAGCAGCCCTCATTAGCAAGTGGACCGGTCTTGGACAAGTCACTCTGAGCCTCACTTCCATCACCTGTAAAGTGGGAGTGGCCATGCCTCCGTGCTCAGGTGGCTGCACCTGTCGAGTAAGAAGGCGTGTCACATCTTCTTTATCCATTCATCCGATGATGGCATCTGGCATACTGTGGGCCTCAGTAAATGTGTGGGTGAGAGAGGACCCCCCCTTAATCGCAGTTTCTCCTGGGTACCCTCAGTACTGGGCTGGGCCCCCCAGGGGGTGGGGAGCGTGGCCCCCGGAGTCTTCCTTCTCCACCCCCAGCAGCCCTTGTCTTGTCTTGCTTTTAGGTGATGACAGAGGGTGGCCACAGCAAAGGGTTTGGCTTTGTGTGTTTTTCCTCTCCAGAAGAGGCGACGAAGGCCGTGACAGAGATGAACGGGCGCATCGTGGGGACCAAGCCACTGTACGTGGCACTGGCCCAGCGCAAGGAGGAGCGGAAGGCCATCCTGACCAACCAGTACATGCAGCGCCTCTCCACCATGCGGGCCCTGGGCAGCCCCCTCCTGGGCTCCTTCCAGCAGCCTGCCAGCTACTTCCTGCCCGCTACGCCCCAGGTGACCTCTTGTCCGCATCCCTTCCCTGACAGCCAGGTGGGGCAGGAAGATCAGAGCTTCACAGGCAGACAGAGATTCCCAACATGCTTCAGCTGGAAACTCACTCGGCAGGCGGCCGTTGTCACCCCATCTCTAACAGGGGTAATTTTGTCCCTGTCAAGCAGTGCTTCCCGATCCGGGAGAGAATCGTGAATGTTATGCTGAAAGATTCTCTGCAGTCAAGTACATTGGGGAAATATTGCATTAAGCCAAAGAAGCCTGGATTTCTTTACTATGTACCTTCTTCTATCCTGATATGCCAGTAGGCACCATGACTTTCCCAAACTGGCAGAGTACGTAGCATTCCCCCAGCTTAGATGATCATTTTTGTGGGACGCCTGCTAACATCTCTCCTGTATGCTAATGTTCTAAGGGGCCTGGTTTGGGGAAGGAGCTTGTGTGACCTGGAGGGAGTAGAAAGATGTCTGTAGAAAGATGAATGGCTCCGAAGATGGGAACATTCCTCCCCCTTAGCAGTTCCTCAGGCTGGCACAAGTAACAGTGGGATTGTCGCCCTTTTATCCAGGTCACTGGGCTAGCAGTACCGATCATCAGGGGCAAGGATTGAGCCTGCGATCTTGCCCTGAAGGGGTCAGGGCTAATGGACCTCCTGACGTGGGAAGCAGGAGACTTAACCCCAGCTTTGTGGGTCTATAATGACCAGTCCCCTGTAGGGGACAGTGGAATTCCCATAGTGGTGTCCCTGAGGGAATGCAGTTTCTCACCTCCCCTGCTGCCAGCCCCCCTCACTCTAGGTCTTTCTGTCCCACACAGCCTCCAGCCCAGGCCCCATACTATGGCTCTGGCCCACCTGTCCAGCCTGCCTCCAGGTGGACGGCCCAGCTACCCAGACCCTCGTGTGAGTGACCCAGCCCCTGCCCTCCACATGGGTCCCGTGGGGCAGCGCGTAACACGGTGGGTTAAGGACACGAGCTTGGGGGTCAAGCCTGGCTCTGCCACTTCCCAGGGTGTTAATTTGGGTGGGTCACGTCACCTCTCTGAGCCTCGGTTTCCTTTTGTGAACGTGGGCCTGAGTGAGATGTGTGTAAATCACCAAGGACAGGGCCGAGCCCGTAAGACACACACGCAGCTGTGTACCTTCGGTGAGCTCCAAAGGCTCTCCTGATGTGTGACGGTGAAAATTCCTGCAAAGCTGAGAAACTAATACTCCTTTGGCACTACTGTTGATGAATGGTCCTCCTCTAAGAGTGACGTTCACCCTGACCTGAAGCTGCCCTGGGGGACCAAGCTGTGTGGTCCTGGTACCTGTGCTTCTTGGGGTCCTGGGTAGACAGAAGTTGGCTTTGTAATTGCAGATTTCCAACGCCCTCCCCTGGAGTTCTGGGTCTGCCAGTGAATTCACTCCTCTTATCTGCTGCAGAATGTTCTGGTTCCCCTTCCCATCCCCTTCCTCACCCCAGAACTGTCAGGGTGCAGCGTGCCCGCCTGATTGTCCCCCTCCACCTAAACTTTCTCCATATTCTCTATGCCGCAAGCCGCCTACCCGCCTGCGGCCTCGGTTGTCCAGCCAGCAGCCGTGTCTCGGCGCCCCTCGTTCCCCATCGGCAGTGCCAGGCAGATCTCCACCCACGTGCCGCGCCTGGTGCCCCACGCCCAGGGAGTGGGTGAGTGTGGGCAGGGCTGGGAGGAATGGAACAGAGGGCGGGTGCGGTGGTGGGTAGGGGCCTGCTGCTGGCAGGGAGTCAGAACCGGCTTCCACGGTGACCCTGCCGCTGGCCCCCTTGGAGGGCAGTGCCGGCATCTGAGGCCGTGCAGTGGGCTCCAGGGTCAGGGTCCTACCGACCCAGTTCCGGGGCTGACTCACTCTGTGGTCATGCTACCTACTGTACCTGGTATCCTCTTGTCTAAAATCTGGGTGAGGGACTTCCCTGGCGGTCCAGTGGTTAAGACTCTGAGCTTCCACTGCAAGGGGCGTGAGTTCGATCCCTGGTCGAGGAACTAAGATCCCACATGCCGCGCAGCACGGCCAAAAAATAAAGCCAGGCGAAAGCAGTATTCCCGTCGTGTTATGTGGGTGAAAGTGATCGTACGTGCAGGGGCGCAGCACCAGATCTGAACCTAAGTACTGCGGCAGCTGTGAACAGGGGAGCAGGTTTGGGCTCTAAGGCAAGCATCCGTTCCTTCATTTGGCAGGTGTTTGCACGCCTGTGTGCTGACCCTTTACTCGGTGCTGGGGATTCTACGTGAGTGCTGCTTTTGAGGTGTCATGCCTTTGGGTTGCTGTCGGCCTTACCATCCCTGCTTATCTCTTACAGCCAACATCGGTACCCAGACCACAGGACCCGGCATGGCAGGATGCTCTTCACCAAGGGGGCCTCTCCTGACACACAGGTGTTCCTTGGCAACACACAACACCCACCGGGTAAGGCTGGCCCAGCTGCCCACTGAGTTTGGGCTCTGGGGGTGCTTGGCTCAGAACCCTGTCTAAGGTGCTGGCCCTGTCTGGGCCTTGGTTTTCTTTCTATCCTTGGCTTGTAAAGTTTCCTTTATGAACATGTACCATCAGAAGAGATATCCCCACCCACCACCCACTAACAGAGGGGAAAAAAGATCAGGATCACATTTTGTTTGTTCATCACAATTTGCTTCGCCTGGGTTATTACCAAAATTAACTTGGGTTTCCTTAGTATTTACTTAGTAAGCAGCGAGGATGTGATCACTCTGCAGAATAGAACTGAAAATATCTTCTGTAATTAAGAGCTGTGTATTTATCTCCCTGCCCCCTAAAAAACTCTCCGAGTCAGCATTTTCAGATCCTGTCTAGAATTTCTGTGGGTATACTTCAAACTATTTCTTGCAAAATGAACAAGAGGAGGCTTTAGAGAGCAAAATGGTTTTAAAGTTACCAAGATGCGAAAGGGTCAGAAATCACGCTGGGGATGCGGCCATAAAGCTACCTGAGTAGAAAGTGCTTTCTTTAGCACCAGGTGGCCAGTAACGTGTGGCTTTCACTTGACAACACGCATAGGGTTCCTAGCACCACGGAACACGTCTGCACTAGGACGTCACTTTGTCGTCTAGTCCACCGTGCCCTTGTTAGGGATTCTGTCCCGCCCGATTGTCCATAGCTTGCCCCCTGCTCCCCCTCTTCTAGAGCCTTCCTGGAGGCCTGTGCTCACCCGACAAGGGTAAGTGTTTTGAGGCCTTGCCCATCCATGTGGTTAAGGGATGTGTCCCCGGCACCATGTGCAGGTCCAGGAGCCTGCTGTGCGTGTCCCCGGACAGGAGCCCCTGACTGCATCCATGCTGGCCGCAGCGCCGCTGCACGAGCAGAAGCAGATGATCGGTGAGTGGCTGGTTCCTCGACCCTGGAGCAGGAAGGGGGCGCCACCAGCCGGCTTACCTGGTGGGAAGTGCCTTGAGTGGAGGTCAGACGTGGGGACGAGGTCCCCAGCCTCATGCTGACCCACCTGCCGGGAGGACTTGCCCAAAGGGCCTTTACTTCCCAGGACCCTGTTCATCTTGTCTTAAGACCCTGGTCAGACCAGATGGTCCCGAGATCTCTTCCAGCTCTGCTGTTGTGTGGCTTCGACTCAGGCTGGGAGAGACCCCAGACGTGGGGAGATGAGGGGCCAGGAGGGGGAGCAGAAGGGTAGGGTCTTGGGTTTCTGCCAGGAAATGGCCTCTAAGGTGGGTGCTGTGGTACCTCACACCTCTCGTGATGGGAAGAGGCTGTCACCGAGTTTCATCGGTCTCCCAGTGCCCACGGCAGGGAGGGAGAACATAAACGTGTCCTGGGAAACAGACATTGTTCCCCCTGGTCCCTGATCTCCCGTGCAGTCCATCTCCACCCCGGCCTCTGTGGCGGGCCCTGCTTAAGGAGGCCGCTACCTGCTGAATGAGTGAGCGAGCTTGCTGTGGGTCCCAGGCTCTTTCCTTCACCTAGACCTCCAGACTCTTCTCGGAAGGCCCCCAATGCCACCACGCCATTGTTTGCTCGGCTCGCTTGGGGTTTTGCCACTTTACTACCCACCCCCAGAGAAAAATTCTAAATGGGCTTCATGGCGGTAGAAGGCTCTGTAAGCAGTGCCCTGGGAACATCTTCACTCCCCTTGTGGGAGAAGCCCTCCCCCACCACTGGAGGCACCCAGCACCTCCAGCCCCGGCTGCACCCTCCACACGTTGCCCAGATGGGCTGACCACCAACACTAGGCCCCGTCACTCGAAGTGCCCAGTGGTGGAAGGTAAGTTTATCTTGTGTGCTTGGCTCCCGTCCCTCCAAGAAGTCAAGTTCAGCATTATCGCATCCCGTCTAGAATTTCAATGTGATCCTTCAAGTGATTTCTTGCCAAATGAACAAGAGTAGTCTTTTTTTTTTTTTTTTTGCGGTACTTGGGCCTCTCACTGTTGTGGCCTCTCCCGTTGTGGAGCACAGGCTCCGAAAGTGCAGGCCCAGGGGCCATGGCTCACGGGCCCAGCCGCTCCACGCCATGTGGGATCTTCCCGGACCGGGGCACGAACCCACGTCCCCTGCATCGGCAGGCGGACTCTCAACCACTGCGCCACCAGGGAAGCCCCAAGAGTAGTCTTTAAAACAGCAACCAACCTTGTGTCAGAGCCTATGCGGTGTACTTTACATGTACCGTCAAATTTGATTCTTCACACTAGCCTCCAAGGCGGGGTTGGCTATGCTCACTTGGGGAAGAGGCCCCCGAGAGTGTTCAGTGACACACCTGGAGGGAGCAGTTCTGGGACAAAAACCCGGATGCCCCCTCTGCTGCGTTCCACAATACGACCCCCGCCCTGGGATGCCCGGGCCGTCCGCCAGGTGTGTGCATAAGCCTCAGAGGCTCTTCCGTACAGGTGAGCGTCTCTACCCCCTCATCTACAATGTCCACACCCAGCTGGCTGGCAAGATCACGGGCATGCTGCTGGAGATCGACAACTCGGAGCTGCTGCTCCTGCTGGAGTCCCCAGAGTCCCTCAGCGCCAAGGTGGGCTGGAGCCTGCGAGGAGCGGGGAGGCCTGGGGGCAGAGGAGGGTTACGGATCAAGGCCTCTCCTAGGCGAGCTGGTAGGCTGCTGCTTAGACAGGTGAAGTGTATCTTCTTGCTGAAATCAGCTAACACCTGCAGAATGTGGAGGTGGCAGAGGGCCTTAGTGAAGGGCCGGCTACTTCAGCCCCTGCGGCCTCCCTGCAGCTCCCCAGGCAAGACTGTGCGACAGGGCGCTGTGTTCTGACCCAGCCCAAGGGTTAGGGTTCCCCCAGCCGTCTGGCAGTGTAGAAGGTGGCCGTGGGTTTCTGCCATGGGAGCCAGCGAGCACAGTCAGAGGGGGCGGCGGGGCTGGGCGCGGGCCTTCTCGCGTCCGGTGGGCCAAGGCGGGGAGGCAGGGCTCTCCCAGGACCCTGCTGGGGCAGCTGCACCAACCCCTCCCCCGTGTGTCCCACAGGTCGAAGAGGCTCTGGCGGTGTTGCAGGACCACCAGGCCACGGAGCAGACCTGAGTGCACGTGCGCCGGGACCAGGTGGGTGGTGGTCAGGGGAAGGGTGCCGAAGCAGCTGAGCCCAGAAGCTGTACAGAGCTGGGAAGGGACAGTCACAGACTCCCAGAGAACGCTGTGGTGTCGCTGGCTTATCTCGGAGGCACCAAGGGGTTCAGGGGAAGCTGTGACGATCAAAGGCAAGGAGGACAGACTGCGTGATGGGAATTGGCGTGGACTCCAGTGCCGAGTGGGCCGGCCGGCCGCCCGCCCCGGCGGCCTTGCTCAGAATAGGCTGGCCTTCCCCCGGGCACCGCCTGGCCCCACGCAACCTGCCGGAACGCCTGGCTTGGGCTCGTCTGTGTCCTTGCTTGAAGACTGGGTGTCTGCCATGCTTTAGAAACATTTATTTTTTTCATCCCCAGAAAATGGACTCCTTACTCCCTTGGCTGACAAGAGAACCGCGTTTCCTGCTCTTGGCTCTAAGGCCCTGTGAACCGTAACTTCCCAACTGGGCTGTATCTGCACTTGAGCTTTTTGTGGAATGAAGGCTGGTCACCCAGCCAGCCTCTTACCTGTTGCTTTGTGCATTAAAAGTGCTGCAAACCCCGTCTTGTCTCCCAGGAGGCCTTCTTGTGGCAGAGGGCGGTGGGCAGAGCAAAGGGTAGCCTTGACTGGGCTGGGGCTTTGGCTGTAAGAAACAGGAACAGAAACCCAAAGGCGCGCTGCGCTAACGCACACAGAGGGCGTGTAAACCGTGCACCAGACAGAGCAGAGCTGCCAGGAGCTGAGCAGGACGTCCTGTAAGGGCCCCAGAGGAGCAGCCGCCACCCACCAACCGTGCGGCGGGGGGCTAAGCGGTCGTCACACAGCACTGAAGCTGCTGGTGCCCACGTGTGCACAGGGGTTCTGGGTGCCTGGCCCGAGCAGCCTGCAGGGCAGGGCCCTCTGGAAGCAGTGACCGCTTCTTCGCTCTGGGCCGGCTGACTAAGGCGTTGTGTCACAACTCCACTCTTGTAGAAAGGCTTTCGGTTACCTTCCCAGGTTGTGATTTCCAGGTTATGCTGGTCTACCTGCCTCCTGTGTTTTCATGAGGAAATCAAGCTGCTTGCCTTGCGGGCCTCAAGAAGAGAAAGTCAGTCTGTTGTGACTAGATGGCATCTCTAAACCTGCCTAAAATCGGGTGAGCGTCATGCCTGCTTGCGAGGCAGCAAGAAAAGGGGGTGCAGCTGCTCGCTTTGAAATGGTCCCCAGGCCGGGCCCCTGGAGTTTCGTGACTCTAAAATCTGCTTCAGCCTGGAGGTCTGGTTGCTCAGAGACTCGGCCCTTGGAGGGGGCGGAAGCAGCGTGCTAACAGCTGAATGTTGCCCAGAGCCGAATGGGATGGGGGAGCAAAGGGACAATACAAACCCTGTCTGCCCGGCTTTCTGGAGTCAAACTTCTCCGTTAAGATGAAAACAATTTAAGCTAAGACGCAGTCCGGGCAGGCAGGGGAGGCGGCCCAGCCTCACCCATACCACACTTGTGAGGCTGAAGGGCGCTCCCTGGCCCGGTCCTCCCAGCAGAGGCCTTCCCCAGTGCTGTTCCGTGTGCTTGGATTGGTCTTCCCTCCCCTCTTCACCTGCTGTGATCCCCACATTAGAACTTAATTCAAACTTGACTTCCTCAGGGACCCCTTTTCCTCCACGGGGTCAAACCTCCCTAGTTGAGGAAGGTGTTGCCGCGGTTTCACTCTTGTGTGAGTAACTTCCTGCGTCCCATGGGACAGTCAGCCCTCCGAGAGCAGGGACCGTGTCTATTTACTCACCGCTGTCTCCCCAGCACTATACGTAGGGCCTGGCCCATGCAGACATTCCAGTAAATCTGATCAAAGAATGGATGGGTGCTCCATAAGCAGTCTTTTTTTAAAATTATTGCAAAGTTCCAAAATGAACCGAAACTGAAAAAGCATAAATGAAAGTACAACAGACGTTTATGTAGAAAACATTAATGCAGTAGCTTCAACACAGGGTTCAACAGAATCAGTCAGTTCAGTTCAGATTAACGTCAGCATATTACAAGGAACTAAGAAGCCTCGAGGGGTCCCTGCCCGGGACGGAAGGACACTGACTTCCAGGAGGCCTTTCTCCCTGTCTCGCCTTCCGAAGTGGCAGCCACACCTTCTGGCTCTTGAAACAGCTCAGGCGCCTCCACGCAGGGGACGGCAGCACAGAGCCACAGACAAAGCCGGCCAAGGGCCAGGTCCTGCATCCCCACCAAAGGAGGGCTCGGCCAAAAGGCACTGGGGCTTAGAACACAGAGCGCTGTGCCAAGGACCGGGCAGGGACAGCAGCGCTGGAGACCAGCTCAACAGGCTGCTTTGGGTGTAGGCGGGTCAGGGCTTCCCGGTGCCCCCCACGCCCCAGCCCAGGTTGCTCAGGTGGACCACGGTGAGGGTGCCTGGTGACGCTGGAAGGGCAACTCGCTCTGGAGCGTGCTGGGCAGAGACAGAGCCGAGGGCTTTGCCTATGAGGACCTGTCTGTGTGACCCGCTCGCTGTCTGCAGCACAGGGAGTTCGGAACAGGGAGAGACCTTTCCAACAAAACGTCTTGTTTTTGACTACACTGAGCTTAATGTGAACAGGCAAGTCCTCTGGAGGGGTGGGAGGCCACCACATCTCCGAGGGGCAGAGGAGGGCGCTTCGGAGCTTGCTCTGGGGCATGCCGGGTCCCGGGAGCAGGCACGGAGGAAGGTGGTCAGGCAGAGGTGTCCTGCTGCCCCTCTGGGTTTTCAGTTTAAGCTCCGGTTAACCTCCTGCCGCAGCTTCTGTGCGGGACCGTTCCTGGGCTCAATCTGCAGGAGGTTGTTGATGTCCGCAAAGCTGGCTTTATAGTCCTGAGAGGAGAGAGAGGGTGTGGGGATGGAGCCCTGGCCCAGGGAGACCAGGCGGGGGTGGGGACCGCTGCTGAGCCCGCAGAGGGTTTCTGCACCCCAGGCTGGAGGCCTGCCTGGAGCACCCGGGCCCCTGGACCAGAAGGCACGTGGCAGGTACGCCTCACCTTAGCCGTGCTCTGGAGGTGCCAGCACAGGCACAACTGGCTGGAGCCCTGTTGGTGCCTCCGGCCAGAACCTCTTTACCTTGAGTGCCTTGTAGGCTTGAGCCCGTCTGTAAAACGCCTTCACGTTCTTTCCGTCCAGCCTGAGGGCTTCCGTGCAGTCCTTCACGGCCTCCTTGTACTGCTTCAGCACCAGATGGCAGAGCGCCCTGAGGGGAAAGAGCGGGCCACGCAGCGGTCTGAGGAGCGCCCTGCGGCTCCCCGAACGCACCGTGCTGGGTGCTTCCTACCTCCCTCAGTCCTCACAGCCACCCAGCCCCCTTCTGCAGAGGTGACGCGGCTCAGAGGGTTGAAGGGACGCGCCAAGCTTCCACCACTACAGAGGGGCAGACCTGGGACTCAACCCGGGCTCGAATGACCCGAGATCCTGACCCTGTTCGGTGCTATTGTTCTCTCCGCCTTACACTCCCACACTGTACTCTTTCAAGCTATAAAAGGCTTCCCGAAACGCTCCCCTTGATAAAAAATTATCTACCTCAAGAAAAAAAACAAATACACAGGCTCTAAGTAAATAGCAGGCATGCTGACATGTTAGGGGCGAAATGTAAAGATGTCTACAACTTACGCATCAAAGATGATAAAGTGGATCAATAGATGGCTATAGTGACAAAGCAAATATAACAATATTCTTTTTAACTGAAGCGTACTTGATTTTATAACAATGTTTATGAATTTAATTGGGAAGTATATGGGTGTTCAATACATAATTCATTCAACTTACATTTTGAAAATTTTCACATTCTGCATCAACTGGGCAGGGGGAAAGTATATATTTGTATCTCTCTCATTCAATTTTAGTCCTTTCCCCCAAAGATAATCACTAAAAACAAAACAGATATCCATTCCACCTCACTTTTTAATGGATACGTAGTATTCACTTGTATGTACCATAATTTATTTTATTAATTCCTTATCAGTAGACATTTTTCACTGTTTCCAGTTTATAAATAAACGATGCTACCATGAACATCCTTGCGCATAAATCTTAGACGCCTGTGAGGAGGGACTGCTGCATCAAAAGGTACATACATTTACATTTTTGATTATTACCAAAATGCTCTCCAAAAACCAGCTGACCCTTGAGGAACACGGGTTTGAACCGCGAAGGTCCACTTCTATGCAGATTTTTTTCAGTAACAAATTCTACAGTGTTACACCATCTGCATTTGGTGGACTCCATGGATGCAGCAGAACCGCAGATACGAGAGGACGACTGTGAAGTATGCTGAGATTTTTTGACTGCAAGGAGGGTCAGTGCCCCCAACAGCCGCCTTGTTCAAGGGTCAAGTGTACTTAAGAACAGTTACTAACAGAGACTATTTTCCTGCAACTGTACCAACCCTGGGTCTCAACCTTTAACTTCTGCCAATATGAAAGAAAATAGCATCTGTTTTAATGTAGTTGCTTTAAATATAGGTAAAGCTGAGTGTCTTTATATAAGATTTTTAAATCTTATGAAATAAAATTTATCCAACTACTTTAATGACTTCTGTGGGTCCCCCTCCACCACCACCAAATACCTTCCCCACTGCAAGACAGTTAACCCACACACTGTTCTAGAACTTAATGGTTTTACTTTTTACATTTGAAACTGTGATCCACTTAGAATTTATTTTAAAAAAAGGAGTGAGGGTAGGGATTCGGGTTCCTTTTGAACTCTCTCCAGCCAACCCAACACCATTTATTGGATAATTCCTCTTTTTTCCCCACACTTTATCATATCTAAATTCTCTTATGCTGTTATTCTTTTCCTGACGAATTATGGAATTATTACCAAGAATGTAAAAAAATTCTAGTATTTTCACTGAGATTGCATGGAACTTATAAATCAACTTAGAAAACGCTTCTCCTTGTAACCATTTAAAAGCAGGCACAAATTCTGTGGCATTCTTCCCATTGAAGAGGTCCTATGTTCTTTCCTCTTGAATGTAGGCAGGTTCTGTGACGGTTCTGACCAACAGAGTATAGAGGAACGTGTGAGTCCCCGTGGCCGGCTACAGAGGTCTGTAGCGTCAGCCTGTTCTCTGGGAACACCTGCTCTTGGAGCCTTTAGCTGCTCGGCGAGAAGCCAACTACCCTGAGGCCACCATGCTGTGAGGACACTCAAGCCAGCATATGCGACAAGGCTGCCAGGAGAGGAGAAAAAAGGCTCCAGCTTGCTCTATCAGTTCCATTCCCCAGCCATTTCAGTCATCCCAGCCCTGGTGCCAGATATGCAGGAGAAGTGTTTAGATGACTCCAGTCCCAGCTACCATCTTGTTGACCCTGAATGACAGACCCGGAGTAAGAACTGCCCTTTCCGAATTCCTGGCTCACGAATCGTGAGCAAAATAAAACAGCTGTTGTCAGCCACTAAGTTTTAGAATAGCAGTCCCTGATCTAAATTTGAACACAGAAGAATTCTAAGGAAACTAAAGTGTTCTCTCAATGGACTCTGGTGATTTAAAGAATGAGCCAAGCTTCTGGGAAGCAGAGGAGCCACAGTGTAAGCATTAGGTACTGTTTGGTGACTTCCGAATACAAATGTTGCAATGAAAATAACACATGCGCCCCAAAGATTATATTCAAGATGCGAAAAACGCATAACTTTGGCCTATAAAATAAACACCCTTGGCTTTTGGTAAACAGAATGATTTTGTATCCAATCAGAAGGGTTTTCATTATGAAGGAGACAAGACAAGTGAGTGAAAAGGAACTCAGGCTTTGGAGTATAAACACCTGACTTAAATCGCAGCTCCACCATGTATTAGTTGTTTAACTTTATGATCATTTAATTCTAAAATTAAATGATCTGGGACCATGACCTAACCTGAAGGACTAACCTGAAGGACCGCTGTGAGTACTAAATGAGACTCTTCGGAGGTCCATTCAGGGCCTGGCAAATTGTAGGTGCCAAGTACCTGACAGTGATATCCACTCAGGTATCAACTGTACAGACAGAACCGGAGCCTAAGATGATGCACTGGTCCATACAGATGCATATGTACGAAGTGAGGCATTAAAATGGCATCCAGGATGTGGTATATTCCGCCACAATGGATAGGAAATTGATCTGTATAAAGTTTTCAGTCTTCTAAATTAAATTTATACCATCAATGTAATTACATTCAGTCTTCTAAATTAAATTTACACAATCAATGTAATTACAATGTAATTACAACCAAAAGCCCAACAAGATACGGTTTGGAATTTATCACAGTGAACCTAAGGTTTAGCTAGAAGATCAAAGCTGGGAAAATAGCCAGGGATACTCTGATTAAGAAGATTAAGGAAAAGACCAGCGCTACAAGATATATTGCAAAGCAATAGTAATTAACAGTGTGGCACAGACATATTTGCATGAAAATCAGTATTTAAATAAAATCAGTGTTTAAATAAAACACTGTCCTGAATGTGGTAAAAATCCAGGAAAATGGGTTAATAGAGGTCTCCAGCAACATGAGGTAATAAGCAAGGCCAGAGAGCCCACAGAAAGAGGAGTTAGAAGATGATGCTGGACTTCCCTGGTGGTGCAGTGGTTAAGAATCTGCCTGTCAATGCAGGGGACACAGGTTCGAGCCCTGGTTCAGGAAGATCCCACATGCCGCGGAGCAACTAAGCCCGCGCGCCACAACTACTGAGCCCGCGTGCCACAACTACTGAAGCCCGTGTGCCTAGAGCCCATGCTCTGCAACAAGAGAAGCCACCGCAATGAGAAGCCTGCGCACCGCAACGAAGAGTAGCTCCCGCTCGCCGAAACTAGAGAAAGCCCGCGCGCAGCAACAAAGACCCAACACAGCCAAAAATAAATAAATTAAAAAAAAAAAAAAAGATGCTGCCGCACAAACATGAACAAAGGGGCTGCAGCCCTTTTTCCCGAGTTAGCCTGGCTGACTGAGGCACCTGGGTCCAATTGGCCAGTAAAACCACAGATCCAAAATGCCAAAATCCATGCTTTAAAACTAAAAGTTCCCTTTTCAACTCATTTGGCAGCAAAACCTGACCTGAACTTACATGAGGCTGCTTAGGCTTTCTTTACACCATTCCATGTGATCCTGGAATTTCCGTATGTTTCACTGCAGAAACACTTAACGATGAACTTCCGCAAGACGCCCAGACCCTGCTGGAGTGTTATGGGACTCAGCATATGCACTATGATACCTTCCTAAAATCGGAAACACGTTTTATCCCAAGAGTTTTGGGTAAGGAACGGTGAGCCTATAGGAGACCCAAGATTTCTGAAATAAAGAGTAATGATGGGAAGGAGAAACAGACTCACAAGATTTATTAACGACTTATAACAAATGTTTGGATCAGATCTGGTCCCTTGCTGAATGTTTCAAGCTTCTGACAGTAAAACTAACAGCTCTCACTGGAGCCAGGTTCCAATTCTGTCTCCGCCATTTACCGGCTGGGTGAGCTGAGGAAAAGCCCTTCCTGCTCTGAGCCTTGGTTTTCTCAACATTAAAACAAGATGAGCATCTACTACCAATACCTTTGAGGGCTACTGCTGAGCAGGGACTCCTACACAATAAAGAGACAGTACCCTGGCTCCCAGGCTCTCACTGTTGGTGGAAAGAATCACCGACCACTGGCAGCAGCTCAGGGCGCAGGCCCTTCTATAGCGCCGCAAGTCCAACCCCTCAGGCTAGACTGGACCCTTCTCTCTTGCTCAGGCCAGGCAACAGTTAATCCATACCCTGGGTTCTGCCCTGGTCCTCGCAGACAGACAGTGCCGAAACTTCTAGCCAGAGGGTCTTGGAGAAGCCCACGGGGTGAGAGTCGCGGAAGGTGCAGAGGCTTTGATACTTGTGTTGGGGGTGTGTTTGCATAGCAAGCCCATAGCTTTTACTCACATCCTATGTTTTTCTGGTTAATGAAAATTTGGGGGGTGGCGGGGTGAACAAAGCCCAGGCTCCCCATGGGCACCCCTCAGTTTCTGCCCTTTAAGAGAGTGAGTGCCACTGGCAACGCCTATCCCACCGTGACCAGAGTGTGAATGCACGTTTTGAGCTGTAACACACAGGCATACCTCGTTTTACTGTGCTTCACAGATATTTTGCAGATATCAAAACTGAAGATTTGTGGCAACCCTGCATCGAGCAAGTCTACTGGCACCATTTTTCCAGCAGCATTTGTTCACTCATGTTGATAATTCTCACAATATTTCAAACTTTTTCATTATGATTATACTCGTTACAGTGATCTGTGATCAGTGATCTTTGATGTTACTACTACGACTTGCTCGCATGATGACTGGCAATTTTTAGCAATAAAGTATTGTTAAATTAAGGTACGTACGTTGTTTTTTAGACATAATGCTGTTGCACATTTAACGGACTACAGTATAATGTAAACGTAACTTTTAGATGCACAGGCAAACCCCAAAACTCGTGTGACTCGAGTTATTGCGGTATTTGCTTTACTGTGGTGGTCTGGAACTGACCCTGCGATATCTCCGAGGTATGCCTGTACTGACTAAATGCTGGGATGCAGAGCCCATCACAGTCTAAGAGAAGACTACGGGAGAATGTTCAGTGTCCTGAAATCTTCCCAGGCCAGCCGTGTGGAAGGTACCTGTTGCTGTACGTGGCGGATTCCAAGTTACTAAACCAGAGGCTCTCATTGTACTTCTCAATCGCTTGCTTATGGTTCCCCTTCTTTACAAGCTCATTGCCTTCCTCCTTCAGAACTCTGGCTCTCTCCACATCCCCAGCAGAAGGCACTAGATACAAATTCAGAAGAGGAAAAAACCATGGAGCAGGTGCCCAGCTGAGCTCCAGGAGATCTCTTGGGCAGCGTCTCTTCTAAGCCGCCTACAACGCTCTCTCCCCAGAGCGTGAGTGTAAAGCACTGTGTAAAGCATCCTGCCTGAGTAATGAGACCCCCGATCAATGGCTTCTGGGATATTAAACAGTTTTTCCTTTGGAAGAGATTGGGATTCCTGATATAAACATACTTTTACACACACAATGATAAATACACAATAAAAAGTAACCCAGGTTCTGGCCTCAGCACTGCCACTCAGTAGTTGGAAGTCCTGTGTGACCTACCTAATGCTTCTGGACCTCAATTTGCTCGCCAATACATTGGGGGCAATATCTACTCCACACAGGGCTACTGTTAGGATGAAATGTGAGAAAACAGGAGAAAGTGCAGAGCACCCTATAAACTTAAAGTAGGAGAATAAGTGAGAAAGTATTTAAATAAACAAGCATCTGGTAAAAACGGGTGAAGATCCCACGCTTCCAGAAAAGGGCAGAGGTATCTGCTACTCCTCAGTTGTTTTGGTCTGAGCCTGTGTTCTCCCCAACTCGACACCTGCAGCTGTGCCCCAGCCTTCGGGGTGGCAGGGTGGGGAGAGGGAGAAAGGGAGAAAAAGAGAGAACAAGGTGAAATGCCAGCTGCTCCACCTGGCCTTGGGGCCCCCCACTGCACCGCCCCAGTTAATTATTCCAGCCCCAGCTCCCATATAACCTGCTTTTTCAATTTTTAAAAACTATCTTTATAAAATACTCAATACTTATGACAAGGGTAAGGTTTTAGGAATAAAACTAATACCCTTGAACTCATCCCTCATCTTAAGAAACAGAACATTTACTAAGACCTTTGAAATCCTGTGAGCCTCTCCCACAATCAATCCACCCCAGGAGGAAACCATCGTCCCCAATTCTGTGCACACCAACCCCCCCCCCCGTTTTCTTGGTTAGTTTAACTATATATACAATCGTATCTATAAACTGTTTATTGTTTACGTTGTTTTAGAACTTCACATAAAGGAATACCTAATTCTATGTATTCTTTTTCCCCTCAAAATTATATTCCTGAGATGCATCTGTGTGGATGCACACACCTGTAACTCCTTCATTCATTCCCACTGCTGCAATGCAACTGATTTATCCGTTCTACTGTTTATGGAGACTTGGGTTATTTTGCTTTTCGCTCTTACCAAATTTTTTTAATTAAAAAAAATATATTTATTTATTTTTGGCTGTGTTGGGTCTTCGTTGCTGCGTGGGCTTTCTCTAGTTGCGGCGAGTGGGGGCTACTCTTCGTTGCAGTGCGCGGGCTTCTCGTTGCGGTGGCTTCTCTTGTTGCGGAGCACAGGCTCCAGGCACGCAGGCTTCAGTAGCTGTGGAACGCGAGCTCAGTAGTTGTGAGGCACGGGCTTAGTTGCTCCGCGGCATGTGGGATCTTCCCGGACCAGGGCTCGAACCCGTTTCCCCTGCATTGGCAGGAGGATGCTTAACCACTGCGCCACCAGGGAAGTCCCTCTTACCGAATTTCTGCTCTGAACGTCTTTGTACATGTCTCCTTGTGCACACGTGCAGGAGTTTCTCTAGAAGCAGAGCCAGTGGGTTGCAATGCGCACACACCCTCAGCTTCACCTCGGCTCTGCAACGCACCCCACGCTGCCCCACGCTTGTCCCCGCTAGCCACCAGCGATGCCCCACCACTTCATTCTCTCACTCCTTCCACTGCCTCTGCCAAAAACCCCCTTCCCTTGGCGCCTGAAGAGCTCACCCTTTCAGGCCCAGCTCACCACCAGGAGCCTTTCCCCAGCTCTCCCAAGCACACTGATGGCAGTTCCCAATTTGAATTCCTCAAACATTAGAGACTCTAAAGCACCTGTTCTTCCTCCTGTATTTTATTATTTTTTAAAATTTATTGAGATACAATTTATCTACCATAAAATTCACCATTTTAAAGTGTACAAATCACTGATTTTAGTGTATTCCCTAAGTTATGCAACCATGACCACTACCTAATTCCAGAACGTTTTCATCACCTCCAAAAGAAACCCCATACCCATTAGCAGCCCCTCCCATTCCCCTGCCCCCGTCCTCGGTAACCACCAATCTACTTTCCGTCTTTTAGGATTTGCTACTGTGGACATTTCATCTAAACGGAATCATACGATATGTGCTCTTTTGTGACTTCCTTCACTTCGCATAGTGTGTTCAAGGTTCATCTGTGTTGCACCATGTATCAGAATTTCCTTCCTTTTTATGGCCAAGTGATGTTGCACTGTATGGATATACCACATTCTGTTTACCCATTCATCATCTGAGGGACATTTGGGTTGTTTCCACTTTTGGGCTGCTATGAATAATGATGCTGTGAACATTTGTGAACAAGCTTTTACGTGAACGTGTGTTCGATTCTCTAGGAGTGGGACTGCCGTCGCGTAGCTCTTAAGTGTATGTTCGTTTTAATGCATCTTGTGTGAAGCCCTTTACACACATAAAGCTTTCAGCCCCGGCTTGGGACTTGAGTGAGCAGATAGGAACCTATCTCACCAACAACACATGGTGGGGTCCAAGTCAGCTGGAAAGCCCAGCCAGAGTCCCACTGGCAATTCTCTTTCCTCTCTCCCGTGCCCTGAGAGGCTCGATGGCTCCTTCAATTCAAGATGCTGTGTATTTGATGACAATTCAGAGGGCTGGGGTAGGGGAAGTGGTGGCAGGAAAGTTTCTTTTGACACTGATTGTAAGACACCTCCTGATTTTAAAAAGTTAACTTGTTTGGGGGAGGGGAGAGGGATTATTGCATTTTTAGACTTGGGGAGATTAGTCTTACATTTAAAGGTTACCCCCAGAGGCCAACCCAGCATTTTTATAGAGGAGGAAAAGGAGGGATGGCTCCACAGCTTAGACAACAGTGCAGGCCAACCCGTACTGCTGAGGCTGCAGAGAGAAGGGGTGTAGACACAGAAGCAGCAGGCAAGGCTGGGCGGTGGTCCCTCTACTGAGCATCTCTGATGTGGCCTCCGGGGGCAGCCCGTGGAGAGAAAGGTTACTCTGTGCTACATCAGACACTAAGCAATAGGGATCTGTTCCTTAATTCTCCATACCATGGTGTCACAGGAAAGGCTGAGGAGCTCCAAGGGGCAGAGCCCAGAGAACTCTGGACTCCAAGCCCAACCCTGTTCCTTCCATAATGCCACGTATTACTTCACCTCCCTGGGCCTTGGTTTCCCGATCTGTGCAGTCAGGAGAGTGATCCCTTCCCTGCCTGAGTCACTCTGTCATTATCAGGACCAAACGAAATGAGTTAATAGAGAGGTGAGCATTCTTTAAAATGACGGACACGTGGGTGATGACGTATCATGGGCCTGGATTCATTTAAGCTCATTGGTCTATTCATGCCACAGATATTAATAAGCACCTGGTTAGAGTTCAACCTCAACTACCTCTTAAAGTAACTACCACTACATTTTTATTACCTACTGTACGCTTTGTTTATCTAAGTCACTCTAATCTCAGAAGCAGCTCCTTAGGCTTCCCTCCTAGTACTCATGCCTCCTACTCCCTGCCCAATACTCACGTCTTCCTGAAACCTGGGTCTTTACAGTGGTCTCCTTCTCGGGACTCTTTCGACGCATTAACGTTTTGGCCTTCCTCCTGTATTTTAAATTGCTCTGTTTATGCGTCTCAGTCTCTCCCTGGGCCGAGAGCTTCCCGAGGGCCTCTCTGGGCCACACTGCTCAGCACAGGGCCTGGGACACACCTGGCCGTGACTCCAACAAAAGAATGAAGTAAATGGTAGGTGCACTGAAGGCGTCGAGTTCATTAGCGCCCCACGTTCTCGTTCTAGGGAGGGAATTCTCCCCACGGCCAGATAGGTTTCCTCCTGGGAAGGGGAACGACTCCTGCCCTCCTGTACACCCGATGCAAGGCTCCAGCCCCGCCTCCTCAATACCTCACCTCCCATCCTCAGTACCTCACTTGCTGGGCTGGGAGGACTCCCCTGGAGCATTTAAAGAGTTTCCAGTTGCCCCTGCCTGAAGAAGGGCCTCTTGTTTTTATAGAGCTGAGGTGGACAGTCTCCTGTTTGGGGCTACCTGGCTTTGATCTCCCGTCTCTTATTCATCCTCCTCCAGGGACTCATACAGTGTGTGTGTTCCTCTAGCTATGGAGGTGGAGCAGATGGCATAGAGCTGAGCTCATCACAAAATCTCAAGCCCTGGTCACAGTGACTAGTGTAGGGAATGGCCTGTGACCACATAAGGCCAAAATGAATTAAGAAAAGAGGAGCTAGGGATTTGGGGGAAAGAAACCCTCTCTTAGGTAGCTATCAGAAAAAGAACTCTTTCTCTCCCTCTGGGTCATGAGGCATGGCACATGGATGCGAGTCAGTGAACTGCTACAGCTGTTGTACTACTTTGGAGGGAAGACTGCCTGCAGACAAAGACGATACACATTAGAGAAGAGCGCAGACAGAAGTGCAGAGAAATGGAGCCAGAGTCTGATGATGTAGTGAGCTGCTGGAGCAAGCCATGCCTGAACCTGAACTCCAGGCCTTTCAGTTATATGGGCCAATAAATTCTCTTTATTCTTTTTACCACATGAAGTTTTTCTGTTCTTTCAACCAAAAACATCCTACATGATACATCCAAATGCTGCCGGAGGAATGAGAAGGGAACTAACACCGGATACCTGTGCGCCAGGCTGGGAGCTCAACGAGCCTCACATCACCTAATCCCTACACCTGTGGGGTAGGCTTTCTCATCGCCCACTGTAGAGCTGAGGAGACAATCTCTAGGAGGTTAAGGCCTTTTTGTTTTGTTTTTTACTTTGTTTATAGGATTTTTAAAAGAACTCATCTTACACGAAACCAATTTTTACAGGATTACTCTAAAGAAAGTGGCTCTGGGGAGACTGGACTCTCTCCGGGCAGGAAGTCACAGCTTACCTCTGCTCTTCGTAGCTGTGGTTTCTTTGGATTTGCTTTTAGCTGTCTCTTTGCAGTCTCCCGAAGGCAAACACTCCCACCTCTTCTGAGCGGAAACAGGCACCAAGGGGATAGAGGGCAGCTTCTGGCGCCACTCGGGCCCAAAGGAGTCCATAAGAGCTCTGGTCATCCTGGAAAGGCAGGCAGGATCACAGAGAGGTTTCCAGCTGGGTCAGGAAGATATTCCTCCTCTCGTAAGCCCAAAGGAGGTATACGAGAGCCAGTTATCATCTGCCCCTGGTTTGAACCATGTCTTTGTACCCTTCTGACTCGCAGCAGGAAAGGAACAGGAGCCTGCCACCATATACGTCTTCTCAGGTCTGCCACCCCGACACCCCCTCCCTGCCTGGCCCTCGCTTGTCACACTATGTTAACTTCAAAGGGATGATCTGGTGCTTGCTAAGGTAATTAAACCTGACCCCCAAGGGACCATGCATGCCCCAAGAACCACATGTTTTATATTTTCTTAATGAATCTATTACAAGGCCATGCAAAAACCTGACATTTGATTAACGCTCAGAGATTTTTTTAAAAATGCAAATCTTACGTCATTCAAATTTTAAAATCTTTCAGTGGTTCCCATTTCACTAGGCTGGCAGGGCCTGAGGCCTGGTGCCCTGCCACCCCTCCGTTTTTATCGTGTGCCACACTGCCTCTCGATCCTCACGCTCAAGCCTTTGCATGTGCTCTCCCCTCCCCCCAGAAGAATCTCCTCCACTTCCCATTCCCCACCCCCACCTTCTAGGCTCAGGGGCCATGCTGGTTTTGTTAACTGAACTCCAGCACCTGGCACATTACCTGGCACCCACGAGGGTCCATTAAGTAGGTGCTGAGTGAGTACATGAAGCTGACTGTAACTTCTGCTCCTACAACAGTGTTCCTGTGTTACTAGAGTGAAGAGCTGACAGACTGGTATCACTAAATACTCAGGGGCTCTAAGCCCCCAAAGCTGTTGTTCTGATCGGCCCAGCTGCTTCAAAACTCTACCCTCCTCCACCGTTCTCCCTAACCCTCCACCTTGGACTTCCTCACACCCTAAACACAAACCTACCTGCACGGGCACACAACAATTCCTATTTCTCTCCCATCAAAACAGAAGAGCCGACAGGGCCAATCCCTCCACCTCGGCTCGGGAGCCATCTTTCCCTGCCTCTCTTGGGCCGCACTCGGCCGGCACCGCCCTCTCCCACACCTGCATTCTTTCTCTCTACTGACCCCAACGCTCAGCAGCTAGCTCCCTCCTCCTGGACGGACCCCTGACATGGCAGCTACACTGCTCTGCCCCTTCCCAGCCAGGGTCCTTAGGCCCACTGCCATTTGGCTTCGGATCCCATTGAACTGCTTCCATCAGAATCACCAGTGACTTCATTCCTAAACCCCGAGTCTACGTAAGCTCATCGAAACGCCTGATCTGAATGACGTCTTCATCCCCCTGAAATGCTCCTGCCTCCGTGATGCTAAATGCTCCAGTGTCCTCCTCCCGCTTCCGCTGCTGTTCCTCTGTACGTCCCTCAAATGCTGGATTCCTCAAACTCCATCCTCTTCCCCCCACACACTTGCTGTGGTGCTCTGTTTTTTCCCCACAACCTCAAGCCGCCCCTATGCTGATGACCTTCAGATCTCTATGTTCGGCCCGTAGTTTTCCCCCTTTGCTCTGAATGCATGTAAATGCCCAGCCGGCTTCTTGCTTCTCTGGTCTCCGCCCCACCGTCACCTCCAACTCAGGGTGTCAACCACCTGGACGCCTCCTCTCTTCTTCCCTTCCCCCCACCCTCCAACCGCCAACACTTGTTGAAATACCACCTGAGTGTCCCCTGAATTGATCCCACTGTTCTCTATCCACCATCTCTCCTGGATTACTGCCCGCCCCATTCCTATTCTGTTCTCCTTCATGGTCGACACAGCGGGCAGCCACTCAGCTTTTCTCTCAAATCTGCTCATGCTGCCCCCCTGCTAAAGACCCTTTCACGATGCCTCACTGTCTGGGTTAAATCCAAGCCCCTGGACACAAGGCCCTGTGTGATCTGGCCTCACCATCCTTCCTGAACCGAGCCGCTCGCGTGCAGCACCATGAGCAGTGGACTTCTCGCAATCCCTCTAAGGCCTCCTACTCACCCACCTCGCGCACGCGGCCCGTGCTCCTTGCTGGCCCCTGGCCCAGAGCACTACTCATCTCTCTGTCTCAGCTCACCTTCTCTGGAAAGCCCTCTCTGGACTCCCCCTGGCTGTTAGGTGCCTTCTACCACAGCACTCATCACACTGCAGGTTTGCCTATGACTGACTGCCGTCCTCCTGGAGACCAGGAGCTCTACTAGGGCAGGAAGAGGTATGTCTCAGTCATCGGCCCAGGCCCTAGCGCAAAGTCTGGTACATAAGTGGCAGATTTTGTTGAATGACAGAGACTAAAAGGAAGCAGAGAGAAAACAAGTCAAGCCAGAAAGGACGCACTAAACAGATACCATGGAGTCCTGTTCAGGGTTTCTGTTAGTGTGGTGTCTGGCTTTCTAACAGCCCATGCAAAGAGGGGAAACATGACCAGTTACCCAAATGAGGGCATCTGCTCAGAAAACCAGAAAGACATTTCACCTGACGGGCCTTGTGAAGGGGTCACAGTACAATATACTGAACCATATCCACAAACAACAGCCCTACAGCCTGGGGTGACAGCTGCTTGTTCTGTGTCTTACTTTCCCCACTCTAGTTAGCTCTTTGGAGCAAGTGGGGTCTACCTCTTTTTTATATTGGTATTCCCCACTGAACCCGGCTGAAACAGAGCTCAATTAAGTACGACTGTGTGAACGCATTTGAGCATCTAGGCAAAAAAAAACACACAAAAAACCCCAAGACCCCCACAACTCAGTAATTCTGACCCCTTAAAAACCTGCTAAAATACAACAGCAGACTGTCCTTCCACACTTTCTGCACATGCTCATTAGGAGTTTCTAAGGCTAGCCCAAAGGGATCCTCCCAGAAGACGACCAAAGCAATGGTTCCAAGCTAATCAGGGAGGACAGGACATCTCAGAGAGACTGACCACAGTGGCCCAGGCTCACCTGCTGCTGCCTTCCAAGGCTGACGTCACACGGTCATCAATCTGCAGCACGGTCAGGTAGTCCATGTAGGCCAGGGTGTACTTCTCCAGGGCCTCGTAGGCTGACGCTCGCCGCAGCAGGGGCTTCACGCCAAAGGGAACCAAGGCCAGCGCTCTGGGACAGGAGGCAGAAATGTCATCGGGCTGCTGAGTCACCAGGGCTCCCCGCCGCAGTTCCTGCCAGATAGGGCATCTGCAGCACTCAGTACACGGGAGGTCATTTCTGACAAGACAATGCTAGACGGTGAAGTCTTAGAAGAGGGACTTTTCAACTTAGACTGAAGTGGAGTAGGGAAAGAGGGCAGAGAACCACTACTGTTGTGAAACGTGTGCGCGTGTGCATCGATTTTCATAGCTGCAATCCCCCGAAATCAAGAATAAGTGTCTTGTAGCTTTCATGCGTCTATGTTTCTGTAGAGCGTGGCCAAGTGGGAATAACAAACAGGCTTTGGAGTCAGATGGAGCAGTGTCTGAATTCCACCTCTGCCACTAACCACGTGGCCCCAGGCAAATCACTCTACAGCCTCAATCCTCCACAACCCAGTTCTAGCCTGGGAAGGATGGCTGACTTACCCCACAGAGTGCTTATGAGCGCTCCACGAAGGAAACCTAGCACAGGGCCTGGTAAAACCAACTGAGCACAGGCTCCACGAGCATGCTCACCCTTCTCCTCCTCTCCCACCCATCACCAGGGCATGAATCTAAGGCAATGTCACAGGATACCAGAGCTGAGAACACATTAAGGTACATGTGCTAGTTTAGCGATGACCATGAAGGCAATCTCAGATTGGCTTGAAGAAGAAAGTATGAAAAACTGTTTAACGTCCTCTACACCTGGTCCTTGCTTACTTCTTTCGAGGCTATCTATTAAGCTCCATCCCTCTTTCTTTCTCTCCCTCCCTCCCTCTCTCACCCACATCCACCCCAGAAAAAAACCTGAGCAAGCCAGTCACTAGTCTGCAACTCCACCTCATTCCCAGGTCCCAGATCTCACAAAGCCTTAAAGGCCTACCTCTAACTGCCCACCCTACTCCTTTCAGCAGCAGAGCTGAGGCTCCAAAGACACAAGTCAGGGGCCACAAGGACCAAAGACAGCTTCCTATTCTCAGTGACCTGCTGACACTTAGTGACAGTTCCTAATATCTGTCGCAGAGGTAACTTGGTGGGACCAGAGAAGCCCAGCCTCTCCTCCCGAGCCCCCAGCACCCCAAAGTCAGCCCTGCCCGCTCACGAAGTGCAGTCCTTGATGCAGTCTATGCAGTTCCCGTCCTTCAAGTGGCATGCTGCTCGGTTGGAGTAGAGAACACTTTCTTTTTCTGGGTCTGAAGAACCTGCCCAAGTGGAAGCAGAAAGTGCACTATTAACAGGCTGGGAAATGGATGCCTCAGGATATCCGGAGTGCATCCACACCCTGAGCTCTCTGGGGTTTAGTAAAGGGCAGCAGAGATGACTGTAACCCCATCAGGCTTGGTGGTCTGATGGGCTGGCAAGTCTGGCAAGGGAGTGAGAACACCCAGCTTCCTGCCATTCAAAGGGCATCAAGCATCTGCTCATTCACTCAGCTCAGCACTGAACGTGGTACCAGGCCAAAGATCAAAATGAAATAGCTCAAAGAAATCCATGCTGTAACTACCTGGGTGTGTGTGTGTGTGTGTGTGTGTGTGTGTGTGTGAATCCATGTTGTAACTACCTGGGGTGTGTGTGTGTGTGTAAACCCACGTTGTAACTACCTGGTGTGTGTGTGTGTGTGTGTAAACCCACGTTGTAACTACCTGGGGGGTGTGTGTGTGTGTGTGTAAACCCACGTTGTAACTACCTGGGGTGTGTGTGTGTGTGTGTGTGTAAATCCACGTTGTAACTACCTGGGGTGTGTGTGTGTGTGTGTGTGTTAATTTTAGTACAAGAAGCGTGTAAATCCAATAAAGAAGAAAGAGACGAAAATGTCATAAATGCTATGATAAATGGATCGAACAAGTGTTATGGGGACACAAAAAACTAATTCTACCTTCTCAGAGAGGACTTTGCCAAGTCCTCTGGGTCTGGCAGGACTACAGAGAACTTAATCAGCAGAAGGGCTCAAGCTATGCCGTGGGGAAGAAATCATTACTGCCTTTCCCTAAAGGCAGTCCTTATCCTTAGGAATCTCAGAAAGCTCAAGTCCTTTACTGTGGCCACAAGGATTTTCATTTCTAAAAATAATTTTTCAACCACTTCATACCCACTAGCATGAGCCATAATGAAAACAAAAAGTGGTAACTGTCAAGTGTTGACCCAGTGATTCCGATCCCAGGCATATACCCAGAACAACAGAAAACAAGCTCTCCTTTGAAAATTGTGAAACATATGGAAACCAGTATAAAAGATAGTTGATATTCATCACTAAACTCAGCATACAATCTATTTGTTTCCACCTTTTTGTTTTTGATATGACTAAAGCTCCGCTCATCCCCACCCTTTTCCCTTTGCCCGCTTCCCAGTCCCCCAGAGGTTGGCATAATCCTGAACTTGGTATGTCACATTCTCATGTATGTCTATCTTTATTACATAGGTATTCACAGGCAAGACACAATATCACTTTCTTTCTTTTTTTTTTTTTGGCCATGCCGCACGGCATATGGGATCTTAGTTCCCCGACCAGGGCTCAAACCCTCACCCAGTGCAGTGGAAGCACAGAGTCTTAACCACTGGACCGCCAGCGAAGTCCACTTCCTTTTAAAGCTTTCCCTAAGTGGCATAACCACTGGACCACCAGGGAAGTCCCTGTCCTTTTAAAGCTCTTCCTAAGTGGCATCATATTGCCTCTCCTGCAGCTTGCCTTTTTCACTAAGTATCATGTTACCATACTGATGCATGATCTCTTTCATTCAATACCAAATATAATAAAATTATCTTCTTTTTTCTCTTATTTTTGCCAGGCCCCGAGTGAGATAGCAAAGTACAGAGATAAGTAAAATACATCCTTGCCCTTAAGAAGCAAGCACAAGTATTCAAAACTTGCAATCCATCTCAAGTTACCAGAGCACGGTTGCTCAGAAAACAGCAGTGGTGTGGTGGAAAGGGCATCAGAACCTACAATCCAGCCTGCGATCCTGCACAAGTCATTCAATCCCCCTGATCACATGTGCTCACCTATCGGATGAAGGTATCATTTCACAGACTTGCTGGAAGGGTTTGTTGTATTAGGTTGCTCCCTGCTCTCCTTTCAAGATCAGGGAAACTGATCAGAGAAATCAAGGGACTTGCCCATAAATTACCTAGAAAATCAGTAGCAGGATCAGAACCAAATTCTGGTCCCCTGCTGAATCCAGACATCAGGCCACCTCTTCTTGGGGCCCAGAATAAATCCATACAAAAAGACAAGTTTTTCCAGGCCAGCTGGGGTAGGATGAAAGAAGAAGGCAGAAATATCAATACCTCACATTCCTCAACAACTTTATTAAGTTGAGATGAAGAGCTGGGCCTACAGAGAAGTGTTCTAGAAAAAAAGACAGGGCAGTGGAGCAAAAGAGTGGCTTGAAACTGCAAAAATTCAAACAAAAAAGACTGAAACTTAGAGAGGATTTGGAAAGAAGTCTAGCAAAATGATTAAAAACTTGGACTTGGGAATCGGAGAGACCCACATTCAAATTCTGCCTCTGACATGTCTTCACTGTGTCAGCCCAGAAGAGGCAATTTAACTCTTCTGGATCCCTCATCTATAAAGCGTCTTACCCATAACTTAGTATGAAGATAAAAAGGGGTAATGTCAGGCTTCCCTGGTGGCGCAGTGGTTGAGAGTCCGCCTGCCGATGCAGGGAACGCGGGTTCGTGCCCCGGAGCGCCTGGGCCCATGAGCCACGGCCGCTGAGCCTGCACGTCCGGAGCCTGTGGTCCGCAACGGGAGAGGCCACAACGGTGAGAGGTCCGCGTACCGCAAAAAAAAAAAAAAAGGGGGTATTGTCTATAATGTCTAGCAGGTACTCAACAAATGCTAGCCAAGGAAATGAGAAAGAGGAGGAAGGCAAAGGGAAAGAGGTACCAAGGAGGGGCTGAAAGGGGTTCCAATGAGGCTCTGGGATAAGACATTCTGGAGAGGCTTTGGGCAAAAGGCTGTTGTTGGCTGAAATGAGCCGGAGGCTGGGAGAACTGGTAACAAAAGGTTACTCCTCTGTTGAAAATTCTCCAGTAGCTTCCCATCAGAGAATAAAACCCAAACTCCTTACCATGAACTGCTATGTAAAATGCCTACACAATAAGGTTCTTTCTCTGTAACTGACCAAGTCTTACTACTTCCCCCACTGGCTCCCTGTGCTTTGGCTCCTGGAACACACCCGCTGATTCTGTCTGGGGCCTTTGAAATTACGGTTCCTTCAACCTGGAATGCTCGGCACCCAAGACTTTGTGCAGTTGGCTTCTTCTCACCATTCAGATATCACCCCAAATGTCACTTCTGCAAAGAAGTTGTCTTTGACCTCCCATTCTTCATAAAGGAGCTCCCCAGTCAAACCTATCACAGCATCACATCTGTCTTCTTCAGTAGCCCTGATCATTATTGCACAGTTGTTGTTTGCTATTTACTAGCTTAAGATCACACCTGTGGCTCCCTCACCAACAAGGATGTATGACCCTTGAAAGGAAGGACCTTCTCCATCTTATTATACACTCATTACATGCAGGTGCTGAACAAATGTTAATTTAAGTAAAGACTGACCCGTTGAGGAGAATGAGAGTTGCCTCAGGGATCAGAATGAGGCCTAAATATCAGAATGGGGTCCAATAGGACAATTAAAAAGCAGGCAGCTCACACACCTACCAGGATGGCCACTATCGAAAGAACAGAAAGTAAAATGTGTTGGTAAGGATGCTGAGAACTTGGAATCATTGTGCCCTGCTGGTGGGAATGTAAAATGGTACAGCTATTATGGAAAACAGTATGGAGGTTCCCTGCCCCCTCAGATTAAAAATACAATTACTATCTGATCCAGCAATCCCACTTCTGGGTATGTATGCAAAAGAATTCAAAGCAGGGCCTCGGAGATATCTGCCCATTCATGTTCATCATAGCCAAGAGGTGGAAGCAATTCAAACGTCCATTAACAGATGAATGGATAAAGACAATGTGGTATATCCGCACAATGGAATATTATGCAGCCTTAAAAAAGAACGAAAGCCTGTCACATGCTACAACATAGATTATAATGTCATAGAGATTATTCAGTCACAAAAGACAAATACTGTATTATTCCACTCGTTTGAAGTACCTAAAGTAGTCAAAATCATTGACATGGAAAGCAGAAAGGTGGATACCAAGGGCTGGGGGGAGAGGGGGAATTAGTGTTTAGTGGGTACAGAGTTTCAGTGTTGCAAGAGGAAAAAGTTCCAGAGATTTGTTGCACAACGACGTGAATATACTTAACTCTACTGAACTCTACACTTACAAATGGTTAAGATAGTAAATTTAATGTTTTTTTAACCACTGTAAAAAATGTTAAAACATCTATTAATATGGAAATATGTTCCTGTTATGTCATTAAGTAAAAAAGAACCAGGAGGTCTTCCCTGGTGGGGCAGTGGTTAAGAATCCGCCTGCCAATGCAGGGAACACGGGTTCGAGTCCTGGGCCGGGAAGATCCCACATGCCGCAGAGCTACTAAGCTTGTGTGCCACAACTACTGAGCCTGCAAGCCACAACTATTGAAGCCCGCGCTCCGCGACAACAGAAGCCACCGCAATGAGAAGCCCGGGCACCACAACCAAGAGTAGCCCCCGCTCGCTGCAACTAGAGAAAAGCCGGCACGCGGCAACACAGCCAAAACTAAATAAATAAATTTTAAAAAAATCCACACACACACAGACACAAAGAACCAGTAATAAAACCATGTTACAATAATAATAATAATAAAAGTGGAAAGAAAGGCTAAGGAAGTTTCTCGTAGGATGCCCAAGCTGGGGGAAGGGGGAGGAATGGGCGGGTGGTGGGAGGGCCTGGTTGGCCAGTCGGCCTCGGGGTAAGGAAGCCCTAGGCCGACAGGGCCAGAGCGACGTCTGGGTAGCTGGGGCCGGGGGAGACAAGAGGGAGAAGGAAGCCTGGCGGCGAAATGGGGGTCCGGGGTCGCACCTTGCGCCTGCAGCATCCGTAGCGCGCGGCTGTAGAGTGTGGCGGCCTCGGCGAACTGGCCATTGCGGAAGCTCAGGTTGCCGGCGGCGCGGAGCTCCTCCACAGAGTCTGGAAGTTTGGGGGCCATCCTGGCGCCGGACCGGTAAACTGGGGGGTGGCCCCGGTTCCCGGCGCCGAGGCGTGCCCAACCGCGTCTGGGCGGAAGCACCGGCTGCCACTATTTGGGTGCAACGGCTACCCTGGCGGGGAGAGGGCGGGACGGAGCGGGGCACGGGCGGGGCCTGCGCGAACCCGAGGCTCCTAGTGCCCCTCCCTCTGCGCATGCTCAGTTCTGACCTAGCGCGGAGCTGCATTGGGGTACCCGGAGATGCGCTGGACGTTTTGGCTTGCTAGAACCCTAAGGATGAAACCGTGAACAGGTCCCTACTTGCCTGGTGTTTACATTCTAGGGGGGCCTGACTTGTAGTTACCTCATGAGCAAATGAAGGCGATAATCTCATAATGTGTTTAGTGCTATAAGGAAAGCAAAACAGTAATACCATAGAAGGTGACCACGTGGAGACTTTTTAAGTAAGAGGGGTGGGGAAGGCGTCTCCGAGAGACTAATAATTGAGCCGAGACCTGAGACTATTTAGGAAATGCTGTTTCAGACAAAGGGTTAGCAAGTGCAAAGGCACTTAGGCTGGAAACTGGCACCTAGTTATCTATAGATACTGATTTTATAAATGAATGCAATGATAGATTGATGTAAATCTTTCGCTGAGGGAAACTAGCTTATCTTCAGACTCATTTGACTTCACTCTATGCCCCACTTACAGCTCCAATTTTTTTTAAGCTGCTTGTTGCTACCTGTGCATATTAAGCTGTTTCTTTTGCTTCTTAACCTTTGCTTATGCTCTCCTCTTCCTGGAATTCTTTTCCAAACACTTTTTTCTCTTCCGTAATCCTGACTCAACCACTAATCAACTCAGACATCGTCTCCTCCATAATCTCCCTCCTCTGCTCGTATTGCTCCCGGATTTTATTCCTAATTCAGCTCTGATTCTGTGATTGTCAGTGTCGATGAAAATTAATGAATAGTCAATCTGTGAAAGAAGTGGAAAATTTTATTTGAGCCAAGTTTGAGGATTGTAACCTGGGAACAGCACCTCAGCTCTGAGAACTGTCCCATTAGAAGTCAAGGCACAGTTATATAAGTTTTTTGAGACAGAGGGCAAGTGTCATTGTGACCCCCTACAAGATCAAGAAGGAATGTTATCTTTTAAGAAGTTGTCTTTATGCTAGGAGAATGTTGCTGTTTATGGTTGAGGCGGTATTTCTGCTGATGGGGAGGTTTGGTTGATGCATAATGCAGATACACAATGCTCAGTAGGGGGGAGAGAGGAGGCCAAAGGGCAGAGAAGAATTTTTATGTTCAAATTTTTGTCTTGCCATAAAATATGAATTTTATTTCACATCAGTTTACAGTTTTTCTCAGACTATGAGGTCTTTAAAGGCAGGAAGTAGGTCTTCTTTATTTTTCTCTCCCCAGACCTAATAGGATCTGGCACCCAACATGCGCTTATAAAGGTTTGTTGACAAAAACCTGGTCTCTGCCATCAGGTATTTAGTTATACAATTGACCCTTGAACAAGGAAGGAGTTAGGGACAACCAACTCCTGCACAATTGAAAATCCGTGTGTAACTTCACTTGGCCCTCCTTGTCCAAGGTTCTGCAGCCTTGGATTCAACCAACCTTGTGTTGTGTAATACTGGAGTATGCATATATATATATATATATATATATATATATATATATAATATTTGGCTGCATTGGGTCTCCATTGCTGCACGCAGGCTTTCTCTAGTTGTGGCGAGTGGGGGCTACTCTTCGTTGTGGTGCGTGGGCTTCTCATTGTGGTGGCTTCTCTTGTTGTGGAGCATGGGCTCTAGGCGTGTGGGCTTCAGTAGTCGTGGCTCACAGGCTTCAGTAGTTGTGGCTCGCGGGCTCTAGAGCACAGGCTCAGTAGTTGTGGTGCATGGGCTTAGTTGCTCTGTGGCATTTGGGATCTTCCCAGACCAGGGCTTGAACCCATGTCCCCTGCTTTGGGAGGTGGATTCTTAACCACTGCGCCACCAGGGAAGCCCTGTGGTACATATATATTTTTAAAAAATCCGCATGGACCCATGCAGCTCAAACCCATGTTATTCAAGGGTCAACTGTAATCATTTGTGTAAACTCATAACCCAACCAGACCTTAAACATTCTGAGGGTAGGGTGGCTGTTGCATCCAAATCCCCTTGCAGTCTGAATTTTGCCTGAGATTCTCCTGGCCCAGAAAATGGATCAAGGTTTCTGTAAACCAATCACAATAATCTCATTCTTTTGCCAGTGATTGGGCAAGGGGTGAGCATGTGACCCTGATCTAGCCGAGGAGATAGGAGGATGTGTGCTGGGTGCTTATGGGAAATTTTTCCTTCCCTGATAATATAGAGACACAGGACGTCAAAACAGCCTTTTTTGCTCTTTTTCTGTTGGGTTAAGGACATGGTACCTGGAGGTGTGGCAGCCATTTTGCAATTGTGAGTCAATAAGCCCAAGTATGAAAAGCCAACATGCTGAATCAGGCCAGAGAGGAAAGATGAAATCGATGTGCTTGTGCCCCTGAATCAACCCTACAACTGCTGACTTCTGGACTTCTTAGTTATAAACAAGATATGCTGTAAGGTCAGGCCACTCAGGATGGCTGTTCTCTTGCTCTCTGTACATCCCCTGGCGGACCAGGGCCTGCTGCACCTATACCCTACTCACATGACTGACCTTCCTCCGTACTTGTCCTAGGCCCCAGCTAATCATGGCTTATCAAAGGGGTGGTGAGGGGCATGCCCCTCTGCTGGTTTCCCCAGTAACTAATGAGCCCACCTGACATCAATTCCCCTATAACTGGTAATTCCCCCCCCCACCCCCCAGCAAAGACTGCCACTATGTCCTGCCTGCCGTGAACTGCACACGGGTGGGGTGTCACTCCAGGACCTTGCTTCAGGCATGTAAGCTCCCCCATCCATCAAACTATTGATGTCTCTGTTGCTGATTCCAGGTTCTTTCTTCGGTCTTGAAGCTGGGCAAGCACAGGCCTTGTAGGCCTGTGGGGTGCAGCCCAACAAATGCCACTGTGCCTTAAACCACCATTTAGATTGTTCTTTTTCAGTTGCTTGAGGCTGAATATATTCTAAGTGGTATACCAGACAAGTACACCTGAGGCAAGTTGTATTTTCCCTAAATGGCTGAAACAGTATTTCCAGTTCTCCATGCTCCTCCAAAACCTTGCCACTCCCCTATCAAGAGATGGAATCATATGTCCACTCTCCTTGAAACTGGGTGGGTCTTTGGGGGCCCCTTCAACAGGGGAAATGACATTATGTACCTTCCAAAGCTATGCCATTGAAAGGCATTACAGCTTCCTCCTGGCTCTTTCCAGAAATATACTTTAGAAGCCAGCCTTTATTCTGTGAGGAGGCTCAAGAAAAATGGAGTTGGACCCCCCATCCCTGATCACCAAGTGGGCTTCCAGCCAACACTAACACCAATTTGTCAGCCATGTGAGTGAGCCATTTTGGACAGGGATTCATCCAAATTCTGACTGCCGCTGACTGACACAATGGAGCAGAGGAATTATGGGTATAATTCTTACTTCATAGGGTTTTTTGAGGCTTAAGTGGTAGCTTAGAATTGTGCCTGGCACATAGTAGATTCTCAGTAAATGTTTTCCTCCTGTCAGGAGAAAGGCTCCATTACTCCGCTTTTAACATATGGGGTCCCATACCTGGGTGACCTTGAAAGGTGGTTGATCAGGTGTTAGGTTTTGTAGATGGCATATCTTTGAGAAAAGCAGGACAATTAAAACCAGTGAGAGGCTGCTCTGGGTAACTTTCTCTGTGAGTAAATTAGGTGGAATCTTCCACTTTCTTAAACACTTGCTGATGGTGGTGGCAACTGAGGATTTATGAACTTCCACAGCTGTAACTGGATCTCTGAGTGGAGAGGAAGCTCTGTCTCTCATGCCCAACCAGAGGGTCCAAGTGGTTGTCCAGTTTGGTGGTGCAGGCTCTGGAATCAGATCCATCTGGATTTAAATCCCCAAACCTATACTTTTAGCTATGGGAGCTTCACCTCTCTGGCCTTACGAGAATAATATTACCTAACTTACAGTGTTTAAGAATATTAAATGAGTTAATAGTAGTGGAGTACCGCAAACGTGATAAGCAGTGTCAAATAATTAATAGATAAGATTGGAGATAACGTTACAGGCTTGATATAAGGATTAAATGAGATAATATATGAAAGCAAGTACATGGTAAGAGCTTAATAAACATTAGCTATTTTTATGTCCTCAAACTGACTGAAAGGTAAGGCTCTTAAAAGGATGCGGCAATTTGCAAGCTGATGCTATGTGACATCCAATGAGAGGTCATGCACGTTCCAGCCTCCACCTGGAACAAGAATTCAACCAGAAAGGAACGGTAGGAAACCACAAATACCTCCCGCGTAGAATTTGGCTTGTTAAGAATCCACAGTTCTTATCAAGGCGGTGCTTCGCAAGAAGCCTCAGTATCTCCGTCTGAGAAATGAGCGGCCGGGCCCGAGGCACAGATGGGTTCTTGGTTTCGAGACCGAGTGTGTTGGGCGAACAATGTCGCAAGGGACAAGGACGCCGTCCCGAGCTTGATTGAGGAGGCCTCCCCCGGGAGGAGGCTCCAGTGCTCCGCAGTTCCGGGTCCGCGCCTCGGCGCTCCACGTGACTCGGGTCCACACCACGTGGTCCAGGCCCGGACCTCGTGGCCCCGCCCCGCTCCCGCCCCGCGCGCCGCTTCCGGTAGGGGCGGAAAGCGGAAGTGTGGGAGGGTCTGCGGGGCGGGATCCAGGAGGTCCCGGGGGAGGATGGATCTGTGAGCGGGTCTGGGCGGCTGCCGGCAGCGCCATGGAGACGGTGCAGCTCAGGAACCCGCCGCGCCGGTGAGGGGCTGCTGGCCAAGAGGAAGGGGGTGGGGGGAGAGGGAAAGGCGGGAACTGGCAGAGGGGAGACACTGGCGTGCGAGACCCCGGAGGGGACGGACCTGCGGGGTGATCCGGCTGATGGGGCACCTGCTGAATCAGGGACCTCTGGCTGGTGGGGGTCCGGCCGAGGGGGATAAATGTGGGGCTGGTTAGAGAGATCGCTTGCTGGGGTAACATACTGGCGGAAGTGGGGGACAGGTGGGGGGAGCAGCTGCTGAGGAACGTGGGGACAAGTTAAGGAGAGCACCTGCTGAGGGCGGGGGCCACTGAGTGAGTACTGTCCTAGAAGGGACTCACTGAGGTAGGGAGCATGCTGAAGCCAGATGAGAACCTACGAGGGGTCTGGCTAAGGGATGGGTCGGGAACTAGCAGAGAGGAGAGCTGGGCAGACTTTCTAAGGGAGGGAGTCCCACCCGAGGGGTGCAGTGGAGAGGATCTGCTGAGGGGAAAAGCTTTGCGCCTGAGGCTGAAGATGTGCCAAGGCAGGTGGACGGTCTGGCAAGGGAGGCTTCGTGGAGGAGAGCATGTAAGAAGATGGTTTTGGTCCCTACTCTAGATGATGGCGCCTTTCATCCCTGATATGCAGGGTCCTCCAAATTTTCCTCATATCCAGCACTGGGAGGTAGAGAGGGAAATAAGAGACCATTTTCTGGACGGGCAAATTGAGGCCCAGAAGAGTTGAGACACAGTCCTGTATGTTGACTTCTTTGCTCTAGGTCTGGGTCACTGGACGTGGCCAGACTGTGCCCTTTTCAGGTCTGTATTGTTTTATATCAGCTCCAAATCCTCTTGCTCCCTGGAAATTGTTTTAAGTCAAGATCTGGGGGGTGGCTGATCCTGAAAAGTCTAATCCCCTGAGTTGGTTGCAGTTGTATCAGTGATTTGCTCTGTGGACACCAGGGTCTTCTCTCACTCTGCCACATCTGGAGAAAAATCGAGAGTAGAGACTGAGGTGCCAGTGCAGTTCGCTTCAGTTTCACAGAGACCCCTGACTTCCTGCAGCAGAATGAACTCTAAAGTAGGAAGTGTTCAGTGTGTGGGAATTCGGGGCAGTGGAGAGGTGAAGGGAAGGGATCGACAGCCTGGGCTGCGCCCTTGGCTTTGTTTGAAGGGCACAAACACTTGCAGAAGGCAAATAGCTGGTTGGGATGGACTCAGCTCACCCTACTGTAGTGCGCTGAGTCTGAAATAAAATCATCATTGCACTCATCTAGCACTTACTGGGCGCCAGACACTATTCTCAGTGCTTTCCATGTCTCTTGTTGAACCATATGAATTTGCTGATATTTGACCATTTTTGATCTATAAAAATAGAAGTTTCATATGGTTCAACTTATCGTTGACTCATTTGACCCTCACATCAATCCCATCACCTGTATCTCTATTTTACAGGTGAGGAAACTGAGGCCCAGAGAGGTTAGTGATCAGCCAAAAGTCCCACAGTTACTAAGTGACAGAGCTGAGATTTCTTTTAAAATTAATTAATTAATTAATTTTTGGCTGAGTTGGGTCTTTGTTGCTGCGCACTGGCTTTCTCTAGTTGCGGCGAGCGGGGGCTACTCTTTGTTGCGGTGCGTGGGCTTCTCGTTGCGGTAGCTTCTCTTGTTGTGGAGCATGGGCTCTAGGCGCGCGGGCTTCAGTAGTTGTGGCACGCGGGCTTCAGTAGTTGTGGCACGCAGGCTCTAGAGCGCAGGCTCAGTAGTTGTGGCGCACGGGCTTAGTTGCTCCGCGGCATGTGGGATCTTCCTGGACCAGGGCTCGAACCCGTGTCCCCTGCATTGGCAGGTTGATTCTTAACCACTGCACCACCAGGGAAGCCCCAGAGCTGGGATTTTTTTTTTTTTTTTTTTTTTTTTTTTTTTGTGGTATGCGGGCCTCTCACTGTTGTGGCCTCTCCCATTGCAGAGCACAGGCTCCGGACACGCAGGCTCAGCGGCCATGGCTCACAGGCCCAGCCGCTCTGTGGCATGTGGGATCTTCCCGGACAGGGGCACGAACCCGTGTCCCCTGCACCGGCAGGCGGAGTCTCAACCACTGCGCCACCAGGGAAGCCCCAGAGCTGGGATTTTAATCCAAGCAGTCTGGTCCAGAGTCCATGCTCTTGGCTGCCTCAGTCTGATGCCTTTCTGGAAGTATCCCTGTTTCACAGGACCTTGTGTATGTTAGCAGATATATGCTATAGCACCATAGATCAATTATAAATGGACACTGGTTATAAATCCTTCTGAAACGTGTTCGTTCTCTCCCTGAGGCCCTGGTTTAATTGAAAAGAGAATTAGGAACCTGCGTTTTGTTTCTGCTTTTGCCTTGTGCTGTATAATCTTGGGCAAAAGAGTAAACCTTTTTGGTTTTGACACACTCATTTCCTGGGCCTTTTGGATTTTAAAAATTTTATTGAATGTGCAAGAGAAAAGCATTGCAGGGCTGAATTCTTTTTTTTGTTTTGTTTTCAAATTATGTATAATTTTTGATCAACGTACAGGAGTACAACTCCTCTCATGAAGAGGGCAGGTACTCTGTAACACCTATAAGGTTGCTCCAAGCTTTTCTAACCTTACAGTGTGATTCTCAACCATCTTCAAGATCACTGAGATTAAATAAGTGGAGTATTAGTAAACTCTTGCTGGTCAGTATTTCAAAAAAAATTGTCCAGGAGGGCTGAATACTTAAATGACTGGTGCTTTCCTGCTCACCATAGCTGGTGAACTGCCGAGACTTGCAGCCAGTTAACTTTATTATCATTTGTATCAGTTTGTTAGGCCTGCTGTGTCAGTTTCACAGACTGGGCAACTTAACAGAAATTTATTTCCTCACAGTTCTGGAGGCTAGAAGTCTGAGATCAAGCCATCAGCAGGGTTGTTTTCTGTTGAGGCCTCTCTTCACATGGTCTTCCCTCTGTGACTGTCTGTGTCCTTATCTTATGAGGACACCAGTCATGTTGGATTAGGGCCCACCCATTGACCTCATTTTTACCTTAATTACCTCTTTAAAGGCCCTGTCTCTAAATACAGTCACATTCTGAGGTACTGGGGGTTAGGACTTTAACATGAATTTGAGGGGGTTGGGAGAGGGAAACACATCAATTTTATTTTCATTAAAAAATTTCATCCATTTATCTTATATATGAGTTGTAACCCACAACAACTTCTGTGTGGAAAGAGGAATAGGTATATATAAACAAAATGGACCTGACAAGAGTTCTAAGGTGGGAGAAAGAAATTTGGGAATTAGCCAAACCGGTGAGTAACTACTTCATAAACACCCTTATTGTGTTTGGAAGATACAGGTGTCTTTTCAGAGATTCAGATGGCATGTGTTTCCAACAAGGGAAAGCAATCCCAATGCAGGAAGTGTTCTTTGTGTCCTTGAGTTTGACATTTGTGTGTGACTAAGTGAATGATGATAGATTAAAGTTGACGGTTTATGTAGGAGTTTATGATTTTAAAAAGTGAGTTGCCATTAGATACAAATAGTGTGGTGGAATGTGTAAGTACATTTCTGGGATGCTGGCCGTCCACGTGGCCACCTGACTTAGGAGCGGAGCATCCCCCTGTGTTGGATCCATGGAGGCTGTGTTGGCCAGGCCTGTTAAGTTATGAGCAAGCAGTGAAACTACCTAGGACCTGGGGAAGTACAGCTGAGAGGGCTGAATCATCAGAGTTGGGCTGTTTGGTTATAGTGCTTCTTCCATGAAGACTCATGTAAAAAATAGCATTGAGTCCCTTATCAAAAGATTTTCCATAGAGATCTTATTTGTCGATAACACAGTAATACTTTTTCAGGGTGATATTCTTTTAGTTTTGAAACCTCACAAGGATTGCTGAGAAAGGTTTATGATTCTCATCATTGCATTCATTAATCCATTTAACAAATGTTCTTATTGACCACCTCTGGATTCAGGCACCAGAGATAAAAAGATCCCTTAAGACCAGACCAAAACCAAACAAAAACCCCACTTAGATTGTTTTAAAGAAGTATCTAGCACTCATATAAAGTTTGTCTGTCACAGTATTATCAGAGGCCTGCAGCTGTCTCTCATGGCAGTGGCCGTTTCCTTTGTTATGCTGTGTTCTCTGTAATAGTTGAAATAGTGAGTTTTGCTTTTTGTAAACCACGAAGTCACCACTTCAAAGGAACACATTTGATCTTCCTTTATATGAACTGTTTATAAAACTGTAATTATACTTGAGAAATGAGGTATTGTCCATTGTTTAAACAGTTATAAATTCAATGCTTCACCCCCCCTCCCCCAGGTTATGGGATGTTCATTCTAATTTCTGAGTTCATAGAAATTTCACTTCTGACATTGAAGAGGAATTTCACTTCAGTCCTTCTTGTTTTGAAACTGGGAGTTTTTGTGATGTCATTGGAATTTAATTCTTAGAACCTTTTGATTTTCAAAGGTCGGTGTGGTCGTGTTTGTTAATTTTCAAGTTATGGAAGTTACTGACTTGGAGCAGTTCTCCATTTCTCTAGTCTTTGACATTTATAAAATCCTGTTAAGATTGTCTTTTTGAGATCAGCGTTTATTGGTGGATACACTTGATGTGTTGAGGTGTGTGGGTTTTTTTTTTTCTTTTGTCTCTTTTTTGGCTTCTTTCATGGTTTTGCCACTTTATCTAGGAAGGTACACATTTATGTGTATGTGTATTTTTTTTTGTTCAAGTCTTTTCTTGTAAAAATTGGTATTGTCCAGCTAGTTTAAACATTTTTCTTTTCAAAGAAATTTTCAGTGGACTACTTCCATATTTCACCATTTCCTGAGCTCTCCTTTCTTTGTTGTCCTTTGTAGTTTCAGGAAACCATTGTGTAGAACCCACACACGCAAATAGTCATTAGCAAACTCCTCCTTTAAGCCTGTTAATAATTTTCAGAGGTCTCAGAGTTTTTTTTTTAAAAAACCCTACTCTTAATTTATAACCTCCCATGTTTGTCATAGTCAGAAAAATCCCACTTATCTGGAAGTTGTGAGCAGCACCTATCTGATTTCGGGAAATAGTCAGGTATACAACTGCCCATCAGAGAGTCTTGGTGAGACTATTTGAAACTCCCAGCTGCCTGGTTAGTTTTTACTTTTGGTCACGTCTGAGTGTATACTCTCCACTTTCTGTTTCTGTGATACCTACAGAAGCCGCATATTTCGACAGAAGTACCAAAGTCTTGCTAATGGAGGGCAAGACTCTTCTATGTCTTCCTTGGCCTCTAGTCTAAGACCATGTTTCAGTTCATAGCTAAGCTTGCATTAAACATCTTTTCTGAACAGAGAGTTATGCCATCTTAATTCATGGAATCTCAAGATTTAAATAGATTCTGAAGGTTATAGCTAATGCTTAAATCCACTCTATAACATTTCAGCCACACGAGGACTCATTTTCTGTTTAGATGCTCCAGTGATGGGAATCTAGGGACTTCTTAAGGCAGTCTAAACCATTTCGTAACAACTTTTATTGTTAGAAAATTCTTGCTCCTGTGGAACTGAAGTCAGCCTCTTGGTAGCTCTTCACCCTCTGGTCCTGATTCTGCTGATCAGGGTGACCAAGGACATGTGTAACATGTCCATAGACCAGCCCTTCAGCTTCCCTTAAAGTTCTCTTAGCTTGCCTTTATGGTCATTTACCAGTGAAGACTGTGTAAAGAAATCCCTAAGATGCTAATTGTAAAATAAATAATGCATTTTGTATTCTAGTTGCTAGCAAGTAAAATGTATTTTATGTTTAAATTCTTCGTCCACAGGCAGCTGAAAAAGTTAGATGAAGATAGTTTAACTAAACAACCAGAAGAAGTGTTTGATGTCTTAGAGAAACTTGGAGAAGGGTGAGTACACAGAAAATGTAGGTGGACTAAGTAGGTCCCAGTCTTTTTCCTGCCCCAACACCAGAAGGATGTGAACCTTTCTCGTGGCAATAATTTGGAAAACTAAGGAAAAGAAAGGGGAATGTTGCATATCACCACTGCTCTGGGTAGTGTAGGAGGTAAATTTAATACTTGAAATGGCCTTTCCCTCTTCCCCCAATTAGTTCTATAGACAGATTTAGTGATTCCTGATCTTTTCAACACCGTGGACATCTATTGTTTTCTCTCTTGTAAAATCTGTGGTTTGCATGATTTTATCTGTTTAACAGATAACACTAATTAGTTTTTACTTCATTTAAATTTTTTTTATTAATCAGACATATTTTAATTTTCTGTTCATAGCTTCTGAGAGATATGCAATAACTTGTTTCATGAAAAAAACACTGGAGGGACTTCCCTGGCGGTCCAGTGGTTAAGGCTCCACACTTCCACTGAAGGGGGCACGAGTTCCACCCCTGGTCAGGGAACTAAGATCCTGCATGCCACACAGAGCAGCGAAAAAAAAAAGGAATTCAGCATTTTATCAATAGTTAATGTAGCGTTGGGAAATACAGTAAATAAGTCAAGGACTGCCACTACCTTTACATCTTTCCTAAGAGATCCAGAATTACAGATTGGGAACCAGAGGACTTCTTGAAACACAGATTGTGAATGAGTTTATAAAATACTGGTGAAATGATATTTGGTAGTAGATAGTGGCCATCATTGGCTTTCCTGATACAATAAACGTTATATCATAAGTTTTTATACTTTTACATATATTGATACTTTTAATCTTCGTATGTGTATTTCTTTATCTTAAGGACCAAGACATTAAAATATTAGAGACACCCTTTCTTAAGTTTTTGTTGTTCATTTTTGAATAGGTAATCAAGTCACATGATCCAGAATTTTAAAAGTGTAAAAGTGTTAAAATGAAAAAAATTTGCCTCCTGCCTCTCTCTCTCAGCCACCCAGAAGCAACCAGTATAGCAGTTTTTTGTGTGTTCTTCAGAGGTAGTTTATGCATATATAAGCAAATAAACATGTGGGTGTGTGTTTGTGTAATTTTGTAAAATCTCTTGGGAGTACTTCTGGTTCAAGAGAAGACCTGAAATGTTAACTTATAAAAATGTCAAATTAATGTCTGTTCTTTAAAATCAGCTTTTTTATGTCATTAGATTATTTTGGAGTTTAGTGTTATTTATGCCTAATATAGATATGCAATGTTAAACCCAATCCTGGATTACATGGAAAAGGTTTCCATGGATTACCTCCTTGTGAAAAACATTAGTCATCATCTTTTTGTAAGTTGGAAAAATACTCTTTGGAATCAAGCAAGAAGTCAAGCAGAGAAGGGAAGTAAAAGATGACACCACCTGAGCTGCTAAAAGACAAGTACACGATGAATCTGAAACCACAAGTTGACTTGGCATTGTTAAAGGTATGCGGGGGGGAAAAAACCCAGTCCTTCTATGTCTCTTGCTTGCCATTTTCAGCTCTAACTTGATATCCTTGGTATTTCCTCAAGGCAGTGAGTCAAAGGCCCTTAATCTAACCATGCTCACAGGTTATACTTAGAATAAGATCAAGAGTGGTAGGCATAGTTGACTATGTATGTAACTAACTTGTTTCTTTCATTTTTAATGAAGGTATATTACAGTTGTAAGAACATAGACTCTGAAGTCAGACATATCTGGGTTAAAACTTGCTCTACTGTTTATTAGTCATAATAAACAAGTGAGCTCGAGCAAATTGCTGAATATTTCGAAGCTTTGCAAACCTCAACTATAAAGTGGGGATATTTGCATCTCCCTCATAGGGTTATGTTGAGTGTTTCATGAGATGGGACTAAAGTACTTAGTACAGTGCTTGTCACCTAATAAGACCTCGTTAAATGGCAACTATTATTATTTTATTTTTAAATATATCAATTGAAGCATTTTTTCAGACCTTATCATGACAAATCAAAGTTAAGTCTTAAAGTATGTTTAGGTGTTTTTGAAGGGAGCTCTGTTTGGGTTGTTTGGTTTTGAGGAATGTCAAAAGAATACTGTAGACAGAGAGTGATCAGGAATGTAAAATAAGGAGAAACTAAGCTAATTATGATTATTTTAAATTATGTTTTAGATCTATGGATGTCTTCATTAAGGACCTTGGAAATTTCCCTGTAAAGACATCACCAGAGAGAAAACAATTAAAACTTCAGATCTTCCCATGTTATCCTCATATTGTCTTTTTAAATGATACCACAAGTGCTTGGATTTCTGTCATCCCGACTGAATGAGCCTGAACCAGCTTCATTTAGTGAGCAAAATCCCAAAGGAAAACCCAAACTGTGCTTCCTTCCTAAACACAAATGGCCATGCCATCCCTAAATAGTTCTGGAAAGTGAATGGATTGTGAACTCTCACTGACATGGGCCTTGTGAAATGAGCTCTGGCTAAAAGATTGGATCGGATTCCCAAGGCTGCAGCTATTCTGCATTTTGAGGAAATCATGTGGATCTGTGGCAGAGCAGAGCCAAAGCTCCAGACCAGGATGGATGGACAGCACTTGGAAAGTGTTTTGAATTAGAGCCTAGTGCCTTTTTTTTTCCCCTTATACTTAAAGTTTTACACATTGACTCATTTAAGTTTTTAATCCTAGGATAATAACAAAAACATCTTGCCCATGGTTTCATAGCTAGTGAGTGGTATTAAGACTTATGCCTGGTTAATGTGGCCTCAAATACTGTATAATTTCTATGTTTCTGCATTGACCTTTGCCTTGCATAACTTGTGGGAAGCACTTCCATCCCCACCATCTTTGTTCTCTGCCAGTTAAAATTCATTGAATCACTGTAGTTTTTGTTGTAGGGAATTAGGTCTTAAGGGACTTGCCTATAAGGAAGCATGACTGCTAAAGCCTTCTAAATCCTCTGTACTGTAAGTGTGATCTGTGGAATCATGAATCTTAATCGTACCTATGAGCTCTTGGAGTTTTCTTGGCTGTCCAGATAGCATAGTGAGGCGTGGAGGGTGTTCTGGTCAAGACTGCTGAGTAAGTGCACGTAGGAACCTCTCCATTTCAAATATATAAGAATAATAAATGAAAAATATTTTTTTAATATAAGGATACATAGCCAGCTATAGACCAGGGGTAGAAAAGATAGCTGTCATCGTAAGAGGAGAGTAAAGCATGCCTTGTCCTTGTCGGGAGATTGTGGATGGGCTTCCTGTATGGAGTTGTGGTATCATTTGCCTGTGGCCTGGGGGAAAAGCAGAGGGACTGGCCTGACTATAGGAACTGGGCCTGGACTGTATTCAGGTATGGTGTCTTGAGGGGCAAAACCCCTAAATCCTAGTGCAAGACCTGGTTTAAATTGTACAGCCTAGATGACTGAGCTAGGGGAACCATGAAACCATCCTGACATCATGAAACACTCATGACAGTGAGCACTGTGTAGAGAAGAATCATTCAAAATAAAAGGAAACCCATACAAGGAAATCCAGTGCCGTGAGATAATCAACAGACCTAACAAGTGGGAGAACTCCCACCTGAGGAAATAGAAATAATGGAGCCATCTGAAACAGGATTTAACGTTTGTTTACGATTTTCAAAAAGGTAAAAGGAGGGAATAATATCCTTAAAAGGAGAACACGAAATTATTAACATGAACAACCCCATGAAAAAGAAAAAGTTGGGAATCTTGACAATGAAAACTACAATAATTGAAGTTCTAGAGCCCAATAAATTGGATAAACAGTCAACTAGACAAGCTGAAGAGAGAATTTGTGAATTGAAAGCTAGAAGTGAGACTGATCACCAAATGCAGGACAAAAATATAGTGTTGGAAACTAGGAAGACAGCATGGATTGAGGAGGTCCAATATAGGTCCAATAGGAGCTCTAGAAGGAGATTAGAAGTAATAGAGAGGAAATAAAGAGATAATACTAAGAATTTTCCAGACTTGAATAAAGCCTTCAGATTGAAGAAGCTTATGGAGTGCCAAATAAATCAACTTCTAGTTATAGTAAAATTACAGAATGTTAAGGATAAAGAGAAATCTGAAAAGCTACAGAAAGAGAGATTACCCATGAAAAATGATAACCCGATGACAACTGACTTCTTTACAGCAATAGAAGATGAAAAACTACAGTAAACGAGCTGAGGGAAAGCTATTGTCAAAGAATTCTATATCCAGAAAAACTCGTTCCAGAATGAGGGTGAAATAAAGACCTTTTCACATGTATGGGACCTAGGGTATCAAGAATAACTTTGGATGAAGTTACAGAATACCCAACTAACAGTGGCTAACCAATAAGAGCATTTAATAACTAAGTAGCAAAAAATCGGGGTGAAAGATTCCAGAATGGCTAACTGGCTTGATAATGGTTTAGCATTTGTGTAATTCTCATAGTCTCAAGATGGCCATGTTAGTTTCAAGCATCATGCCTCACATGACAGTAACCAAAGCAGGAAAGGAAGTGGCAGGTGAAAATGGGCCACCTTGTTTGCTTCTCTCTTACCAGGGAGGAAAGTTTTTCCTAGAGACCCTTCAGAAGAATTCCCCTTAAATTTCATTGGCTGGAACTAGGTCATATGCTTACTACTAGTTCAGTCACTGGCCAAAGGGGATAGAAATCCTGCAATTGGCTTGTACCACCATGCTTTAGCCCCAGGGACCAAGCATTTGCCACCCTCACAAGTCAGGGCGTTATCGTATCAAGGAAGAAGGGTCAGTGGTTGGATCTTCCACACATGGTCAGCAGTTGCCTTTCCCTGGCAAAAAAAAATGTTTTAGGTAACACTTAAGTATCATTATACTAGCTTTGCCAATATAAGGGATTCTGATGGAATGGAAATTTTTTGTGTGTGCTCTACATAGATTTTTTAAAAAAGTTTTCTGTGACTTTCACATTGAAACAATCCTTGAACGTCATTTTGTTAGCTAGAGCACTCAGCTACTTTGATGTATTAGGTGGCACTGTTATGATCTTTTTTTTCACGAAGACAGTATGAAGAAACAGGTGTGTTTGGGAAATATGAAAGACAATTTACTCATTATTTCCCTGACAGCCATCCAGAATTGCAGTGAAAATGTAATCTATGCAAGATGATATCTCATTTAACCATCACAATTGTCTCGTAGTAGTATTGTCATTTTATAGATGAGAAAATTGAGGCACAAGGTTAATAATATGTCTGTAAATGAGAGCTGATATCTAGTGGCGGTAGGACTCCAATCCTGGGTCTTTAGATTCTAAATCTACTGTTCTTTTAGCCCCCAAATTGAATAGCTACATAACCTTTTATTTATCTTGATAATAAACTCGTAAGGGAAGATAGAGCAAAAGGCAAAAAGAATTTGTATGTGCTCTGTTCACCTGATACTAGCATTTAAGAGGCTTACATTTTTAGTTTCCTTAATGTTTTAAGTATTATTGCAAATAGGAGGAGAAAGGACTAAAAGACCTCATGGTACTAGAATGAGTGCAAGAAAACCAAGACCCCCATTTTTGTACCCCAGTACAGATGTGGAAAGAATCTAGGCTTTGTATTCTGACAGACCTGGATTCATATCCTGGAATGACCACCTATTTATCACTTATGTGACCTTGGGCAAGTCATGTAACCTCTCTGAGCCTTTTCACATTTGCCTGTAAAATAGGGATGATGACCCCTTCATGACCCCCTTTTTTGTAAGGATGAACCTCAGATGATGCAATTTCTAGTAGACATCAGACATGGTAGCTACTCTATCACTGTTATTTCCTACTAATACATTCAGTAAAATTTAAATGTGAAGTTTCTAAGATGCCATTTTGTGGTAAGTTCTCTTAAGGACAGTTTTTCCCTGAAGTACTTTAGCTGTCTCAATTTTGCAGGTGTAGCTAAGTATATATGTCTTGGGCATGTAGGGATATAAATTAGAATGGGGAGTTGCTTGTGTTTTACCACTTTTTATCTCTTGGCTTGCTTTGACTTTGTAAATGTTCTCCTCCCCCCAATTATAGGTCCTATGGCAGCGTGTACAAAGCTATTCATAAAGAGACAGGTCAGATTGTTGCTATTAAGCAAGTTCCTGTGGAGTCAGACCTGCAGGAGATAATCAAAGAAATCTCTATAATGCAGCAGTGTGACAGGTAAAGGCATCTGGTGTTATTTTGGAGATAACATGGTTTCGAATATACTGTGATTATATTTAGAGTTTGACGCCTAGAATTGCATTTACTTAGATATTTTGCAAACGGAAGAGTTCAGTGGAATCACTACGAATGTTCTTTTCAGAAAAAAAAATGATGAAAAAGTTTCTGTGTTTCCGCAGCTAAACTTTCAGAGTTTCTGTTTTTGCATTGTTTTGTTTTGTTTCAGTTTAGCCCTTTTCAAAACTAGGAAGAAGAGGCAAAGAGGCAGAAGGTGGTGGTGGCTAGCCTTTTTTTTTTTGATAATGATCTCTCTTACTTCCTATTGAGAAAACATTTCTACAGAGACAGCTAAGAAGAGAGAATTCAAATGGTTTTCGCTCCAGAAACCTTAGAATAGCAAATGAACCTATAAAAAGAGAATACTTATTTATGTATTACTGTTCTGTTCCTTCCTTCACAATTTTAAGAAATGGTTCCAGCTGAGAGTAGTTAAGTATTTTATTTTTGAGGAACTAAGATTTGTCAAATGCTGCAAGCAGGAAGTTGGGCCAGCAGGTGACCGCAGAAAAGCACGTGGTTTGCCCTGAAGCTCCATGACAACATGGGAGGTCACTGTGGTGGAGCAGGCTTCCTCAGTTTCGATTGGCGAGAAACACAAACTGAAGGGCAGTGGCAGCTCTAGGGAGTTGAAAGGAGAATGAGAAAGTCTTGCAGCTCGAGGCTGCCTTCATCTTTCTGAAGCTCTTTTGGTCCGCAGATCAACTCAGTACCTCCTGTTTGTAAAGCTTGTACCTTAAGGCAGGTGGGGCTACCTGCTAGGCATTTTGCCCAGGAGCCCTTAAGTCTTGTAGACTTGTGAATGCAATCACTTCTCTTCTCCCTCCCTCCCTTTCTTTTTTTCTTTATACTTTTGTGGTTACTTTGTACTGGCTAAAACCCTCCTATTTCTTGATTGGAGGGACCAGAGTAAGGTAGCAGTTTTTCTTTGCCTCTTGCATAAGATATATTACAGGAGCTCTTTCCAGTGGGCAAATTGGAACTTTGCCACTTTTGATAGATTGTGTAAGAGCTGTGTTCCAAACAGGGTGTGCAAATGTGTCTAATTAAAGATGAGGGATTTCAAAGAGCCTACTCTGTGCTAAGAAATACAAAGAGATACAGGGCAGAGTGCTGACCCTCTTAGAGTTTATAGACTTTAATTGGACAGGACAGGCTTATAGATGAACAGGAGAATCTAGTCGACAATACAGGATTGTATAGGACATACTCCAGCAGTGTACCTGACAGTAATTGCCTTGTAGAGGCATTAACTACTATAGAAATTCAGGGAAGGGAGAGCAGGTGTAGTGATCTGTATCTTAAGAGGTTTATTCATCCATTTCTTCATTAATATTCATTTTGTGTATGTGTATATTTTTTTCCCTGCTGTCCTTGTCATTGGCATGTTTCCCAAGGATGAAGGGGCGTTTGAAATTTTGAGAGTTAATGCAGCTGAGTTGGTTTTAGCATCTTCCGTTACTATGTTATGCAATATTATTTAGCCCTGATAATGATCTAGCTAAAGCTGGTAGCTTCAGAGGACAGATTATTTCATTTTAAAGGGATTTTGACATTTTTGTGAAATCTGTCTTCAAGACCCAAACTTTCAAGTCTGATTCTGAATATTTTTCCTTTACAATAGATTGTAGTATGATTTTATTTTTTTCCTTGTTACAAAGTATATGTGACTTCTTGGAAAAATGCAAATAAAAAAAGAAAGGAAACCACTTTTCTCTTTGGAGAGAGAATTGTTGTTAAATACTACTTGGTATACATATCCTTCCATATCTCTTTTTGGAGTTTCACCGTGCTTGCTATTATGTAACCTGCGTTTTTGTTTGTTTGTTTTTTGGTAAACAGAGTGTCGTCTCGTATTATCAAGTATTCTTCTATAACGTTTTCCATGGATTCATGGTTGTTGCATTAAACGGATATATCATTATTTCTTAGAGAAACTCCCTAATGTCAGACATTTAGATGGTATCTGAATTTTCACTTTTATAGACAGTACTGTGATGTTACCTATTTCTTTTTGAACATCTGTAATTTTCTTAGGATGAATTGCAGACTTACAACTGCTGGGTTGAGACCCACACAATTTTTGCACTATTATTGCCCTCCAGAAATCTGTACTGTTTTACATTCTCATCAAGAGGGTGCGTGTTTTAACCTTAAATATGAATAATTGACCTCTTGAGCTGAGAAATTAATTTTCATGTATTTAACATCATGAACTCACAGTGATGTTTGAAGGCTGCTCCACTAACTCATTGTCTCTCTCTAGCCCTCACGTAGTCAAATACTATGGCAGTTACTTTAAGAACACAGACTTGTGGATTGTGATGGAGTACTGTGGGGCTGGTTCTGTGTCTGATATCATTCGATTACGAAATAAAACGGTAAGTTCACCTTCTGGAATAGTAGGTATTTCCCCCTTTCCATGGTTCTTTTCCCCTCTGCTTTTTTTTTTGTTTGTTTTTGTTTTTGTTTTTTTTTTGCGGTACGCGGGCCTCCACTGTTGTGGCCTCTCCCGTTGCGGAGCGCAGGCTCAGCGGCCATGGCTCACGGGCCCAGCCGCTCCGCGGCATGTGGGATCTTCCCGGACCGGGGCACAAACCTGTGTCCCCTACATCGGCAGGCGGACTCTCAACCACTGCGCCACCAGGGAAGCCCCCGCCTCTGCTTTTTGATGTCACTTAAATGTGGCAATTTTGATACCAACCAACCCAGTCCAGTGAAGTGCTTTGCTTATTTCTAACTGGGGACAAAAATGACAATCAAATCTTGGTTAAGCAATGAGTTCTGAGTGTTTAAATTTGGTTGGGTTTTCTCCTTCTACCCAGCGTGTTCACAGATTAGCTTCCTAATCAGAGAAAACTCTCTGTGAAAGATGATTTGCTGTTACTGTGATTGCTGAGAGAAAAGCTAGGAGCCATGGGTTCTAGTTTGGGTTCAGTTGCTTAAACTCTTTGTTTATTCGTTCAGTAAGTATTTCTAGAACACTGGTCTAGGCCTTCGGGATCCAGTAGTAAATAAGACAAGGACCGTGCTCTCGTGGTAGTGCATTTTCTAGTAAGGCAACAAAAAGCAAATTAGTGGTAACCAGAGAATAAATACCAGATAGAGAGAACTGCTGTGAAGACAGGGAGTGACAATAAAGTGATAGTGGGTGCTTGGTGGGCTACTTGCGAGGAGATGGTTGAGAAACGTTTAATTGTCACTCAGGGAGGCGACATTTGAAGTAAAACGTGAATGACAAGAAGGAGCCATGAATTCTAAAAGAACATTCTAGGTAGAATGAATTTGGCACGTTTGAGTGCTGGAGAGAAGGCCACTACATGACTAGAGAGGAATAGGTAAGGGGGAAGCTGTGGGAGGTGAGGTGAGGCCGGGGGGCAGGGCTAGATTATGTTGGGTATTATTGGCGGTGATAATGAGTTTGATTTTTTTTCCATGTACAATAGGAAACAGTTGCTGGGTTCTAAGCAAGTGAGTGAGCCATCTGATATAAAAGATAACTTCTGTAAACAACAAGGTCCTACTGGGTTGGCCAAAAAGTTAGGTTGGGTGTTTTTGTTTTTTTAATTTAATTTAATTTATTTTTTATACAGCAGGTTCTTATTAGTTATCTATTTTATACATATTAGTGTGTACATGTCAATCCCAATCTCCCCATTCATCACACCACCACCACTTTCCCCCCTTGGTGTCCATACGTTTGTTCTCTACATCTGAGTATCTATTTCTGCCCTGCAGACTGGTTTATCTGTACCATTTTTCTAGGTTCCACATATATGCCTTAGTATACGACTCACGTTATATTTCTGTTGGGCAGTGCTACCTCAACTGATTAACTCAGTTGGTTAGAATAAAGAGTTAGTAAGTCATGAACTTTGTTCTTTGGCCACAGAAGGTACCCCAAACTCTTGCTTGCCACTGTGCCAATAGTGTTTGCTTGGATTGTAATGAAACCTCTGTCATTTATGAGCTCTGTGACCTTTGGCACAAATTACTTGTCTGTGCTTCACCTTCCTTATCTGTGAAACGGTGATGATAATAATAGTACCTACCTCATTCGATTTTTTTTTTAAATTTGTATTTATTTATTTATTTTTGGCTGTGTTGGGTCTTCATTGCTGCACGTGGGCTTTCTCTAGTTGCGGCGAGCGGGGGCTACTCTTCGTTGCGGTGCACAGGCTTCTCATTGCAGTGGCTTCTCTCATTGTGGAGCACGGACTCTAGGTGCGCGGGCTTCAGTAGTTGCAGCACACGGGCTCAGTAGTTGTGGCTCACGGGCTGTAGAGCACAGGCTCAGTAGTTGTGGCACACGAGCTTAGTTGCTCCGCGGCATGTGGGATCTTCCCGGACCAGGGATCGAACCCGTGTCCCCTGCATTGGCAGGCGGATTCTCAACCACTGCACCACCGGGGAAGCCCCTCATTCGATTTTTATAAGGATTAAGTGAGATTATAAAAGTAGTGCGTAGCATAGATGAAATGCTTAATATTTTTTAGTTATTTTTAATATTATTAGCATAGTGCCTGGCTCATAATAGATGCTTATTAAATATTTGGTGATTGTCTGATTGATTCTGTAATAGTTAATAAACAACATGGTTTCTTACATGCCTTACTATATCATTTGATTTTCATGACGATCTTGAAGAAAGGTGATTCGCCTGTTTTATAGGTGGAGCAACTGAGACTAAGAGACATTAGATAACTTGCTGAAGTCACACAACTAGAAAGTAGAGCCAAGAGTAAAAACTAGGTCTTTCTAATCCCAAATTGCATACTTTTTGCACCACAGCATATTCCCTTCTAAATATGAGTTGTTCATCAGAAGGGGACTGATTGAGAGTCTGTTGATTGAGTTTGTTTAGGACTGGGGTTGGATCAGCACAAAGTCAGCATTGCACCGATCAGATATTCTGTTAGTCTCCCGCATTCTTGCTTACGTTTACTCATCATCATTCAGCAAATATTTTTTCAGGACCTACGGTGTGCTAGGTGGCTTTCTTGGTGCTAGGGATTCAATAGTAAGCAAATCAAAGACATTTTAAAATGGAGCTTATGTTTCTAATAGGGAAGATGTCACATAAATAGGTATACAGATAATGTATAGTATGTCAGGTGGTGATAATGCTGCAACGACCAATAAGTAGGATAAGGGGATAGAGAACGGTCTAGGAATGGACAGAGCTAGCAAAGGCCTCTCTGATTTTCTGATGAGGTGACATTTGGGCAGAGACAGTGAAGTAAGGGACCAACTCATCCAGAAATCTAGTTGAAGGGCACTGAAGGCAGAGAGAACAGATAAAAAGGCCCAGAAGTGGTAGTGTATTTAGAGTGTTCAAGGAATAGCAGGGTAGCCTATGTGGCTGAAACAGGATGAGCAAGGTAGAAGGTGATAGAAGATGAAGGTAGCTGGGAGCCAGATAAGGTAAGACCTTGGTGAGGACTGGCTTTAATTCTGAGTGACTTAGAAAGGCACTGGACGATTTTGAGCAGATATGGCTTATTTTAAACGGTTCATCATGGCTGCTGTGTGGAAAATACAATGTAAAGGGTCAAGGGCAGAAGCAACGAGACCAGTTAGGAGATTATTAGAATAGTTCTGGCAGGGCATTATGGTGGCTTGGATCTGGGTGATTACAGAGGATATAGTTGCATATATTTTGAAGATAGAGAAGAGCCAAGGATGACCTCAAGGTTTTTGGCCAGAGCAACTGGAAGAATGAAATTGCCTTTTACTGAGAGAGAGATGACCATGGGAAGAGTAGAGTAGGTGAGTGGGTGGTAAAGAAAGGGATAGGGTGGTGGTAAAAATAAAGAATTTGATTTTGACATGTTATGCTTGTGATGCTTGTTAGGTATTCATTTGGAGGTGTAGTGTGGGCAAATATATGAATCTGATATTTGGGGAGAGATTTGGGCTGGAAATAAAACTTTGGGAGTGGTCAGCATAGCGATGGTATTATAAGCTATCAAATGCTGTTCACACGTTGAATAAGATTGTATATTCTAGGAAAGGAGTTTGGGTCTTATTTATTTTTTTCCTTTTTCAAATGTGCTGATGTAAACTAATAGCATTTTAACTTCTCATTCTTTTTTCAGTTAACAGAAGATGAAATAGCTACAATATTACAGTCAACACTTAAGGGACTGGAATACCTTCATTTTATGAGAAAAATACACCGAGATATCAAGGCAGGAAATATTTTGCTAAATACAGAAGGTCATGCCAAACTTGCAGATTTTGGGGTAGCAGGTCAGCTTACAGTAAGTAAAAATGTTACTTGTGTAGGTAACTTCCAGGTTTTTCTTGAGAAGCAGTTCCTTTTATTTATTTATTTAAAAATATAATATTTGATGTAATTGAATTGTAAAAAATTTTAAAATGTACCAGTAGGTTACAAAGGAGCTGGTAGGTTATTTTAGATCCTTTCCTGGACTTCAGGTCCGTAGTTTAACTTTGTTTAGCTTTGATAAAGATAAAAACAAAAACAGGAAATAATGGAGTAGAAGTTTAAATTCTACTGGGCTACATCATCATATTTATAAAAGGAAGAAGAATTAAATCTAAATGGCTTTCCTTGAATAAGACAGAATGTCATCTCATTCAGCCTCCAGGTAGCAGTTGGCTTTACTGAAAACACTCTCCTCATTTGGTTCCAAAATACAGACTCTTGATTTTCCTCCTACCTCAGTAGTGCATGGCAATGAAATAAACCTTGCTTTAAAACAGGAAGTCTAAAATTATCTGATTTTAGATAATATATTAAAATCAGATAATATATGTAAAATATGTGTAGAAAAATAGAAGGAGTTCTGGACAGATATATACTAAAATTTGCAACAATGTTATCTGTCATTTTTCTTGGGTAGTAGAAAAATATATACATATATAGTTCATTTGTTTATAGCTGGTACTATATACAGGTTTTATTTTTAAAAATTTTAAATCTGCCTGGAACATGTTAGGGACTTTCATAGGTATTGCAACAGCACAAAAATTGCTTTGATATTTAAAAAAAACTCAGGAACTTATTCTATACTGTGATTTGTGGGCCCTTCCAAAGATTTTGTTGTTAGTACATAAGTAAACAGTACTAAACAGTATTATCTAAATTACAATCTTAATAAGGAAACCAAATTGAAAAAAAAATCTCCTGGTGCTGTGTAAAAGATACTACAATTTAAAATATCAATTGCATTTAGTAACTGAGACTTTTTCCACAGAAATAGAAAATAACAATTTAAAATTCATATGGAACCACAGAAGGCCCCAAATAGCCAAAGCAGTCCTGAGAAAGGAGAACAAAGCTGGAGGTTTCACACTTTTTGATTGCAAACTCTATTACAAAGCTAAAGTAATCAAAACAGTATGGTATTGGAATAAAAATAGACACATAGACCAATGAAAGAGAATCGAGAGCCCAGAAATAAACTCATGTTTATACGGTCAACTAATATTTGACAACGGAGCCAAGAATGCTCAGTGGGAAAAGACGGTCTCTCCAATAAATGATCTTGGGAAAACTAGATATTCATATGCAAAAGAATGAAACTGGACCCCTTTCTTACACCACTCACAAAAATTAACTCAAAATGGATTAAAAACCCGAAATATGAGGCCTGAAACCCAAAAACTCCTAGAAGAAAGCATAGGGAAAATGCTCCTCGGCATTGGTCTTGGCAGTGATTTTTTGGATATGAGAGTAAAAGCACAAACAGTGGGACGTCATTGAGATTTTGGTTGGGATTGAATTGAATTGTGTTGAGGTTGTGTTGAATCGTAAATCAATTTGGAAAATATTGCCATCTTCATGATGTTATGCTTTAAAAGTCCTTTTCTGCTTCAACATTGTATAGCTATTCATCTATACTTTCCTTTAGTACTTTTTGGATTTTGTTCTTTGTATTTAAATTTTCATCCTATTTGAACTTACTTTGGTGAAAGCATAAGGTAGGAATTTAAGTGTAGAATCTTACAAATGAATAGACAGTTGCCCAGTGCTTTTTTCCCCCCATAATCTATCCTTTGCTTGCTGATTTACAAATGACGTTTTAATCATATCTTCAAATTATACATTTATATACATATAGGGGTGTGTGTGTGTTTCTATACCATAATCTGTTTCTGGACTTAATATTTTCCACTGCTATGCTGCTATACTAATATAACTTTGTAATACAGATCTAGTTAGGTTAGTATCTACTTATTACTCTTAATGTTCAAAAAACGTTTAGTTATCCAGATATCCATTTCTAACTGGAAATAAACCTTGACAACAACATTGACTGTCACCACTTGAATGGTGCAAATTTGAAGTTTCAGAGCAAAGGAAATGACTTAAGCAGTAAGTTAGTTCCTCTGTTAAATTTTTACATAGGACTGACAAAGTGAGATCAATTTAAAAATATTACCTGTTGTTTGCTCCTGACTGGCATGACCTAACTTAAGTGATAGACATTTTAGAAGGAACATGGGTGATGATGATGGGAAGTCCTGTTGTCTATTTAGTTCTGTTTAAAATCCTTCTCTTCCTAAAACACAGGAATTCTAGAAAGGTTCTCTTTCATTAGGGCCATGCTATTCTGGGAAAGTATGCAAGTAGTTATTTGCCCATGTGTACTATATTCATATATTATTTAAGCCCCAAAGTAAGACTATATATATATACAGTATAATATTATATAAAATATATATATATTATAAAAAAGAAAATCATATTTGTACTATATGTACACACATATTTTCTCTTTTTTAAATTTTCTCTTTTTAAAATTTCCTGATTGCACATGTAATATACACTCACATAATCCAGCTGAGTGTTACAAAAGTATACGGGATGGAAAGTAAAAGTCTTTTGTAATTCTGTCTCCTAGATATGACTCTTGTTAATAGTTTGGTGTATATTACTTGGAGATTTTTTTTTCTATCCATATAACAGCAATGTTTATTATTATTGGTTGTTGTTTTATTGTTGTTTTGATCATTGTTTTTCTTTTACAAAGACAAGGCTGTATTATATATAATTTTGAACATAAGTTTTTTGCTTCACAATGTGTCTTGTACATTTTTTCCATGTCAGAAAAGTGTATCTGGGTCCTTTTTTTCCATTGTATGGATATGTATTATATTTAACTTACTTCCTTTAGTTGGAAGTAAGTTGTGTTGTTTCCTTTTCTTTTTTCTCCCCCTTCTATTACAAATATTTCTACAGTACTTGTGCATGTATCTTACATATAGGATACATTTCTAGAAATAGATTTGAATCAAAGGATATGGACATATAAAGTTAATAAATATTGCCAAGTTGCATACTAAAACATTGTATCAGTTTATGCTCCTATAACATTGTATTTTAGTGCCTGTATTTTAATCTATGCTATTATCAGCAATAGTTAATAGTAATCAATCTCATTTTAGTGTTTCATTAATTGATTGATTATTATTTTTTAAATTAATTAATTAATTAATTAATTTTTGGCTGTGTTGGGTCTTCGTTTCTGTGCAAGGGCTTTCTCTAGTTGTGGCAAGTAGGGGCCACTCTTCATCACGGTGTGCGGGCCTCTCACTATCGCGACCTCTCTTGCTGCGGAGCACAGGCTCAGTAGTTGTGGCTCACGGGCCTAGTTGCTCCACGGTATGTGGGATCTTCCCAGACCAGGGCTCAAACCCGTGTCCCCTGCATTAGCAGGCAGATTCTCAACCACTGCACCACCAGGGAAGCTCGATTGATTATTTTTTGTGTTTTAATAATTGATTGAGAATCTTTTATGTTTCTATGTCATTCGAATTTCTTTTGTGACTTGATCAGTCATGCTTGAGTATGGTTTGTGTATGTATTTCAAGTCTAAGACATTTCTTATTGCTGGAAGGGACTCTTTTTCTCAACAGTTTTATTGCTTAGTGTTGATCTCTCTCCTTTCTATTTTAGGATACCATGGCCAAGCGAAATACAGTGATAGGAACACCATTTTGGATGGCTCCAGAAGTGATTCAGGAAATTGGGTACAACTGTGTGGCAGACATCTGGTCGTTGGGAATAACAGCCATAGAAATGGCTGAAGGAAAGCCCCCATATGCCGATATCCATCCTATGAGGGTAAGGAAATGGACAGAAAACCAGTGGGGTGGTTAGTTACCGGTGATCATTAGAAACTTAGTTAAATGACTTACTTGGTTGGGTACCAAACAATAAATGAATTAATTGTAAATAATTGATAAGTGTCAGTCTAGACTCCAGGTGATGATACAATTCCACTAGTTGTAGTCACTAATGAAGTCAAGTGTAATCCACCCCTCTCCATTCTAGAGGTTGTGTATTAGTAGCCCTCTGGTAGGACGTGGGCCAGGAAATGCGTGGTTGACTTGTGCAGTGTATATGTTTTTAATAGTTCAGGTGCTCACAGTTTAACATAACAACACTAACTGGAGCTGAGCAGCAGTCCTCTCCTTTATACGGGGCATGGTCTTTCCACTTTATCAGTCTCCACGATTCCCTATTCGCCAAGTATCACTTACTGCAGTGTTTTCTCTAATGTTTTTTATAGTAGTATTAAGAGGAAAGTGGACTATTTTTTTAAACTTATGTCCCTGACACCCAGTCTGATTCATTTGTTGTCTTTTTCCTGCCTGGCCCTTATAGGTATTTACATGTGTAAGTTCTGGAGGCTCTGTACTCTCCAACTTCCATCCACTTGTAGAGTATGAAGGGCCCGTAGGTTCAGTCTCCACTGAAACTCCTTCAGTGTAGCTACGCTAAGCAGTTTCCAGGCTTTCCCCACCCCTAGAACCCCTCATGATAGCACTGTTACAATACTTTGACCCTACCTTCTTCAGCGGCTCCGTAGTTTTCTCCATACCGTCCAACTCAGCCCCTCCTCTCTTCTGATTAAATAGTCCTTCTATTAATAGACTTAACAGTTATTTATTTATTAAAATTTATTTTATTTATTTATTTATTTTTGGCTGCGTTGGGTCTTTGTTGCTGCGCACGGGCTTTCTCTAGTTGCAGCGAGTGGGGGCTACTCTTTGTTGCGGTGCGCGGGCTTCTCATTGCAGTGGCTTCTCTTGTTGTGGAGCACAGGCTCTAGGCACGTGGGCTTCAGTAGTTGTGGCACGTGTGCTCATTAGTTGTGGCTCGCGGGCTGTAGAGCACAGGCTCAGTAGTTGTGGCACGTGGGCTTAGTTGCTCCATGGCATGTGGGCTCTTCCTGGACCAGGGCTCGAACCCGTGTCCCCTGCATTGGCAGGTGGATTCTTAACCACGGCGCTACCAGGGAAGCCCCCAGTTTTTAAAAAAGTATTCATGTGCCCAAAGATAAGCTCCTGTCTTTTTGGGGGGGCAGAAGTGGAGAAGGGTGGGAAGATTTACTCGTTATATTTTTAGATTTAAAGAATATAATTTAAGCTGATTATTGCAAAGAGTTTTATGGGTTTTTGTTTGTTTTTAATTAATTAAATTTATTTATTTTTGGCTGTGTTGGGTCTTCGTTTCTGTGCGAGGGCTTTCTCTAATTGCGGCGAGCGGGAGCCACTCTTCATCGCGGTGTGCGGGCCTCTCACTATCGTGGCCTCTCTTGTTGCGGAGCACAGGCCCCTAGAGCGCAGGCTCAGTAGTTGTGGCGCATGGGCTTAGTTGCTGTGTGGTATGTGGGATCCTCCCAGACCAGGGCTCGAACCCGTGTCCCCTGCATTGGCAGGCAAACTCTCAACCACTGCGCCGCCAGGGAAGCCCCAAGAGTTCTATGTTTTTAAAAAACTGTACCTCTTTTATTGGAAACTCAATAAATAATACAGACATACCTCATTTAATTGTGCTTCACTGTATTGAGTTTTTGACAAATTGAAGGTTTGTGGCAACCCTGTTTTAAGAAAGTCTATCAGTGCCATTTTTCTTTTTCTTTTTTTTTAAAGACTGTTTTTAAAAATTAATTAATTTGTTTGGCTGAGTTGGGTCTTAGTTGCGGCATGTGAGCCCTTTGTTGCAGCGTGCGGGCTTCTCTCTAGTTGTGACACGCAGCCCTAGAGCATGCGGGCTCAGTAGTTGCGGCGTGTGGGCTTAGTTGCCCCACAGCATGTGGGATCTTAATTCCCTGACGAGGGACCGAATCCACGTCCCCTGCATTGGAAGGCGGATCCTTAACCACCGGACCACCAGGGAAGTCCCTATCAGCGCCATTTTTCCAACAGCATTTGCTCACTTTGTGTCTCTGTGTCACATTTTGGTAATTCTCACAATATTTCAAACATTTTCACTATTATTATATTTGTTATAGTGATCTACTTTGAGATACCTGGATTTTTGTTGTAATTTGGATGTGCTTTAGTGGAGAAGAGAAAAATATTTTATCAAACTCCAAATGTATTTCCAGTCATATTTTTATTGGAGCATCACTTTTATTTTGCCAATTTTTTTTTTTTTTAAACTAGGCAATCTTCATGATTCCTACCAACCCACCTCCCACATTCCGAAAGCCAGAATTGTGGTCAGATAGCTTCATGGATTTTGTGAAGCAGTGTCTCATAAAGAGCCCTGAGCAGAGAGCCACGGCCACTCAACTCCTACAGGTATGAATCACCCTGGGGTGCTGCCTCTTCCTGTTTCATTCACAGGCTGACCAAAAGATGCTGTTAACCCACCTACATGGAGATGGTAAAGAGGTATAAAATATTCCCTTTGAATGTAACTGCTTAACCCACCTACATGGAGATGGTAAAGAGGTATAAAATATTCCCTTTGAATGTAACTGCTTAGAAAAGACATAGAGGATAAAGTTAAATCATTGAACAAGATAATAAGAAAATACAGGGCTCTATGGGATTAGAGAACAGGAACTGACATTTATTGAGCACCTACTGTGTGCTAGATACTTTGCATGTTGTGCCATTTAATCATCACATACACCCTGTGAGAGAGGGGTATTAATTTACTTTTATAGGTGAGAAAATGAAGATTTAGAGAGTTAACTCATTTAGAGCCACTTAGCTGGTAAACAGCGAAGCCAGGATTAGAACCTAAGTCTTTTTGATCCCAAAGCAGGAGTTCCATTAAAGATACCCAGTTCTGACAGAGAACTGGGATCAATGGTAGGTGCTGTTGTAGCTCAGGGTGGAAAGAGGCCACTTTGGACTAAAGATGCAAGGACGGCTTTCCTGGAGGAGGTAACCTGTGTGCTTGGGCCTTGAAGGATGGGTGGGGTTTGGCAGGCAGTGTGCTTAATAGTTAGGAGCTTGGATTCTGGAGCCTGTCCTGGGGTTTGAATCATAGCTCCCTGTTTGCCAGCTCTATGACCTTGGGCAAGCAACATAACCTCTCTGTTACTTTAGTTTTCTTATCTATACAGTGGAGATCAAGTACCTGCCCCATAGTTGGTTCTGAGGATTAAGTGATATAATGTGTATGACTTTGAACAATGCTTTACACATATTAAAGGTAGTATATAATGGATTTGACAAATACCTGCTATTATTACTGAGCTAGGCCAATGGTTTTCAGTCATGTCAGATCCAATGCCCCCTTTTTATAACCAATGCATATTTTTTTTTAACATTTATATAACATTTATAATCCTTTTGGAATGAAACTCATGGATGCTAAAGTCTGTTTATGCCCAAAGTTTAAAAAGAATCAGGGTAATGTTGGTGCTATGATGGAGAAATATGAGAATAATAATTTATAATAATACAAATGTCAATATAGAAATGCTCCAGCTTTTCAAGTTATAGACATAATGAAGTAATGAGACAACTGTATCTAGCATCATGAATGAGTTTAGATTTAAGAGCAGTAAGAAGAACAGAAACCATTCCATTCAAGAAACACAGGAAAATGAGTGTATGGACACTAACAGAAATCTAATGTTAAGTAATAACAGGGCAGACTCATTTATATATAAGAGGAGGGAAATGATCTTATAGACTTGCCCAGTGGAGAGAACAAGGAAATACGATATTCTTGCAAATAAGCTGGGTCTTATTTCCAAGAGCAGTGGCAAATTCTTTTCCTGCCTGGATGGGGTACTGATGCAGTTTTATGGACAAGATATCTTCTGTATTTCGATCGTACCACACGTTGAGGTATACTGTCCGCTTCTAGGGTCCTTGCAAAGACCTTGGAGCCCATATCCTCTGGTGGGTGCTGGGGAACAGAGAATGGATTACAGATAAACACTGAGGGCAATGTCAGAATAAGTTTGGAAAACAATAGGCAATGCTCCCCCCCGCAAAAAAAAAGAATTTCCACATGTAACTTTCACAGTATAGATTTCTTACTGTGTTACAAAGGCAGACAACAAAAATATAAGATGGTATTAACATTAAAAACTTTAAACTATTTCTATGAAGGAAAGTCAGCAATATCCCTGTGTTTCAAGTATCTTTGCAGATTGAATAATATTGGGGCCTACATCTGTTACATATTAGTGACCAGTTTTAGTATTTCTGTAGTAACTACACTTCGGCACTAGTTGGAAATGCTATAGGACATTGAATAGAAAGAACAAGCAGGAGGAGTAAACTATTCAGTGATTTCTGAACAATGTCTTTATTCCGCTTAAGCCCCCTCTCCAGAATCACCTCCCAAATTACTAGACTTTTCGCTTATCTCTTAAAGAAGTTCGTAGGCATTATTTATCAAAGTGTATATGTACTCTGAGACATTTTAAAGATATGGAGTATTTGCTGTGGTTCGTTGTTGTATAAGACTGTTCCACATGTTACGGGATTACTTGTGTCTCTGCCCCCTTTCCTATGTCCCATGTAGTTTGTGTTCTCCAAACATTGTAGCAACAAGCTCCCAAGACGTTTACAGAACTTCCTCTAGGGGGCAATGCCAGCCTGTTGAGAATCTCCAGAGTTGGTAGAGAGAAATGGAGGAAACATTCCAGCCAAGCCAGAAAAGGTGGGCCAAGCCTGCATGCACCTGCTCACCGTTATAAAGGAAGTGTGAGTTAGCTGTAGTCCAAAGCATAAAGAGAAAGATTAGATTCACTGATTGATTCAACAAAGATTGTCAAGTGCCTACTGTGTGCCAGGCAGTGTTTTGGCACTGGTACCATATAAACCATCTTCAACTTTCTTGCTAAGCACCCATTTGTCAAGAGTGCCAAAGGAGTGTCCATACTGCGGGATTTAATTAACGAAGCCATGGACGTGAAGCTGAAACGCCAGGAAGCCCAGCAGCGGGAGGTGGACCAGGACGATGAAGAAAACTCAGTGAGTGGCAGTGGCAGGCGTTGTGGTGGGCCTCGGGCGTCAGTGCTTGTTATTTCATGATTGCCAGCCAGGTAAGATGAGTTGGAGATGTGGGTTCCACCTGGAACTGGAGGCTCTTCTTGCTGACCGTGTCCTGCCTGGGACCAGGGCTTGCTAGAGGCTTGCTGGATCTGTGTCTGTTCGTCTCCCGTGCTTCCTCAGACACTTCCACATTTTATTCTCTTGCCTCCTTATCTTTTCTTCAGTTTAACTTTTTATTCGGGAAAGAGAATGCTCAGGTCTGAGACTGGATTTTCCCAGGCCCTTTTGGGGAGTCTAGGATCCATACTAAATATGTAGACTTTACATGTGTGTGATCTTCTTTGGTTGAATAAGAGCACTGTCAATGGAGTATAACCTTTAAAAATCGTGACCCAATGTCTTTTACACCTGTAACATATATAATATTGTACATCAATTATAGTTCAATTAAAAAAGAGTGCTCTCGGTTCTAGAGAGTTGGGTTTAGAACCCAGGTAAGCATCAAATCCAGAAATATTTGCACCAAGATAGTAAGAGTAATTCAGAAAACTCAATCTTTTTTTTTTTTTATTGGAGTATGATTGCTTCAAACGGTGTGTCAGCTTCCACTCCACAACAAAGTGAATCAGCTATGCATACAGAAAACTCAATCTTTTGATCAAATTCGCCCTCATTTGAGATTTCGTCCTTTTCCAGGAGGAGGATGAAATGGATTCTGGCACGATGGTCCGAGCAGCGGGGGACGAGATGGGCACCGTCCGAGTAGCCAGCACCATGAGTGACGGGGCCAATACTATGATCGAACATGATGACACGTTGCCATCTCAGCTGGGCACCATGGTGATCAACTCAGAGGAGGAGGAAGAGGAAGGCACTATGAAAAGTAAGGCTCTGATTAAACAGACTAACTTCGCAGGCAGACCACGCACATTTCCAGAGAGAACAGATTCTCATGGTCCACGTGGACTCAGTCTTGAAGCTCCCGTCTGTTGTCACAGTCAAAGGAGTAAGAGTGCTGGAGGGTTGGGGCAGCAGTGGAGGGTTCGGGGAGGGAGGAAGCTGGCATGTGGAATCAGAGGCAGGAAAGCATAAACAACAAGAAGGGATTGACTTTCAAACCTGAACGGCCATTCTCTCGTTGAATGTTGTCACTTTTTCCTTCTTTTCCTTGATCTGTGGAGGTGAGCACATACATTTGTTTTTTGTTTCTTTTTTCCAAAGTGATTGTTTATTTTATTTTTGTTTAATTTATACTGATTGTTACTGATTTAGGTGATTACGTGACTGTTTAATTTATATTGCCCAGATCAATGTATGATGGTTCCAATGGTTCTACATCTGGGCCAGCACTTGGTATGGGCAGGCTTTGTAAATGTGGACGACCTAGTAGGTGTGTAGTGGTATTTCATAGTGGTTTTAACTTACATTTTCCTAATGACTAATGCTTTTGAGCATATTTTCATGTATTTCTTGGTCATTTGCATATCTTCTTTTGCTTCTCCCTCCTCTCCTTTGTGCTTTCATTATTATACATTTTACTTCTACGTAGCACATACGTTGTTTTAATGCATAATTCAAAGTGTAGTGAAATTCTGAGCTATTTATCATACATATTATCTTCAGTCTGTTTTCACGGTACTCTGTGTGTCTAAACCAGACTTACCAATTCTCAGTTAGTCTGTTAAGGATGAATGTACAAATTGAAGAGTCCTATCCAGTCCCTTCTAGTGTAAGCCCATCTCTGCTGCTTTTCTTATGCTGCTGATCATTTTTACTTGGCCTATGACTGAGGCCTAACACCTGTGCTCGGTTCCCGTTGAAGAGGGCCATCCTTTCCTCTCCCTTCAGTTGTTTCCTTTCCCTTTACTCTGTGCATTACAGACCAAGCCATGGAGAAAAGGAATTTGGGAGTACAAAGTGGTAATAATAATTGAGTTCTAAACGTACAATTTAGCCTGAGCTTTGCGTAGGTTTAAAGCATTAAGTCTCTATGATCTTCTCATCATCTTTTTTTTCTTTCCTTTTTTCTTTTACTTTATTTTAAATTAATTTTTATTGGCATATAGTTGATTTACAATGTTGTGTTAATTTCTGCTGTGAATCAGTTATACATATACTTATAACCACGCTTTTTTAGATTCTTTTCCTGTATAGGTCATTACAGAGTATTGAGAAGAGTTCCCTGGGCTATACAGTAGATCCTTATTAGTTATCTGTTTTACATATTGTAGTATGTATATGTCAATCCCGATCTCCCAATTTATCCCTCCCCTCTCCTTTCCCCCTTGGTAACCAAAAGTTTGTTTTCTATATCTGTGACTATTTCTGTTTGGTAAATAAGTTCATTTGTACCACTTTTTTAGATTCCACATATAAGTAACATTTTCCTTCCTTTTTTTTAAAATTTAGAGTTTCTTCCTCGAAACCAGGGACTGATTGGCAAACTATGGTCCACAGGCCAAATCTGGCCTGACACCTGGTTTTAGCAATAAAGTTTTATTGGAACACAGCCGTGTCCATTCATTTGCTATTGTCTATGACTGCTTTTGCACTACAAAGGCAGAGCTGAGCAGTCGTGACTGAGACCATGTGGCCCCCAAAGCCTGAAAAGTTTACTGTCTGATCCTTTACAGACAGAAAAAGTTCTCTAACCACTGCCTTAGACCAACTGCTTTGTGACTGATTAATTCAGTCAATAAATTTCTCTTCAGTATCCCAGGTACTTTGCTAGAGGCTGAGGATACAGCAGGGAATGAAGAAACAGTCCTTGCCCTGAAGGAAGTCACTGTCTAGTCTGTGGGACAGACCATTTAATTACACTTCAGCATATGAAATGGGCTTTAAAACAGAGGTAATCTGAGGGTGTTGGCGAAGCAGAGTGGAAGAGTATTTAATTTAGGCTGGGGATTACTGACAAATTTCTGGAGGAAAAAGGCAGGAAGGTTGGCAGTGAGTAGGGTGGGTGGAGATGTTCCAGCAGAGGGAGCCGTGTCCACAAAGTCCAAGTGGCAATGAGTTCAGGGCAACTGCAGCTGGTTTATTGCAGCTAGAACACACGGTTCCAGGGCTTTAGATCTCAGGCAGCCCTCTTGAATTTTCACCTTCCAGGTCTGTGTATTTATAACCAACCCTTTGTTTTTGAAGGGAAAAGGTTTTCTTGTTTTCTTTTTTCTATTTTGGGGCCAAGGCTCATCATCTGTGTTTGGCTTCAGGTCAGAATTATACAAATGGTGAAAGAGTAGTAATACTGCTGATGGATGTGTAAATAGATCTAACTTTTCCAGAAGGTAGTGCATATCAAGAGTTTAAAAAATTCAAGCCTTTCACTCAGTAAATTCCACTTCTAGGAATTTGGCCCAAGAAAATAATTGAAGATATAGAGAAATTATATTCTAGCTTTACAAAAGTAAAAAGATACATTAACATGTTAATATGTACATAGAAAAAAGACTGAAAAAACCAATCAAAAGGCCAGAGGAAAATAAACCAAATATTAAAAGTAGATAATGGGATTATAGGTATTTTAAATTTTATTTATTTTCCAAATTATTTTCTAGAGTTATTATCAGAGAAAAAAATCCCACCAGAAATACTGCCGATATCATAGTGTATTCTGTAAATTAGGACTTTGAATTCTGCATTGCCTTAAGAATCCTTTTTTTCTCCCTTCTTCCTCCTTGCACTGTTTTTTATGGCCTTAAAAATGGATATTTACAAAGAGTTTATTAAAACATTGTCACTGCCTGTTAGTGTCTCTTTAAATCCTTATCGAAAATGAAAATGTGTTCTTACAGTATGTTTCAGTCCCTGGACTCAAGATTTGGTGTTACGTAAATTATCGAGTGAATGATACGTACTAAATTTATTTTTTCTTTTGCTCTTTTAAGTAGCTAGCCCGTGTGATTTGTTAGGAAGGTTTGTTTTGCAGCAGTGAGCTGCTGACTTCTTTTTGTTGACTCGGAATGCTATATCTTCTGCTTGTTTTAAGGGCTTTAATTATGCAGATGATTATAATCCCTGTGTAACATAACTAGACTGACCCATTAACATGTGTTGTGCATGTACGTGTTATGGGAAATCCACCTTTTTAAATTTAAAGAATTAATTTTGTTCCAAATGTAATTTTCGTATTTTAAGTGCTCATTAATTCAGTGGGTTGTTTGTTCAGTTTCTGAGCTTGGATAGTTTTAGCATGTCTAATGAGAAACATGAATCTTTTATTATAGTCATGAGGGAAAAACCCATTTAAAAACCTCAACAGTCACAGCTAAGTGACGTTAAGTAAACTTAGTTCATAATCTGTTTCAGGTCTTGTAATTCAGTTTTGAGTCACAAGTTAGATAGATTCGCCACTTAATTCTGAGATCTTTACTCATTATTTTAGGAGCTATTGAAGCTTTTCATTATGGAAAATGAAAATATATACACTTACACAGAATAATATCATGACCCCTATTGACATGTAACCAGTTTCAAAAATAACTCACTGCCCATCATATTTCAGCTCTCCACCAAAGAGAATAACAAACTGAATTAATTTAAAGCAGATCTCAGACATTAGACCACTTCTTCATATCGATTTCTAAACATTTAAAGGAGACTATCTGACCAAGCTTGGCTTAGATAATAACTATCTGTGTTACATTGGACAATTCTCTTTCCTTATATGGGCCTCAGTGCCTTAATCAATAAAAATAAAGAGTTATTAATCTTCTCTATTTTCCTTGTCCCTTGTAGCTCTAATTGTTTATAAAAATGATATAACTCATGACTAATATAGAACTGAAGTTTCTACAGGTTAAAATTTGTGAAAATGAATAGAGTTTCACCTGGTACCTTAGAAAAGTTAGATATTTCAAATGCCTCTGTTCTCATTTACTGTATTAAAAATTATGTATACCAACAGTATTACAACAGTATTAACGCACTGTTACAAAAGAAAGTAGTTCACCCCTAAGTCCTCTCACTCCAGCAAAGAACTCCTTTTCTTGACCATATGCCTGTATAGTTCCTATATGGTAATAATTTGCTTAGATATTCTAATTTCTGATTAATTTCTCCTGAATAAGCATATACATTTTTCATGTTGTTGCACAGTCCTTTTTATATTTATCACACTTAACAGTGTTTTTTGATCATTTACCCATTGCTGGGCATTTTGGTTGTTTCCAGTTTTTCACTAGTACAAATAACTCTGCAGGGAACATCCTACATACAAATTTTGCCTTCCTTTTAATGTTTCCTAGGAAAAATTTCCAGAAGTGTTTGAACAATTTAACGTGCAGGTATTGCTATATTGTCCTCCAGAAGGTTTGTACCAGTTTACCTTCCACAAGGATTAGTAGCAGCTATCAGTATCCTTAGTTTCTTCCCTTTACAGCCATTTCTCCATTATATTTTCCATTTTTTAAAATCTCTCTGTGCCATTTTCTGGGTGTTAGCCCTGGATTCATCTTCTAATTCTATAATTCCTTTTTGAGCCATGTCTAATCAGCTGTTTGACCCAGACATTGCGATTTTTCCGGTGGCTAACATTTGCTATGGTCACATGGCTAGTAAACGCGGGAGCTGGGAATTCGAAGAACTCCGAAGTCTATGGTCTTTTCATTCTACTGAACTTCTGATTTGTTCTGGAAGCCTACCCTTATGTTAATGGGCATTAGATCCATAATATAAAACCCATGAAAATTCATGGTAAGACTGGTGCTGGCTTTTGAGGGGATTCTAAAGATACCTTTTTTTTCTTTTTAAGAAACAGTTGTTTTTTTTTCTTTTTTTTTAACGTATATATATATCTATTCTTTTTCGAATTCTCTTCCCATTTAGGTTGTTACATAATATTGAGTGGAGTTCCCTGTGCTATACAGTAGGTCCTTGTTGGTTATCCATTTTAAATATAGCAGTGTGTACATGTCAAACAATTGTTTTTTATATATAAATTATTTATTATACCCAAGAAGATAGACATTATAACTGTTAATAATAATCATTAATGATTAGGCACTTAATATCTACCAGGTACAGTGCTTAATCCTTTATAAGCATTTCATATATTTTAATCATTACAACCGTGATGTGTGGTGTTTTCATAGCCCGCCCCTGGCCTTTTACAGAAGCAGAAACTGAATTGCAAAGAGACTAAGTAACTTGCTCATGATTACATAGTGAGTAACAGAAGAGCCAAGACCTGAAGCCAAATACGTTTGATTTCAAAGCTCATGCTCTTAACCATTATATTATCCTGCTCCTCAGCAGAGCCCCTTTATTAAGTTGTTAAGGGACAGGACCAAGGCTCATGTTACAAGGGCATCTGATGGCAAGTCTCAGCTTGCAGTGTCCCTTGCTGGTTGTTTGAGTAGCTAGCCTCGCTCTGTGTCTGCCCAGGATTTCCAGACACAAAGGGCACAAGGTTTTCAAAGGGAACCTGCCTCTGATGATTTTGTTACATCTGAGGGAGTATGTTTTGGTTGTGTGTATCTGAATCTACCATAAAGAATCAGATTGCGGTTGGAGGGAGGGTTAGAGTGGGGTGTGATTTGATTGCTTTATGAGAGACCCCAAGAATACCTGTCAGAACCATAGAGGTAAACCATTGTCCACACTACTTTGAAAACCCGTGCCTGGATAAGCTATCAGTTTGGGGATTTTGGAAGGCTTCTCCTGTTTGTCTGTGTCACTGGGTTTTTTTGCATTAGGACCATAGAAGAACTTTGCCCTCACTATTTGAAGGGCACATTCCTGAGGTGACTTGAGAGGTTCTGTGTCAGTGTCAGGGTCCTTGTACTTTCTCTGGGCCGGCAGAGGGAGCTCTGTCATAGGTTATGAGTTTAAATGGTGTTCCCACTTGTGTCCACAAATCCCCTTTCTATGGAAGGCTTCATTCTAGATCAAGACTGTTATTTATTTATATTTTTACATCTATTTTAAGTAACCACAGCAGCACTAGAGCAATGTCTTTATTTTAGGTAGGAGATTGGATACCTCATACTTGGCAAAGTTCAGATAAGACTGAAGTCAGTTAGAACGTTTCAAAATAGTTTAAACTTTTCCTTTCTCTTCCCACATTTCTCAGTAGACCTTAACCAGAACTGATGTTTTCTTTCTGCAGCGTGGTACCACGCATATAGTTTCGAACCTGTCATCAGCTAAAATGGCCCTAACAAAGTAATTGAATACATTAAAAAAAATAAAACTTAAAATTCTTGTGCAGAACTGACTTGGGAAAAGTTATTATTTTGTTGTTGTTGTTTTTGTTTTTTTGCGGTACGCAGGCCTCTCACTGTTGCGGCCTCTCCCGTTGCGGAGCACAGGCTCTGGTCGCGCAGGCTCAGCAGCCATGGCTCACGGGCCCAGCCGCTCCGCGGCATGTGGGATCTTCCCAGACCGGGGCACGAACCCGTGTCCCCTGCATCGGCAGGTGGACTCTCAACCACTGCGCCACCAGGGAAGCCCGGGAAAAGTTATTTTATGTATCAAAATAAACATTAACGATGTCAGTTTATAGCTTTGCTTGTGTAGCCTCTTCAGTTTTCGTTTAATTTATTTCCATGTTGACTATACAAGTCTGATGCTTACTTTGCGAGTAGCCTTTGCCCTTTTTCTTTTCTTTTTCTTTCTTTTTTTGTTATTGGTTTGCAGTGGTTCTTTATATGTTGGATACTAATTTTTTTATTAGTTATGTGCATTGTAAATATTTTCTCCCAGCTTGTGACTTGTGCTTTTAATTTTTCAGGATATTTTCTTAGAAAGCAACTTTTGTTTTCATGAAATCACATTGGTCTGAATTTTCTTATACTGTATTTTTTTTGTGCCTTCTTTAAGAATTCTTAATAATATATTTAAAAAATTTTTGTTTTATATTGGAGTATAGTTGACTTACAATGTTGTGTTAGTTTCAGGTGTACAGCAAAGTGATTCAGTTATACATATAAATATATCTCTTCTTTTTCAGATTCTTTTCCCATATAGATTATTACAGAATATTGAGTAGAGTTCCCTGTGCTATACAGTAGGTCCTTGTTGATTATTTTATATATAGTAGTGTGTATATGTTAATCCCAAACTCCTAATTTATCCCTGCTCCCTACCTTTTCCCTTTGGTAACCAAAAAATTCTTAATAATATCGTAATAACTTTATATGGTGATAGATGTTTACTAGACTTATTGTGGTGATCATTTCATAATGTATGCAAATGTCAAATCATTATGTAATACACCTGAAGCTAACATAATATTGTATGTTGACAATATTTCAATTAAAAAAAGAAATTCTTTCCTACCCAAATGTCTTAGAAACAGTCTCCAATTTTTTTTTCTAAAGGTTATAAAGTTTTACTGTTCACATTTAGGACTTTATTTAATATATCAGGATTTGTTTTTTAGTTTACAGTATGAACTGTAGTCATCTTATTTTATTTCTTCCATCTGAAAGACTCACTTTCTCCCTCCATTCAGATCTTTGGTCCTGTTACCTTCTCAGGCCTTCCTTGACCATCTATCAAAATAAATTCCCCTTCCCCTTTTTATTTTTCTTTCAATACAGATTACTCTTGAAATTTATATCATTATTCTTCCATGTAAATTTTAGCATTGGGGGCTTCCCTGGTGGCTCAGTGGTTAAGAATCTGCCTGCCAATGCAGGGGACACGGGTTCGAGCCCTGGTCTGGGAAGGTCCCACATGCCGCGGAGCAACTAAGCCCGCGAGCCACAACTACTGAGCCCGTGTGCCACAACACAACACTGAAGCCCGCATGCCTAGAGCCCATGCTCCACAACAAGAGAAGCCACTGCAATGAGAAGCCAGCTCACCACAGCCAAGAGTAACCCCCACTCGCTGAAACTAGGGAAAGCCTGCGTGCAGCAATGAAGACCCAACGCAGCCAAAAATAAATAAAATAAATAAATTTATAAATCTTAGCATCGGTGTATCAAATTTTGTAAAATACCACTGGGATTTTGACTGAATACACAGATTAATTAGGCAGAATTGCCATCTTTATGATGTTAATTCTTTCTGTTCATGAACATGGTTTATCTTTCCATCTGTTTGGCTTATATCTTCTTTTCGTAGATAACTTTATAATTATATCTATAAAGATGTTTTAGACCTTTTGTTAAATTAATTTTTATGGATTTTTTTTGTTCTAGTAGGTTTTCTGGAGTTTTTTTTTTTTTTATGAAGACAGTCTGTGAATTAGTTTTTCCTTTTGATCTTTATACTTATATATTTTTCTATCTTACTAAGACCTGCAATAATAGAGGTGGTAATGGGCATTCTTGTCTTATTCCTTATCTTAAAGAAAATTCTTCTAATAATTTACCATCAAGTTTGATTTTGTAGTAGGTTTGGTGTAGGTACCCATTATCAGGTCTATTTCTAGTTTAAGAGATGTCTTTTCTAATCAAAATTGTTGTTAAATTTTATTCTTTGATTTTTGAGTTGAACACTTAGCTGTTTAATTTTCTTGCTTACTAATGTATTCAGGTAACGTAATTTTTTCTCTAAGTTCAGTTTTCACTGCATCCCATAAGTTTCATATGTGGCACGTTGTAAATACTTTTTCCCAGCTTGTGATGCTTTGTGCTTATTACATATTCCTTTTTTAACCCATGAATTATTCAGAAGTGCTTTTTAAAAACCAAATTGTATGAATTTTTTTAACTGCTTATTTTTAATTTTCAATTTCAGAGAATTGTGGCTAAAGAACACAGTCTGTGTGATACGTTTTTTTTTTTAAGATTTTTTGATGTGGACCATTTTAAAAGTCTTTATTGAATTTGTTACAATATTGCTTCTGTTTTATGTTTTGGTTTTTTGGCTGCTAGACATGTGGGATCTTAGCTCCCCAACCAGGGATCAAACCCACACCCCCTGCATTGGAAGGTGAAGTCTTAACCACTGGGCCGCCAGGGAAGTCCCCGATACCAGTTTTTTGATATTTTCTTGCGACATTTGTGGCCTAATATGTCAGTAATTTTTAAGTGTTGTTTGTGTGCCTTAGAATGTGTGTTTTCTAATTGTTTGTAGGAATCTATATATATACAGTAGATTTAGCTTGTTAATTGTCTTCAAATATAGCTATTCCCCACTAATTTTTGATACTTGATCTTTTGGTTTCTGAGGGAGATATGTTAAAATTGTTACTCTGTGGTTGTGATTTGTCAATTTTTGTTAATTCTGAGACATATTTGGGGGGAGGACTTTTGTATTTTGAGGTTGCATTGTCTGATGCATATAGATTTAGAATTGTTAACTCTTCCTGGGAATTGTTCCTTTTATATTTGACTTTCACACCTTCCCTGAGATATGGGTCCACTAGTTATGAGCTTCCTGCCATACAGAATGAGGAAGTTCAAGTTAAAAGTTCAGCGTCTTGTCTAAAGTCACCCTAGATGACAAACCTTTGACTTCTAGTCCTCATTGCTACTGTGGTGGAGGGCTTCTTGTTAAATATTGTGAAAAGCCTGCCTTTCTTGTCTTTTGACACCTGTTTCTAGGATCTTCAAACCTAAGGCTTTTGTGATGTTGGTGTTTGGATTATCAAGACTCATAGCTGTGATAATAGACAAGGTTTTATAGCTAGGTAGATGGACTGAAGTGTGATAATGCAAATGTGATAAAATGTTAACATTTGAGGAATCTGGGTGAAGGTTATCTGGATAGTCTTTGTAACATTGGAAGGTTTTGTATATCTGATATGTCAGCATAAAACATTACATGATTTTTAATTCATGATTTTCAGTTTTTAGAAATAAACCTCAAGAGGCTAACTTGGGATAGTTCATAAATTTGAAAGAGTTTTACTTAAGAGTTGCCTAATAAAATAGTATCTTGAGGTTGTTCGTTTTTACTGATTCAGCTATTACATGTCATTAATATTGACAGAAATTTGTGCTTTAGAAAACCAAGCATATCACACAGGTTTAGGAAAATGTTAATTTTTTAAATTAGTAATCCTTTTATTGAAAAAATTATATTGTGTCCATTTTTAAAATTGAGGTATAGGTATTTTATAATGTGTTTCAAGTATACAGCAAAGTGATTCAGTGATATTAATTATTAATAATGTCATTCAAAGTAGTATGTCGGACACTGAATATCATTAGTAGTGCTATGAAAAGAATGAAATTTTGTGCATATTGCCATCTGTGTATTTTATATTAAATTATATGTGGGGTTTTTGTTGGTGTGTCTTAATATGCAGAAAAATTACTTCACCATTTCATTATCAAGCGAACATTTTTTTTTGAAAGGAAGAGAATTTCTCCTGTTTTAGTTGATCATTATCAAATAAGATATTTAGCAGCAAAAGTGAGAACTTCTATAAGTAGAGAAAGAATCCAAGCTTTCAAAACATATTAAAAATAGGTTGTCAAATAAACTACATTATTATACTTTAATAATACTTTAAATATCAAGTGTCTTTGAAAACAACAAAAAAACTTCTTTTTTCAGAGGCAGAGATAACAAAAAAATCCTGGAGCAACTGATCCCGAATTGCATAAATTTGTAGTTTAGCAGTTAAATGCTTTTGCCCCAAATGAGGAAATGACAAGTCAAAGGATGGCCACTTAAAATATGTACCTCATCTACTAAAGATTTGACAGGCAACAGGTCTCCCTTCCAAGACTCATTGGCTATGATATGGTTTTCTTGTCCTCACTGCCTTCCCAAGAGATACATGGCAGCCGGTTCCCCCTCCTTATCTCATGGCTTATTAGGCCACCGGGGATGCAGAACTTGGACCACTGAATTGAAAGATTGTTTCCACTGACTCAAGCCTTTTAAATTAGATTCAGGGAACTAAAGGGAGTGAGTGGATGATTTCTATTTCAAACTTAAATTTCTAATTGTATTCTAATGAATCTCTTTGAAATAGAATCTTAAAGCATCGTGGCATAATTAAGTTAGAGCAACTCAGAACCATGTTTTGGGTAAACTGCTGTGATAGTATTATGTGTTAAAAACGTTATGTATTTATAGTTTCCCAGAAAGTCCTAGGTCTCACGAAGGCACCTGTTGTTCCTGTGAGTTTCCTCATGTTAAAACCAAAGTCCAGGATCTTGTTAAAATGATTTTATTTCAACACCATCGGTCAGATGCTAATTTCAGAGCTGTGTAAGATGGAAATTCTTGACTCACAGCCTATCTTCTTTCCACCTGCAGTTTTTTGAAGGGGATTGTTATAACAGTGACTCCCTTGTGTGTTCTCTATCTCATTCTCTCTAACTCAGATTATAACATTTGCAAGGACAGTTACTAGGACATAAAGTACTACAGGTATTTTAATGCTTCTTTTACTATAATAACCTTACTGTCTGATTTCAGATCCCCTCAGGATGTTTAAAACTATCATCAGAGAATATTAAGTGTCCATGTATCTTTGCCACTCACTGTCAGCATCATATGAGAATTTCAGATAGCATTAGTGTGCTTATACGTACCAAAGCTAAAACTTAAAACGTAGTTTGGTTAGAAACATATCTCTCAATAAGGGTAGGAGAAAGAAAAAGGAGTAGCGGAAAGAACATTAATTTTTGGAATCAGAGTCTTTGATTTGAAACTTGGCTCAGAATTTTATAAACTTTGTCAGCTTTGACAAGCTATTTCCTTTTTTTGCGGTACGCAGGCCTCTCACTGCCGCGGCCCCTCCCACTGCGGAGCACAGGCTCCAGACGCGCAGGCCCAGCGGCCATGGCTCACGGGCCCAGCCGCTCCGCGGCATGTGGGATCCTCCCGGACCGGGGCACGAACCCGTGTCCCCCGCATCGGCAGGCGGACTCTCAACCACTGCGCCACCAGGGAAACCCCAGCTATTTCCTTTTTTGAGCCTCAGTTTCCTACCCTGAAAAAGTGAAGCATAAAAGTTCCTATTTTGTCAGGTTGTTAAGATGATAGGAGATAGACATGGAAAACGCTTAGCATAGAAATGCTTAAAAATGGTAAGTAGTATAGTAAGTATATAGTAAATAATGGGTCTTTTAGTGTATGACAGTGGTTTTTTTTCATTGGACCTAAAAATTCCTTCAACCTGAGCTACATTTCTACATCCTAACTCCTTTTCTCTTGCTGGTCATGTTTTTTACTTTTTTTTAGTTTGTACCCTTGGTATTAACTGGTGTTTTGTAAGTTCCACTTTTGTGTCTAAGCACTGGCGTGAAGATGGTTGATCTAAAGGAAGGTCACTTGTCAGTTTCAGTAATATTTTTAAAATGTGCTGAGGAGAGAGAGAGAGATTGATTCACATTCCTTGGTAACAGGATAACACGTTTTGAGAATCTGTTAAGCAGTAGCTCAGAATATAAGATGGTAGATTATAAAGAAGGCTAGACTTTGAATCTATGTGAGCCTTCCTTTGTGAAGTTTCAAACTATTATCTTAAAACTGTGAAATTTATTACTGACTGGATTTTTTTTTCCATCCCTGAAAGATAATCAGTGGGGTTCACTGTGCATTTATCAGAATCTCCCTCTAGGGTGGGATTTACAGCAGAAGAGCAGAGATCTTGGTCCTCAGACTTTTCTCACAGTTACACAGATAATTCAAGGTCATCCTGCCAGAGTGGAGGCTAAATCCTAATTGTTTGTGCAGTTTTTCTAATTATGTCCAGATGCTGGGCTCACTTTTATCTTTGGAAACCGTTAACATTCTTGATTCTTTTGGGATAAGCCAAAAAGCACAGACATGTGGTGCCTGAAAATTCATTCAAACCACCTGCCAGACCACATGTTAGGATATGAAAGTACCAGATCTCAGTGTGACATGGCTGAAAGGCTCAAGGCCTGTCTTTTGAGGAAGATAAGGTGCTGCTCCATTAGAGTTAAATTGGTAAAAGGAGAGCCAAGAATAGCCATGGGGGAAATCTATTTTCCAAAAGAGAGCAGTAGCGGGGTAGTGATGAAGAATAAAGGAAAAAGTCCAAAAGATATACTTTGGCTCTTATACCTAAGAAGCAGATAAATCGGTTTTGATCAGTTAGGGGAATATATTTTTCTGGTGCTCTCAGCTGTTCTGACCTGCTGACTCTTGCTCAGCAAGAAAATGGAGATACATTTTGATGAATTTAAATGAGTCCCAAAGAAAAAGTAGATGATTCTCTTAAGTGTTTATGCTCTAAAAAAAATATCAGCTTGGAACGAGTATTTGTTAAAAATAAATATTTAATACCCACCAAAAAGTATTTATTAGGTAGTCACTATGTGTCGTTACTGTGTAGTGTACAGAAACCAAATGACGTGTTTACTGCTGACCAGGAATTTGTAGATTAAAAGGGGAAGATGACATTTGTCATCATCTAATATGTATGGAGTGCCTACTGTACTATTACCGTTCTTTCTAATTCCTTACATGCCTGGAACATTACTCCGGGTGCCTCAGATAGTGGTATTTGATGTTGACATAACTTAGTTGAGGAGCTAGGACCTCTACATATAAAGGTGGTAATATAATAATAAGACAAATGCTGGGTAAGTGGTTCGGAAAAATGGTGAAGGATTTGTGAGAACTTAGATATACAGAAAAGCTGGGGACGATATTCCAGGCAGGTACAGAGTCAGAAAGGAGGGGATATATGTTGAACATTCAGTTTGGCTGAAGTGGGTGTTGACCAGATACTGGAGGACCTTGAATGCCAAAGTAAGAAGTTTGAACTTGACTTTGTTGGTAATAGGGTAATAGAAAGACATTTTGATCAGAAAAGTGATGTAACAAAGTGGTTTTTTAGGACAGTCAGTTGGATGATATGGAGTTTGAAAAGACTGGAAACGGTGAGGCCAATTAGGAAATCGTTGCAATAACCAAGGTATGGATCGTTCTCACCGGTAAACCTTTTGTATGTATCTTTTTAGGTGTGCTGCCTCTATTGCTCTAGTTAGTAACCCCTTGAAATCTGGATTTAGATCCCTTCGAATAGACATATGGTAGCACACTAGACTTAAAGATCCAGAGCTTCATTGCCCATAAGTCAAGTCAGTTTACACAGAGGCAGAGTTACCAAAACTGGTTCCTGGAAGAGTTATTCAAAAGTTAGACTCTGGGGAACCTTATAACTCATGGTTCTGGCAATTCTTAGTGGTTTCAAAGAACATTCAAAGGAATATTTATGGCCACATACAGAAACTTGGATAGTAACTTGTGTAATTAAATGAATTAATACATGTAAAGCACTTAGATGCCCAGTCACAAAACCAAAACCAAAAACCACACACATAATAAATGTTAGATTAAAAAACAAAACAAACAACCTTATGATAAGGCATATTATTCCAAGCCAGAAGAAAACATGTGAGGGATTATTTGAGTTGTTTTCTTGCAAGTATTCATGCTTGAAACAGAGAAGAAAATGTAGGCTTTTCCGAGTTCTCTACTTTGAACAGGTAGAAAAGAGTTATTGTAGAAATTAAGGAAAGAGTAGGTTGACCATTGTGGTTTACTTGGTGACAGTCTTGAAAATGAACATTTAAAATGGAAGGGCATATGCCCTAGTGGTTGGTCATTCCAAAGGAAAAGATGGACCTCAGTCTTTGGTCAAGCTCCTGGCCAATTATGACTACCTTGGCATTGTGTTATAGTTCATGTGAATCCAGAAATAAAAGTAAATAGTAGAGAAAAGGGATCTTTCTGTTTTTTAAAAAAGAATTATTGAAATATAATTCACTCGTTTAAAGCATACAATTCAGTGTTTTTTAGTATATTTATAGAGTTATGCAACCATCACCACAGTCTAATTTTTTTAATTTATTATTTTTAATTGAGATATAATTCACATATAAAATTCACCATTCTAAGGTACAGTTCTGTGGTTCTTAAAAATACATTAGCAGGGTTGTGCAATCATAACCACTGTCAAATTCCAGACATTTTCATCATCCCCCAAATAAACCACAATCCTGTTAGCAGTCACTTCTCATTACCCTTTCCTCCATCCCCAGGCAGCCATTAACATGCTTTCTGTCTCTAAGGATTTGCCTATTCTGAATATTTTATATAAATGGAATCATATAAAATGTGGTCTTTGTATTTGGCTTCTTTCACTTAGTTTAATGTTTTCAAGGTTTATCAGTGTTACAGCATATATCAGTACTTCATTTCTTTTTATGGCTGAATAATATTCCATTGTAAGGATATACCCGATTTGTTTACAATCTAGTTTTAGAACTTTAAAAACAATTATTTATTTGGCTGCGCCAGGTCTTAGTCGCGGCACACGGGATCTTCGTTTGCGGTGCATGGGCTTCTCTCTAGTTGTGGCATGTGGGCTCAGTAGTTGTGGCATGCGGGCTCTCTAGTTGTGGCATACGGGCTCTAGAGTGCACGGGCTCAGCAATTGTTGCGTGTGGGCTTAGTTGCCCCACGGCATGTGGGATCTTAGTTCCCCGACCAGGGATTGAACCCATGTCCCCTGCATTGGGAGCCGGATTCTTAACCACTGGACCACCAGGGAAGTCCCACATAGCATTCTTCAAAGAAAAATAAATATAAGATACAGTTGCTTATGAATTTGCCCCTTTGTGGACTTTGACAGATTGTCCATTTAGCTTGCCAGTGCTGCTTACAAAGAAGAACGGGCCAGTCATAGTACAGGAATTCATGCATTCCCTGCATCAGATAAAAGAATCAGAGCAAGACATGGTGTTTTCAAAGTTCGACTTTTCTGCTGAGTTCATTCTCCCAACGGCTTCAGGTTTCTGGTATTATCATTCAGTGGAACGTCTTCATTTCCTGGGATATGTCTGAAAAAAAATACCCTGGCTCACATTGAAACAGAAAGCCCACCAGCCAGCAGAAGCCCTGGGGACAGCATTGCCTTTAGTCAGCTGGGAATGATTCTCTCACACTTTTCAGCACCGCTTGATGGTCTCGCTCAGGAGTGCCGAAAGAAGAGTCCAGGGATAAGGTTACTGGGAAAATTTCATTCCCCTAGTCTTTCTATGCTCAACCTAACGGCAGTTTGGATATGTCAAGAATTCTCATTTTGATTTTAGACAATTTGCAGTATGAAAGGCAGCTCACCAGCCTTAAAGCCTGATGATCAGGGTTCAGATCCTATCCTTGTATAACCGTAAGCAAATTTCTCATCTAGAAAGTGGAAATAATAGTACATACCTCAAAAGATGGGAGGATGAAATGAAATGAAACATTGTTGTAGCACTTGGTAGGTGCCAACAAGCACAGATCCTCCTCCCTCCTACTTTATTTACATGGTGTTCATGAAGTGTGGATGGCAACATCCTGTGGAAGCATCTGGTGGAAAACCTGAAACTTAGAAAGTATTCAATCAATGTTAGTTGAATTTGAAACCTGAGTTCCTAAAGACTGGAACTCTTTTTGTAGATATAGGTTGGTGTGTGTGGGTGTGATGGAGAGAGATTGAGACAGATCTCAGATACTGTATCAGTTAGTTTTTTCTGTGTAGCAAACCACCTCAAAACCTAGTGGTCAGGGACTTCCTTGGTGGTGCAGTGGTTAGGAATCCGCCTGCCAATGCAGAGGACACGGGTTCGAGCCCTGCTCCAGGAAGTGGAGCAACTAAACCTGTGCGCCACAGCTGCTGAGCTTGCGCTCTAGAGCCCGTGAGCCACAGCTACTGAGCCTGCATGCCACAACTGCTGAAGCCTGCGTGCCTAGAGCCCATGCTCTGCCACAAGAGAAGCCACCGCAATGAGAAGCCTGTGCACAGCAACGAAGACCCAAAACAGCCAAAAATAAATAAGTAAATTTAAAAAAAAAAAAAACTAGTGGTCAGGTGGAGCTGGCTGACTCCTGAAGGCCTCAGCTAAGACCACCTGGTCAAGGCCTCTCTCCACATAGTATTCTGCCATCTAGCATGCCCACTAGGTTTATTTACATGGTAATAGGATGTGCAAGCACTTTTCAAGTCCCTGCTTGCAATAAATTTGCTATTGCAGTGGCCATAGCAAGTCACACTGCCAGGCCTAGAGTCACTGTGGGAGGGCACTAGTAAAGGGCGAGGATACCAAGGCTACTTGGAATTATGGAGGCCGTTTTTGCAAATATGCTATTGTAGATACTAATTGTGATAGTAATGCAGATCTGTTTACTGAAAATTATTATCAGTCTATAAAGTCAAACTGTGAACAGGTGCTCTAATTAATTACAGTGTTATTAGGAAAATGTAGGTCACAATAGAAGTGCTATTTCCTCCAATAAACTAAGTACAGTGGTGAAGCGCCCTCCCATATAAGGAATCATTGTGGTGTAAACAGTTAACTTCTGGAATCACTAAATACAGGGATCAAAAATACACCTGTTTTTGAATGCATGTTGTTTCTTGCCAGTTGAGGTGTCTTCCCCTCTCAGTTGATTCATTCATTTCTTCAGCTTTAGTTATATAAAACATTTTAATAATCTATATCTATTGATGATATTTTTATTACAGTTTTGGGCCAAGGAGAATTTAGTCACCTCTTCCATCTATTTTTAAAAAGCCCCCCAAACACCACTAACAACAACAAAAAGAAACTCAAAGAATCAGAGACAGTCTTGTCACAAATATTTGTTGAGTAGGTCTGGTCTTTGGTTTATGTCCACGCACATCTAATTTGTGGCATATTTTAGATTAGAGACGATCAAGTGTCATCATCCCTCCGGAGTAAGAATTCCTTTTGAATGTTTATCAGTACCTAGGCAGAAATATGTTGTCATAAGCCACTGTCAAGTGATAGTATCATGGAACTTTCACAGCTGCAATGGGACACTAGAAATAATATGGTTCATGGCTTCTTTTGTAGATTGGAACCTATGGTTTAATCAAGATCATATAGTCAGGACCAGAATCTAGATCGTTGAACCCCAGGTTAGGGATTTTTGTAGTGTATCGTGCTGCCTCCAAAATCAGTTTTAGCTGTTCTGAAATCCTGTGCACATAACCGTTTAACTAATCATTTCACTATAATTAAGTTTCTTATATGCGTGTCCATTTTACTCCTGGGTTATACCTGAATGTGTGATTAGATTAAAAACTTCTCTTATTACAAAATTCACCATAGTTTTGGGAACATTGATTTCTAATAAATATTAGGTATAATCAGGTCCCTGATACTGATATCAAAAGGTGAAACGAAAGGCATTTTAGATAGAGTTTCTTATTTGTGACCCTTAGTTGTTGAGAGGGACAAAGAATATTAGGTATTTTAACTCCAAAAATATTAGAGATCTTTAAGTGAGTTGCAAAGGGCTATTGTTATCAAATATAGAGGAATTCAAATATGTAGAAAGCAAATGTTCTCATTTTCTCATCTAAACAGTGATAGAAATTAGACAAACAATTCTACTCTAACTTAAGAGATGTTTCTTTGATGTTTATGACATAGTTTACATTTAGACCATAGAAATGTTATTGTTAGTGTTTCATCTCCAGTTTAAAGACTTGAATTTCTAAAATCCACCTGTATTGCAACTGAAGGGAATTACTGAGGCATCATAGAAGTATATTGTACCAATTATACAATTTTTATTGTTGGATATGATGTTTTTTTTTAAATTATGTCTTTATGGTTTTTGTAACAGTTCCACAAAAGAACCTATTTTAAATTATCTGTTATTTCTCTCCAGAAGTTACCATTTTTATTGATGAACACATTTCAGTCATTTCTTTGTGCATTTATAGAGAAGGCTGTGTAAACAGACATGAAATGACAGAAGTAATGAGGAGAGATTGATGCATGATATATACAACTTACCCTCAAATATTGTGTGTATCTTCAAAAAAAGGAGATATTCTGTTTTGTGTGTATTTCCTAAGAAAGAGGATAAAGTTCTTCCTTGGTATAGGTGGGGGATTGTTTCCAGGACCCACCACGGGTACCAGAATCCACAGATGCTTGCAGATGCTCAAGTCCCTTATATGAAGCAGCATAGTATTTGCATATAACCTTCCCATATCTTCCTGTATACTTTAAATCATCTCTAGATTACTTATAATACCTAATACAATGTAAATGTTATGTAAATAGTTGTAAATATAATATAACTGACATGTAAATAGTTGCTGGCTTGGAGCAAATTCTAGTTTTGCTTTTTGGAACTTTCTGGATTTTTTTTTTTTTTTAAATATTTTCGAGTCCTGGTTGGTTGAATCCACAGATGCAGAACCTGCAGATACAGAGTCAACTGTACCCTCTTTTATTACCACAATACAGTTGTCAGGTGGTGATTTTTCTAAAGAAGAGCTTTTCCCTTCTCTCCTAACCCCCTTCACTTTTAGATTATTACTCTGAGCTCATGGACTCTTTTTATTCAGTGTTTTTTGTTTTGTTTTGTTTTGTTTTTGATGCTCAGTGTCCCAGAATTTACCGGTGGGAGCCTCTCAAGGTGGCTTCTGTGTCCTATTGATATGTCCGTGTCAGTTTGTGAGTACTTGTTTTTTTTGGCACAAAAAGATATTCCAGGCTCGCTTTGTACTTTTCCTGCCCTAGACCTGGAATCAGCTATTTCTCTTAAGAAGGCTTAGCTCCTTGTGGTGGGGAATGGTATTTGGAAACCAAAATCTGAGTGCTCATTGCTAATGGGGTAGCCATCACTTCAAGACCTTTTAATAAAAAAAGCTCAGCAAAAATTTTTTTAATAAATCATGAGTTCATGTTGATACCTCGGTTTAAATTCAACACACCAGCATTTTTTGTACCTTCTTCAGTTTCATATTTTGATAATTAAATATTGCCAGATCCCCTTCATAGGGCTTGTACTACTTTGCATCCAAATTCAGCAACGTATGAGAGTGCCTGTGTTGCCACGTCCTTACCAGCAGATGGGGTGTTATCAAGCTTTTGACTTTTGCCAAATTGAAATGTAAGAAATCGCATCTCCAAGTAATTTTGATTTGAATTTCTCTCGTGAGTGAACCTACACGTTTTTTTCATGTTTAAGGACTAATTGGGTATCTTTGTGTGTATACTATCTTTAGCCCATGTTTCTACCTTTTTTTGGGTCTTCTTTTCCTTAATTTTTGGAATTCTTTATATATTTGGGAGCTTATCTTCCTAAGATATAAAGAACTCTAAAATTTATTTTTTAAAGAAAATTTTTTTAAAACCTTTATGGTTACTTGTTGCCAATATTCGAGTTCGTCATTTGTCTTTCATCTTGGCTTATAGTGAATGTGTGCTTAATTTTTATTTTTTAATTTATTTTATTTTTGGCCGTGCGTCAGATCTTAGTTGCAGCAGATGGGATCTTCGCTGAGGCATGCATGATCTTCCGTTGCGGGGTGCGGGCTCTTCCTTGTGGTGCGTGGGCTTCTCTCTAATTGTGGCACACAGGCTTAGTTGCCCTGCGGCATGTGGGATCTTAGTTCCCCGACCACGGTTCGAACCCGTGTCCCCTGCATTGGAAGGTGGATTCTTAACCACTGGACCCCCAGGGAAGTCCCTATTTGTGCTTATTAATTTTTAAAAATCTGTGATATTTCCTTCACACAAAGAAAACATCCTTTTTGTTTTTTTAATTGCATCTGGGTTTTTGTCATGGCATGTTAAAAAGCCTTTTTCCTCATTCAGGTTTTAAACACATTGCATTCACACATGTCTTCTTCTAGTACTTACGGTTTCCATTTTTACAGTTAGAGCTCTTATCCATTTGGAGTTTTCCTGGTTGAAGGTATGAGGTGTGGATACAATTTAATCCTTTTTCAAACAGCTATCCAGTTGTTTGGATATCCATTTGGGCTTTCTGCTTTGTTTCTAGACTTTCTATTCTCTTCAGCTGGTCTGAACCTAGTATCTGGTCCGGATTTGTTTTATGGCTGCACCGTGTGGCATCTTAGTTCCCCAACCAGGGATCGAATCCACACCCCCTGCATTGGGAGCGTGAAGTCTTAACCACTGGACTGCCAGGGAAGTCGCAGAATATTTTGTATAAAAGTACACTGCATACTGCGTATTTCAGCCATCTATAGCACTGTCACAGCTGCTCGGCTCAGGAGGCCCTCTAAACGCCCCTTCTGATGTGTAGGATTATGGGTAGGTTTGCTACAGAGTTGTCTCCAAGCCAGCCTTCTCCTCTGGTGGTCCCAGAGGAAGGCACTCATCAAAAGGACTTTCCATCCGAACTTGTCAGGAAATTCAAAACACCCCCATTTTTACAAGTTTTGTTGCATTTCCTTCAGAACTGTATTATGAAATAATACCTTAAATTTAATTTAAAAAGTAAACAAAATAAGCGTGAAAAGCACTTAACATCGTACCTAGAACAGACAAAACAAAACAGACATTCAGCACATAATTGTTGACTGGTCCTAGCACATATTGTGTTTGATCCCTAATAAATGAGGGGGCAACAGTGAAGTAAGCTATTGGCAGCATCTGGAAGTGGGCAAATCTGAGATTGGCTGCTGTTGAACTTGGCAGTGGTGATGGTGAGTAAGATGACAAATATCTGAGAGGCAGTCAGGGCGCTGGCTCGAAACTGGGACTAGGCAGATGTCAAGAGATAAGACTGCCTGGAACAAGGGTTCTTGGAGAGGAAATACTTGCTGTTCTTTATCTCCTGGACCATTACCCATTCACTTCTTAAGGCTCTGAACCTTCTGGTCCTTTTTTCTGGTTCCTGGGGGAAAAGGCAGTATAAATCCACATGTTCATGCAAAGTACTGAAAAAAAACCTTCTGTACTTCCCAGTATAAGACTGCCGTGAAGTAGGTGCATTCAGCTAACTAGGTTTTTAAGTCATGCCAGGTAAAGTTATTCTTTCGGTGATTGTTACTAGTTCTAACTAGTAACTGCTGTATTCTGCTCTCATATGGTAACTGCTGTTACATAACTACTGATTCTGCTCTGCTATATAGCTACCCTGCTATGTGACTGCTAACCTAAGCCCTTCTACCAGTCTTCCCTGACCACCCATCTTGCAAGATTTCTTCATCTCCTGGGCACATGTAACTCTTACAATCAGTTCTATCTATTTAATATTTATCCTATACTGTCTTCTTTTAAAAAATATTTAAAAGAATTAAATAAAATCACCTATAATCCTACTATCAGAGACAAATCCTGTTAACATTTTGTTATATTTTTTTCTAGTCTTTTTTTTTTCTCTTATGTGTGTGGTTTTACAGAGTTGAGATTGTACTGTATATATAATATCTTATTTTTTTCTCCTTTATCATATTTAAAAGTTATATAGGGCTTCCCTGGTGGCGCAGTGGTTGAGAGTCCACCTGCCGATGCAGGGGATGCAGGTTCGTGCCCCGGTCCGGGAAGATCCCACATGCCGCAGAGCGGCTGGGCCCGTGAGCCATGGCCGCTGAGCCTGCGCCTCTGGAGCCTGTGCTCCGCAACGGGAGAGGCCACAACAGTGAAAGGCCCGCACACCGCCAAAAAAAAAAAAAAAAAAAAAAGTTATATAATATTTCATGGAGTGGGTTGTGATTTACTTAGATTTTCTTTTTCATGCCTATTTTTCTCATTATTCAAATTAGATTATGATTTTGCCAAGGGAAATCAATCACTATGATATCATCCCCCCTTCCTGACTCTAATTCCTGTAGAGCATATTATATATGTAAATGATTAATAAATATTTTGGCTTGCTTCTCAGTTTTCGGTCTAAATGTTATAGGAACTCTTTGCTATAGGGGATCCAAAAAGTATTACTTGTAGCTGATGTAGAGTTATTGCATCACTAAGTCTTCCCATTTAGAAAAAGGGACCCTGGGGGGGGCTATAATCCTCTGAAATTCTATGAAAAGTATTTTGAGTGAGCATTTGTGCTTTTTCCTATAGTTTTCACTAGAATCTTGAAGGACTCTTTATCTAACAAAAAGCCACTGATTCCATGACCTTAGCCCATCTGGAGACAGATCCATTTACTAAACTTATCTGAAATCTGAGATACTGTATTTCATCTTTTGTTTTTCTTGGTTTTCAGGAAGGGATGAGACCATGCAGCCTGCAAGACCATCTTTCCTTGAATACTTTGAACAAAAAGAAAAGGAAAATCAAATCAACAGCTTTGGCAAGAGTGTCCCTGGCCCACTGAAGAACTCTTCAGATTGGAAAGTTCCACAGGATGGAGACTATGAGTTCGTAAGTAGACTTGGAAGCAGATGGTCATGTCTGCGGGGGAAAGTTGTTTGAAATATCACACATCCAATTCTGTCATTTCACTGAAAGTGCAAAGTGCTTGAGCATTTTATTGTGCAGCTCACAGCTCCTCTAAACGCGCCTGGCGGCAGCTCCTGCGCTAAGAGCCTCAGGAGTCTGAGACAACATTTTGACTGACATTTGAGCTGTTCCGAGGGCCCCCAATTAATTAGTGGCATCTTTTTTGGTTTAGTAATTATTTATTCACTTGCCATTTTTCCTTTTATTGAGTTTGAATTTGTTAATGGTAAAAGAAATATTTAGTCATCCAGTGAAGATGCACTGTCTTTACTAGTTTATCTGGGATTGTGATCTTATATTTAAGAATTAGACTGGAGGGCAGTTAGCGCTATTTTGTAGTGTCTTTGTTGTTTGGCTAACCATTATCCTAATTTCAGTCTCTCTGAGAGGATTATTCTGGATTTTGTCCGAGGCTGGATATTACATAATTCCAAAGTTTCATAGGAAAAACAGGGTGTGTATTTCCTCTTTCTGCTGTGGAACATTTCTCCCTCAACCACGGACACTTGTTAATGTTCACAGAGATTTAATGTGTAGAGGCAGTAAAAAAAAAAAAATGTGCAAAAAAAAAAAAGCTAAGGAGTCTGCATTCCTTTTCTAGAAAAGGATTTTCTCTTTAGGAGTATTTAATTTTTACACTCTTAAATTCTGTCATAATTCTGTTGTTTATAAGAACTTAGTTTGCACATAGATTTGGATTTGGGGAGGCTCTCTAGTCCTGGCTTTCTCCTATCCTACTGACCGGTCTAGAGGAAATGATGTCATTCTTCCATAACATAGTTTCTGCTTTTGTTGAGTAACAGGAATGTCATAGTTTATACAACTAAACTGGTCCTTTTGAGGACCAGAATAATTCACCTGAGGTTATTTAACCGATTGGTCCCTGAACCCATGTTAGGACCCAGGTTCATTCGTTTTATCATCTGTTTGTTCACTCATTTATTTATTAGCTCTTTGAGTGCAGTATGTGCTTGACACTCTTCTAGGGATATAGTGGTGAACAGAACAGTCAAAAACTTATCCCTCTTGGAGGTTTCATTTTAGAAGAAGGAAAATAAGGAAGTAAAATGTTTAGTGTGTCAGATAGTGGTAAGTGTTGTAGCAAGTTTGAAGCAGGAAAAGGAGATTGGTGGGGAAGGGAAGGAGAGGGAGAGGGAGGGAGTGTGTGTGTGTGTGTAAATTTGTAGCAATTTAAAATAATGAGTTAAGGAAGTTCTCATTGGTAAGAAGATGAGAGAGTGAACTTCGTGACTACCCAGAGAAAGAGCTTTCCAGGCAGCTGGAATAGCAAATGTAAAGGTCCTGAGGCAGGAACTTGCTTAGTGTGTTTGCAGAACAGTGAAGTGAATAGTATGTTTGGAATGGCATCAAGGGGATGTGTTGTAGCAGGAAATGAGATCAGAGATGTAATGGGGAGTCAGACAACGTTAGGGCTTTTGTGTAATAATAAGGACTTTAGCTTTTAGTCTGAGTGAAATGGAAAGCTACTGGCAAGATGTGACTTGATCCTACTTATGTTTTGAAAACATTGTATTGGTTGCTATATTAATGTACTACAGGAAGACTAGATTTTGTGAACACAGGTGTAGTGTTGTTACCTACTATATAGAAGAGGCCAAATATGGGGCACGTCTGCTGCCATTCCTCTCTTCTAGGTCTTTGGCATTCATATTTTCCACTGAGTCAGGATCCACCTTCAGAATCCTTCTTAACACAGTGTTCCAGGCCGACACTGTTAATCAGAGTAGACTCAGAGATTTGAATCTTCATGTTTGCGATTCCATGTTGCCTCTGGAGTTGTCGTGGACATCTTTGTAAGGACTGATTTTCTCAGTTTAGTGAGTCTTTAGGTAAAGATGAAACAACTTCTGGGTACCAAATCACATCACCATTGTGACAGAATGCTTAAGAATCCTCAAATCTGTATTCCCAGGTCTAGTTAATGATCCTGAGATTCCAGTCACTTTAAGCTAATCATTAATTTGGGATCAGCAGTTCCAGTGTTTGAAGAATTCACTTCTCTCTGCCACAGCCTTCCCATACTAAGATCATTGCCAGAGAACTTATTTTGATAGGCAGGCTACTTATGCAAAGGGGCTTTAGTAGGTCTTTAGAGAGAGAGCTTTTTATCTGGGAAGGAGATGACTGTTGGAGGGAGTGGGCCCATGAGCACAGTGACTAGGTTAGCACATTGCCCAACCTGTATTATTCCTGGCTGGTGCAGGAGAAAGGTCCTGAGACTTATCAGAGGTTATAAACTGGCATCATCCAGCCCACACACCGTTTTTGTGTGTCCTCCACAGTATTTAAAAGTTTTAAATTAGTTGCCTAAGTTTAAAAATTGAGAGCTTCTACATGAAATGTCGGAACTCCAGCTTCTTTTGAAAGCTTGGAAGAGCTGACCGTAAAAGACCTGCATTTTTGGTTGATGGCTGTCCGGAGCTGAGTAGCAGCTGCCTCTTCGGGTCTGACCTCTCTAGTTCTCCTCAAGATCTGATCGACTTCACTCACTTGTATTAAGTATCTAACCTGTCTGGCATTTTTAGGACATTTGATCTGGGGACTTGTGCTCTAAATCATTTGGATTTGTATATGTCCACAGTGTGTCTGAGCCAACCCATCCTGACATATAAAATTTTATTCTAATTTTACCTTGAAAATTTCAGGAGAATTTATTTTAAAATTCTCTTTTAAGAGAATTTCAAGATAAACAATGAAAGACAGTTGAGGTGGAGTATATATGAGCTACTACACCAAAAAGTTCCAAAGAGCAGATGAAAACTATTTTTAATGCCTTGATATTCTTGCTGTATCACCTTCATCCCAAATCAAGCATTTAAAATAATAGTCTCAAAGAGTGTTTCCCAAAGTGTGATTCCCAGGCCAGCAGTGTCAGCATCACCTGGAAACCTGTTGGAAATGGTTTCTCAGGCCACACCCGAGACACACTAAATCAGAATCTCTGGAGACAGTGCCCAGTAATCTGTGTTTTAACCTACCTTATGCATGATCCTAACCTGCTAAATTCACATAAATTTCTTCTTTCTTTCCTGTTAGGTACTATAGAAATTCTAAAATCACATGTATTCGTATTTTATTAACATTGCATGACTTTAAAATTTCCTTTTTACTCCCCTTTTGAGTCTCCTGTACTCTTATTGGAGGTACCAAAGCAGTACCGAAAATCAGGAAAATGTACATTTGAAAGTGACATCTGGCATAGAAGGAACCAGTTTGTTGAGTGAACAAAGTGTTCTGAGTAACCTCACTAAGCTTGAAGAAGGATGTGTGTCAGACTAGCCGTCCTGTTCCCCCAGCCATCTCTTACAGACTTTCTGATTTCCCAGCGGGCAGTATTTAGTTATAAAGAAGATATTCTCTTTCTTCCTGTGAAGGCAATTGCTATTTTGAAATGAAACTTTTTGCCCAAAATGGCAAATGGGAAGTAACTAAATCATCAACAGTGGCAGAACTTGATACTGACAAAAAACTTCATATTTTCATCTGAAACTGAATTCTTGTTGCATTTCTAAAATTGAATTGCCTTATTTGCCAAATTGAAAAAGCAACAAAGATTTCCTTTAATTTTTGAGGCATATTAAAGTGTAAATAAAAAGTGCTTGCAAATGCAATATTCTCTCCAATTAGTATTTCATAGTCTATAAACAGATGCATTTTTGGAAATGAATGTTGCTTTTATGAGAATTCAAACCCTCCCATTTTGCCATCGTAAAGCCACGAAAAGCTGTCAGCTTAAACCCACTTTGGCTCATAGATCTTCCAAAAACACACTGTAATATTTTCGTCTAAGAAGGCTTAGTACCAAGAGGGTGAACAAGACAGACAAGACCCAGGCTCTCCTGGAGTTGACTGTGGTGAGGGAAACAGACCTTAAGTCAGGTAATATACCAGTTCAGGTAATAGTGGCTATTTAAAAAAAAAAAGCACAGTAAGAGAGTGATGAACAATGATATTCAGCAAGACCTGAATAAAGAGGGGAAGCCAGGCATGGGAAGGGGGAGGGAAGAAGTACAAAGTCTGAAGCAGGACACGGTGAGTGTATGTAAGGAGCAGAATGACACACAGGGTAGCAGTCCATCATAAGCACATCAGTAATCCCAATACACACGAGTGCATTAAAATCACTGCACTCGTGAATGTGGAGACTCTGGATAAAATAATAGTCTGGATAAAATAACTCTGGATAAAAATAACAGTCAAAATTCAGCAAAATACTGTTTATAAGAGATATAGCTAAAAGAAAATATCACCAAAAAGTTTAAAACAGAGGAATGGAAAAAGATACGGTAGGCAAATATTCCTAAAAGAAAGTCGGTGAAACAATATTAATATCAGATAAGATAGAATCCAAGACAAAGGAACATTACCTGGGAAAGGGGCATATTTTAAGTTGCTAAAAGGTGTGCTTGATCCAGAGGACAAAAGTCATGAACCTATACAAAGCATATATATTTATCCCAAACCAATAGAAATACAAGGAGCAACGAGAAAACTGCAGTCATAGTTGATGGCTTACATATTCTTCTCTCAAAATTTGATACTTCTGTTAGATAAAAAACCAAAACTAACACAATGAACACGGTTGATAAAACAGAAAATAGGAACACTTTTCAAATATTCGTGAAAATTTTAAAACATATATGGAATAGTCACAAAATTTGACTACGTTTTAAAGTGCTTGAAAAAAATCTCAGTACAGAAGTCATCCAGGCCACATTCACCAACTATAATAAATAAAATTGGAAATTAACAAGAATAAAGTAGCCAAAGCCACTTTATTACACTTGGAAATGTAAAAGTATATTTCTGAATAATTCTTGTTTTAAAGATAAAATCAAAACAGAAATTATAAAATGTTGAGAAATGAATTATAAGAACCGCACAAAATCCAGATCACTGTCATTTAAACCTGTGGGATGAAGCAAAAACGGTATTCATAGGAAGATTCATAGCCTTAATTGTATTTTCTTTTTAGAATACAAGAAAGATTGTAAATAAGAGGAAAATAAAGGTAAAAGCAGAATTTAATGAAATAGAAAACAAACAAAATTTGGGTCAGTAAAACCAAAAGTTGGTTCTTTGAAAGGAACCGACATTTGGCAGAATTGATCAAATTAAAAAGGAAGAAGATACCCTAAACTATAGTAGAGGAAAGGGGAGAGAATGTTACTAGAGATAGAACAATGTAAGAATGGGAAGAGAATATTATTGTTTAAAATTTTATATCATTATATTTGAGAACCTAGATAACCAGATGTTTAAACATTATACCATAGTTAGTTCCTATATGGAAGTGTAATTGCGTAAAAATATCCAAGATACTTTTGAAAAAGAAGACAATGAGGTTGGATTTATGTGTACAACACCACAATAACAAAAGCATTGCGATATTGCCAGAAGAAAACACAGATCAATGGTAAGAGGATAGAGCTGAGAAATATACCTGTGTATATTATAGGAATTTATTATATAATAATGATAAAATGCAGAATAATGCAAGCTGTGTGATACCATTTGTGTAAATTTTTAAAAAACTGCAAACCATGCTACTTATTTCTGTTACGTACATATGCAACTGTATAGATAAAAAAGATAGGATATAAAACTACTTGATAAGAGTCACTGCCTTTGAGGAGAAGAACTTCAGTTTTAACTTTTTAAAGTGGGAATATATTACAATATTAACATATTACTCGCTTAAATTAAAAAAAAATAGAGTGAGATATGTTTTTTTTAATTCTATCAATACTTAGATTTCCCTGGTTTTAGTCTAAATGGAATTAGCCAGAGCTTCTGCAGACCTAGATGAACCACAGTACTTTTCAATCTTACTAACTTTGCAAGGATTGCTGATTATCAGCTCTTGGTATATTAGGTTTTGGAGCAAGTTCCCTATTTATTCAAATAAAGTTGTCTCCAGATTTCTTATGACTTATTCTTTAAAGAGTTGGTAATAGCTGGCCCCCACTTACTAATTCAACCTCTGGACACTGAAGTCCTCTTTGTGTGAACAGCCAAGACTGTAAGATCCTTGACGGCTGGGATTTTTACTCATCTCTGTATTCCTAACACCTTGCAATTGCCTAGCTTATTGTTAGTACATACTTTTCAGTTAAACTCAGAGGCAGTCTCTGGATTAATTCAACATATTTAGTCACTACCGTGAGAAAGTACATAGCGTAGCAGAAAAGACAATCAAATAATTTTGATACCTTGTGCTAATAATAGCTTACATTTATTGAGAACTTACTTTATGCCAGGCATTGGTGTAAGATTCTTTAAGTATATTAGCTCAGTCCTGATAACCATCGCAGGAGGTAGGCAATATTATTATTATTGCCATTTTATGGGTGAGAACACTGAGTCTTAAAGGGAGTAAGTACTTGAATAAAGTTATACAGATAGCAAATGGCACAGCAGGGATTTGGCTCTAGAGCCTAGACTCTTAACCACCTATACTTTATGGCCTCTCTCTAGATATTCTGGTAAATTCTGTCCATAAAGTACATATAAAAACGTGTAGTAGGAGCCCAGAAGAGAGAGCAAGAACTTCAGTACAAAGAACCCCAGGGGAGGCATCAAGAAGTCTCATTTGAAGTGTATTTTGGGTTTTTTTGTTCGTTTTTTGTTTTTTAAAATTTAATTAATTAATTTTTGGCTGCGTTGGGTCTTCGTTGCTGCGTGGGGGCTACTCTTGGTTAAAGTGCACGGGCTTCTCGTTGCGGTGGCTTCTTTTGTCGTGGAGCATGGGCTTTAGGCGTGCAGGCTCAGTAGTTGTGGCTCACGGGCTCTAGAGCGCAGGCTCAGTAGTTGTGGCACATGGGCTTAGTTGCTCAGCAGCATGTGGGGTCTTCCTGGACCAGGGCTCAAACCCGTGTTCTCAACCACTGCGCCACCAGGGAAGCCCTTGAAGTGTGTTTTGAAAGATGAATAGGAATTCTCGAGCTAGAGAAGGAGGGAAAGGACATTGTAAGCACAGAGACAGAGAGAGGGAAGTGTGTGTGTGGAGGCATTAAGGGGTGTGGAATGGCCAGGAAGTCCTAAGTAATGGTGTTTGGAATCTAGGGGCGTGGGTGTGTGAGGAAGGGGGGAGGGGGCGATGGTGAGCCCTTCAGGTGAAGTAAATTAGTGCCCAGTGTGCCCTTATTTTGGGGGGGGATATATTTAGTACACTTTTAGATTTTTCCTTGATGTATCAGAGAAATTAAAAATAGAATCCTAATGCAGCACAAAGAGCTAAGCTAACATCCCCCTGAAGTTGTGTGATAATGGGTCCATCAGGATATAAAACCACCAAACTGTTAACTCAAAATTAATTTGATAAAAGTAACAGAACCTGAACAAGATTGATTGTTTGGGTTGCGTGGATAGTTACAAGCCATTCAGATGGCTTTTTGTGGTAGGGAAGGATAAACTTTAGCACTGAGTTTTTCCCTGGAGGGAAAAAGCCTATGATTTTATGAGACTTTATCGTAACCATTCTTTCCTAGATCAGGGCTCCAAACAAGATTTATTTGGGGGCTTCCCTGGTGGCGCGGTGGTTGAGAGTCCGCCTGCCGTTGCATGGGACATGGGTTCGTGCCCCCGTCCAGGAAGATCCCACATGCAGCGGAGCGTCTGGGCCCGTGAGCCATGGCCGCTGAGCCTGCGCGTCCGGAGCCTGTGCTCCGCAACGGGAGAGGCCACAGCAGTGAGAGGCCCGCGTACCGCAAAAAAAAAAAAGGATTTATTTGGGTTTTTATTATGAAGCTTTACTGAATTGTCAGGGCATAATCAAGTACTCATTTTTTATTAGATGACACTTTTTGCTTTTGGCTGTACACTTTAGAAAGTAGACATTTGGTGGGAGATGAGAATTATTGCTACCTTATTTATAATTTAAACTTACGATTGATATGGTGGCAGAAACGTTTTATTTACTCATGTTTACATTACTACTCTTAAGGGTGCATCTTATGCTTTCAGGGAACCCAAGTATCTACAACTTGAAACTTTATCTGCCGTTTTGTAGAAACAAAAGAAACACTCCCCAAACGTCTGTCTTTTATTGTCCATTTATTTCAAGATGAGTTTTAAAAACGCACATCCTTAAATATCCCAGCCTCCATTAGTAAGATAGAATGTAATGAATTCCCATCACTCGGCTATAACAATCATCAACTCGTGGCTATTTTTATTTTATCTAATCCTCCTCTGCCGCTGTTCACCACTCCTACCACATGGTTATTCTGAAGCAAATCCCAGGCATATTTCATTTTAAATATTTCCATACATACCTATAAAAGAGTAAAGATCCCTTTACAAAAACATAACCACAATACCATCATCATACCTTTAAAAATTAAGAATAATAATTCTTTAATCCCATAAAATACCTTGTCGATGTTCAGTTTTCCCCAGTCATCTCATGCTATTTTCTCATTTGCTTTCTGATTTTAGATATTGCTTTTTATTGTTTCTCTTTATAATTATACAAACTAATTCGTTCCAAAGGCAAACTACAAAACAAAGTTATTCAGATTTGGCTTCTGTCCCTATTCCCTCTACTTTGTTTCCTCCTTTTTTGTTATTTCATTTTGGTTATATGTATACAGTCATCCCTCAGCATCCGTGGGGCATTGGTTCCAGGAGCTGCAACACATGGCAAAATCGGAGGATGCTGAAGTCCCATAGTTGGCCCTCTATGCCTGTGAGTTCTGCATCTGTGGATTCAGCCAACTGTGGATGATCCGTGGAGGGCCAACTGTATACAAATACATGTATGTTTGTACTCCCATTCATAGGTAAGAAGTGTGCTGTACACACTTTAATCTGCCTTTCTGTTTTCACTTAACTGTATGTCCTAGGAATCACTCCACAGAAGTATATAGGGATATTCATTACTTTTTTCCCTGATGCTTAGTACTCTGTTGTGAAGATGTACAGTAGTTTATTCAGCCAGTCCTCTGTTGATAGACAAGCGGGTTGTTTGTAGTGGTTTTGAGGTTGATCACTTCATAAACCTATTCATAAACAGAGATTGAAACTTTTTATAATTGCTACCTTTGTTTTTTAACGTAGCTGTAGCCTTTCAGTTTTGAGAAGCGAGTTACATACTTTAAGTCTCTGTAGCTTTTTTTTTTTCTTTTTTGTAGTTATGTTGTCTTTTGTTTCACTAGCAATGAGTAGATTGATTCAGTGGTATCCCTCTGCTACAATCTGGTGCTGGTTATATAAACTAACTAGGCTCTGCTTGAGTCATAAACCCTGTGTCACAGGAGTGTGCGTAATCATATCCCCGCAAACATTGTTAGATGCTCCAGGTATCCAAATGTTGCCAGGTTGGTATTAAGAACCAAAAGAATCCCTGGAGGCCTGGGATTCCTAATTGCTGTAATCAGAACCTGAAATTTCTTAAGTTTGAATCTCATTACAACTGAAGCCAGATTTGGGTCAGTTACTTTAATTTTGCTAAATTTGAAGTCAGAAAAGAAAAAGAAAAACAACTCTACGTTTAGTATTATTTACTCATCATCAATCAGAAGCTTCCAAACATTTTGAAATGTAAATTAGTTATTAATCTAGAAAGCAGAGCTTTCCATTTTCAGTTGAGGTGAGTGTAAATTATTTTTCTTACTGCCGAATCCACAGCCATGACATTGAATTGTGGTCTCATTTACCTAGACCTATCTTTTTTCACTCTTCTTCCTTTGAGCTGTCAGATTCTTTCTTCAGTCTTTCTTCTTCGCTTCCCCTCCCTTTTTTTTTCTCACACGGACTCTCGGCAGGTCAGTAATCTATATTCCTGGGACATGAAATGTTGAGAAGATAGGGAAAAGGTTTATGTCAGTTTTCTCACCCCCATCCAAAGGCAGGATCTCTATTAGAGTTTTGAAAGTAGTATTTGCTTTTGTAGCCTAGTACCTCTGAAAGAAAAATGATGATGTAGGACTCTTTTCATTCCTCGAGATATAGTACTTACATCATTTCCCTCCCCAAATGTCACCATATTTACTTAAAAATCCCGATGCTTCATCACTCAAGCGAAATACAGCAGAATTGAGCATCTTTTGTCTTTGATGACATGTTCACTCCAAGCACCAATAATTCTGAATGGAACGCGTGTCTCTTTTTCTTTCTTCATCTCACTATTGGAGTTCGATGCTGATGTTACTGAGATTTTGAGCTGCCAGTGTAAGGAAGAAGAGGTATTGAGAAGGTGATTCAGTGAGGAGAAGGCTGATTGATGGTAATTTACTGTATTGTAAAGGCACAACTCATTGGGTGTATTGATTGTTCTCTACGTCCAAGTTTTTGTAAAGGAAAATATGAGATTTCACATTTATTTAGAGGGTCTTATAAGGTTGTAGTCGGGTCTATTTCTAAGGAAATATATTATGCCTGTGTGTACTAAGTGACTACTGTTTTGGTTGAGGTGGTGTGTATGCCTGGGTAGTTTAGATCACTGCAGTCAGACTGTTAGGTTTCTCATCCTGACTTTACCATTTATTGAGTACTTTAGGGCCAGTTTCTTCTCCCTGTGCCTCAGTTTCCTCACTGTAAAATGGAGATAATACTGCTACCCATAGGATAGATTTTGTGTGTGAGTGAGAATTAAGTGTGGTAATGCATATAAAGTGCCTTCAACATAATAGGCATTTCATAAACGTTAACTTCCCCTCCCTTCTCCCTTCCTTTCCTGAAGCACCGTCGATGAAGTAAATTTCAGTAACCTAAACCCCTTTCCCCACTGATTTGCCGTTGACTTTCATTATAAAACCAGAGGTACATTCCCAAAGAAAACTTGCTCCCAAAGAGGCTGATTTAAAACTGCTCTAAAAGAGAGGAATCAGAACTATTACAGCTGGAAATTGATTACCCAAAGTGGTCATGGGTATCATTTTTAGAACTTCTCAATGCTTTCTTTTTTTTATTATTTTATTTATTTATTTATTTTACATGTTTATTGGAGTATAATTGCTTTACAGTGTTGTGTTAGTTTCTGCTGTATAACAAAGTGAATCAGCTATACGTATACATATATCCCCATATCCCCTCCCTCTTGCATCTCCCTCCTACCCTCCCTATCCCACCCCTCTAGGTGGTCACACAGCACCGAGCTGATCTCAGTGCTTTCTTGCTTTCCCTTACTTCTCTGTTCCATATGGCTTTCCTTTGTACCCACCCCCCATTTCATAAACTATTAACATTACTGATATTTTTCAAATCACACTGACTACTTCCACTGCAGCACACACTTTTCACCAATAGATGCCACCCTCTCACTTCTTGTGTGCCCAGCTTCCTGGGTAGAATGATTTCCTTGTGATACAGAGAGGTTGCCAGCTGTGTAAAATTAATGATACCATTCCTTCATCAACCTGAGAGTTGGACGTTGCTTGAAAATAGGTGTACCTTGTAACTTAGACTAGTAGAATGAACATCAGATTATGTCAGAAGAGGGTTGAACGGCCCTGGCTTTAGCTGGGAGCTGGGATGAGTGACTTTTCTCTTTCAGGTTTGTGTTTCAGGTTTGCGGTATGTAAAAATCAAGCATAATTCCGACTGTCCTGCTTTTCCTCCATGGTTAGAGGAAGGATCAAATGAAACGTCAGTTGGGGTTATTTGAACCAAGTTTATTTTTAGAACGATGATAGAATTGTATTAGCTGAGGATTGTAAAGCTGTTTATGTTTGCTTTTGGTTCATTGTGTATTAGTATTGTTGCTTATTTTATTATTATTTTACTTTTTATTTTACCTTTGTGAAAAAAAGAATTAGATCTTTGAACAAGAACCGATAATCCAGAGACAAAGCCAAAGGAGCCGTTAAGCCCGTTAAGCCCAGACTCCTGGAATGCGTCTGTTTGCTGATGACAGTAATGCCATCATATTAGGTTAATACAGCATTTAATAGAGTTAAAGGTGCATTCGTATTTTCCTCTTTAACTTGGTGATTCGTACAGTGTACCTGTGAGAGGGGCAAGAGGAGGGTCTTATCCCATTTATAGTTTGAGGATCTGAAATCCAGACATAAAAAGGCAACTTTCCTACTTTAATGCCAGAATCAGGTCTAGAACCCAAATCCCCAGGTTGCTTCCTGTCTCTGTTAACTCTTGGGTATTTTCTCACAGGAAAAACAAAACGAACTGTGCGCTCCAGTGACATACTAGATACTTATTTAACTTTACAAAGCAGGTGAAAGAATCTTCTTTCAGAAAATACGTGATGGGGGTTCTAGTGACCAGGAAGAATGGTTTCAGGTTTATCGAGTCTTAATGGGAATTTTGTAATAGTAAGAGAGTACTTATTATTGACCCGAATGATTTTTTTCATGCTTATTCAGAACACAATGTAGATTGACAGGCTTTGCATTTCATCAATTATTTACATAAGTAATTCCCCTTGTCGGAACAATGTAATTTTTACCTTCTTCTGATGTTCTTTATTATTTACTTTGTAACCGTGGGTTTTACAGTAGTTGTGATGTTGTTCAGGAAAAGTCATGCTCACTATAAAAAGGCATTATTATTTTAAGAACACTTTGAGTTTTGACCAACTATAACCTCTGTGAAAACAAAGGTATCAATTGTAGAGGAGTCTTAATGGCTACAGCAAACACTTGATATGCCCTCTGGTGATATCTCTGTCACAAAGTGCCTATCGGTCTCATTCAGGCACTTATTCCCGAAATCTTCCCCCCTCATACCCTGTTATCTATTCAATATTAGCTTTTCTGTAAATTTACTCTTCTTACCTTAGTGGTAGACATTGAATATTTTTAGTAATCTTTTTTATTAATTTTTTTAAAAAAATTTATACAATTTTTAAAGGTTCTACTTCATTTACAGTTATTAAAATATTGGCTGTATTCCCTGTGTTTTACAATACATCCTTGTAGCCTGTCTTACACCCAGATAGTTTGTACCTCCCACTCCAGTAATCTTCATATTGCTTGCTCGTTATCTTGTCTTCTTTTCCCTCCCACCTTCTGTATTTATTTTATTATTATTATTTGTGTGTGTGTGGTAAGAACTCTTTATTAACATAAGAGCGACCCTACTGGCAAATTTTTACGTATATACAATACAGGATCGTTTGCTGTAAGCACCGTGCAGCATGGTAGATCTCTAAGACTTATTCATCTTGTATCCCTGAACTTGGTACCCTCTGACTAATACCTCCCCATTTCGCCATTTGTCTTATTTTAAATTTTACTGGCAGGGACACTTGCTCTTTTCAAGTTGTAGAATTTGAGAAGAACTGATGAAAATAGCAGTTACTGGGTGCTAACCGTGTGTTGGGTTCCTGCAGAAGTCTTGTCCCGTTTGCTTCTCACAGCATCCTGGCGCAGAAGCTCCCACTCGTTGACAGAGAGGCTCAGAGACTCTGACTTACGGGTACCCGCCCGCCCATCCCCCCACGGCACGTGATTCATGGGTGACAAAGCTAGGCTTTCGATTTAAGTTTTCTGATGGTCAAGACCATAGTTTTTCTCAGAATAACACGCTTCTGTGGTGAGAAGTGTCACACACGTGCTGATGGTGAGTGATCATCTGATTCAGGGGCTGAATTGTCTTTCCCTGAGGGGCCCAGCACTTGGCAAATCGCCGTGGTACACAGGTACTCAGAATGTGTCATCTGATTATGTTGTTCGAACCCGTTGTGCCTTCTCTGACAACCTTTCCAAATCTCTTCATATTTTCTTCCTGTGATATCCATTCATCCGTGTGTATAGGAGCATGTTAATCACCTTGCAAAATTGTTAGATGTGAAATTTAAGTTTTGTTCCCCTTCTGTAGTACGTGTTAGTAGAAAACATTGATTGGAACAGCAGTGTGGGGAATCCCCTACATCAGAGTTGGATGAAGAATGCAAAGCATCTAGCAAAGTGCCTGGCATTCCTGCTCTACAATTAATATGTTGGTTCCATTCAGAGCGAGAGCTTGGATATCATTAAAGAGAGCAGTGGGCTGGTAATCAGATCTCGGTTCTGATAGTAACTAGCTTTGTGTCCTTACGCAAGCCACCTAATCTTTCTGGGGCTCTCGTTTTTTCATCTACTAAGTAAAAGTGAGATGAAAAAGTCTTCAAGAGCCCTCAAGTTCTCTCAGCCTTTGTTCACTAATCTTTAAAATGGAAACAATGCATACCTGTCAGAGGGTTTATTTGAGCTGGAAAGAGATAGCCTGTGTAAAGCACATAAAAGATGCTCAGTATATGGAATTTTTTTTTTTCCTCTGTCCTTTTACAATGTGGGGAGGTGCTCTGGACACCCTGGAGACCAAAATGAGCACAGGAGGCAGGATAACATGCTGACCGAGAGCCAGACACACCTGGATTCAGTCCTGGCTTCACTGTTGAGGGGATCTTTAACTCTTAACCTAGAATGAAGATACTAATCATACTTACCTCGGGCTTATTGAGAAGATTAAATTAGAAAAGGTTTTTAAAGTGTTTAACAGAGTGCCTGACCCATAGTAGGCATTTGGTAAATTTTGTATTCGTGTGTAAGACAGGTGGGAGAGATGAACTACCAGGGCAAAAGAGTTAAAAATGACGAGGTAGGTCGCCCCAGACAAGAGAGGCAGGAGGCAAGCCCAAAGCTCATTTCACAGCTCTGTCGAGGGCCCTGCTGCTGTGGCTCCCCCCTCCTAGTTAAGTGGTGTTTGCTTCAAAGTATTTATTTAACACCTGAAATGAGCTTAATTCTGTTGAGGCTTTCTTGTTCATGGGGTTTAAATATCAAACTTACTGATTCCTACAGACGTTGTGTGTTTTCTCTGATGAGATTTCTCCCCTTCTGTGCCTACCTGGGAGCTGTAGGACCTGGAAAGTCCTCACATCGGCGTTCTTTTTCAAAACAGTTTTGATCCGGATGGGTGTGCTTGTTGGTATAAAATAGCTCGTGTGTGTGTGTGTGTGTGTGTGTGTGTGTGTGTGTGTGTGAAAGAGAGAGAGAGAAAGAGAAAATGAGATGAGAAAGACGCAAGACAGACCAATAGAGAGCCATTATCTGGGAGCCATCACCTGTCGAGTGCTCCTGCCTGTATAGCTGAATTTGCATTGCACACATCGGATTAAAGGGTGGCCAGCTGCTGGAAGAAGAGCAAACTCGTATCTACTTTTTTTTTTTTTTTGCGGTACGCGGGCCTCTCACCATTGTGGCCTCTCCCGTTGCGGAGCACAGGCTCCGGACGCGCAGGCTCAGTGGCCATGGCTCATGGGCCCAGCCGCTCTGCGGCATGTGGGATCCTCCCAGACCGGGGCACGAACCCGTGTCCCCTGCATCAGCAGGCAAATATGGATGTATCCCTTTTAAAAATCTTATCTATATTCCTTTTTTTAAAACTAGACTTTTTATTTTGAGATAACTATAGATTCACATGTAGTTGTAAGAAATAATACAGAGAGATCCTGTGTACTCTATACCCAGTTGCCCCATTGGTAACATCTTGCAAAATCATAGCATAGTTTCACAACCAGGATATTGACATTCATCCGTCAAGAGTGAAAGAACAGTTCCATCACCACAAGGATTCCTCCTGTTGGCTTTTATAGGTACACCCTCCCACCCCATTTCCTAACACGTGGCAACGACAAATCTGTTCTCCGTTTGGTGTATCTGAGAGTTTAAAAAATCTTGGGGGAGCAGTGTCTAAAATGAAGTAAATCGAGGAATTGGTTGTCTTCTCCCAAGTGTTAATATTCCCAGATATGGCAGGACCAAGCATAAAGTTGTTTTCACTGGGAAGAAATGTTCCATTCCAGATTCAGATGGACATTTTCTACTTTTGACATGCTGCTGAGACTGTAATTATAAACTACAACCATTCTAGAATGGATTTAAACCAGTTCCTGGGATGAATTAAGACCTTGTGATAAAATACCATATATCATCTGTCACATTATCTGTGGCAACCCTTCTCTGTGCCAGATTGGTTAATGAGGGCAACAGCTGCCCAGAAGTTTATTGCTGAAGGAATGCTTAACAGTGGTACTGTGAGCTCAGCACTTTATGCGAGAATTTTCAGAAATTGCGCTTGAGTTCCCGGAATTTGATCAGTTTTACGTACAGTTATATAGAAGGTATGTGATTTGGAGGAGTTTGCCTTCTTTCATTCGCACGACCTCTCCTCCCATCTCAGTTTTTTTCTTGTGGAAAATGAAAATCTCACGGGATAAGCCTTATTCCCTGACTACTGGCCTTCCACCCATCCATGCCTTCCCCTTCTCCTGGCTACCTTCTGTTCCTGGGCCTGTTCAACGAGGCAGAATGACCGTAGCCTCAAGGAAACGTGTAGACTAGATGACCTTTAAGGTTCTGTCTTATCCTGGGAGCCAGTGATGCTGCATCAATGAACTCTTCTGTAGCTCCTCCAGTGTGACGGGTAGGTGAGCATCCCACATTCACAGTGAGGGGAGAGACCAGGCTGTAGGATGTACCCCGTGGCTGTGGATTACACATCTAACCCTGAGGGGCCATGGGGACTGGGGAAAGGAGAGCCAGTTTGGCTGTGGCACACATAATTTTTACAATTTGAATTACCGAAAAGGGTCTGAGCTCTCCAGTTCACCACGGATTGCACCACTTCCTGTTTCCCTGTATCAAAACTGGCCCATTGAGCTCATTTACCTTGCCTGTGCCGGCCCCTAAAAACAGCTGCGTTTATGACCTCTGATTTAAGCAGTCCCCAAATCGTGGACCTTTAGGTGGCTTCCGGCTTTTTAATATTAAACATTGTTTTAATGAACCACCTTTGCACAATACATATGTCCTTAGAGTTAATCCCTGCAAGAACACTTGGGTCAAACTTTGGGTCAAATTTAAGACTGTGATACCGATGGTCAAATCCCCCTGTCGTTTTGGTGTCTGAATTGTCAGTTTGTGTTATTTATCTGATTATCCTTGGATTTCTTATTTTCCTATTGATTTCAAAGAGTTCTTCATATATCAAGTGAGATTATGAACCTTTAAAGATATTTTCCCAGTTTTTAAAAACTTTATATAACGTGTCTAACTGTCCAGGTAGTTTTAGTTTTATGTGTTTTGATTTAGCAGCTTTTCCTCTATGGTTTCTGGAACTTAATGCCATGTTTAGAAGTTTTTCAGATCCCAACATTATAAAAATATTAACCCTTACTTTCTTTTAGAATGTTTCTTTTTTTTCATTTTCATTATTTATCCTCTCTGGAATGTGTCTTGGTGTAAAGAGTAAGGTTGCAATCCAGCTTCATCTTTTTCTAAACAGTTAGCCAATTTTACCTCCAACCAGTGATTTTTAATATACCTGGTGAATTTGGAATCACCAAATCTCGAAGGCTTCTAATATTTAAAAGTGGCTTGTTTTTACAGGTAGCAAGTTTCCACTTCAAACTTTGAGTTTAAATATTTTTCTGCTTTTACAATCTCTGGAAAGGAGCTGTGAACAGAACACGAGATTGGTTTTGGCATTAACTTTAAAGCATCTCAAATAGGCTGATTCTACAGAATTTGATCCAAAGCATTTCTATGCCTTGATGCTTTTTTTGCCAAGCAAAATTGATTATTTCTGACCAAAAGGCCTTCAGTGCTGGGCTGAAAAAGGAGTCAGGGGTCCTCTTAGGCTGGTTGCAGGTTATATAATTTGGCATCAAGTACAGTGCTTTTTCTTTTTCTCCTAAGTTTCTTTCTATAGCCTCCAATGGTCAGTGATCCTTGTTGCCGGGGACTTTATATCTGGGGGGCAAATTCAGACCCTCTCTAAGTCCTAGTAATTATAACTTTAAAATGCTTTTATTTTTTTCTTGGAAGTTTGATGAATAGGTATCTGAGGTCTTTCTTTGACAGTGATTCCCAGCTTTCTCTTGTATTGTAGAATTTAGCTGTGGGTTGAATTTGTTGTGATGGTATATTTTCACCTGCAATGATGATTCACTCTTTCACATCGGTTCTCTTTATAGCTTTAATTAGAAATGCTTTTAGTTCTTGTAGTTTGAAACTTACTTGAGTATCTTAGTGTCTTGGCAGGTTCCTCCTTTGTAGTCATAGTCTCCTAAATTATGATAGTGTCTTTTAAAGATTTTATCATCGATGCTTGTTTTTAGGTTCACCTTGCAGGCAAAAAGGCAGATTCTGCTGCTGTGGTCGAAAGACAGTGTAGGTCTGGGTTAAAACCACCAGTCTTAGAGAAGAAAATTTCTTCTACTGTTCCTCCACCCCCAGCAATAATCACAGTTCACATTTTAAAGTATTTGTTTCCATATTTCTTATACTTAAATTGTACACAGCTGAGATCATTCTGTATATATAATATGGCATCTTGATTTTTTTTTTCACTTAACATATCAGACATTTTCTCATATCATTAGAAACACCTATAAAATTATCATTCTGATGGTTACGTAATAGTCCATCACATCATGTTATTATTATTTTTTTTGCTGCATTGGGTTTTTGTTGCTGCGTGCGGGCTTTCTCTAGTTGTGGTGAGCAGGGGCTACTCTTCGTTGCGGTGCGCGGGCTTCTCAACTGCTGTGGCTTCTCTTGTTGCGGAGCAAGGGCTCTAGGCACATGGGCTTCAGTAGTTGTGGCATGTGGGCTCAGTAGTTGTGGCTCGCAGGCTCTAGAGCACAGGCTCAGTAGTTGTGGTGCGTGGGCTTAGTTGCTCTGCAGCATGTGGGATCTTCCTGGACCAGGGCTGGAACCTGTGTCCCCTGCATTGGCAGGCAGATTCTTAACCACTGTGCCACCAGGGAAGCCCCACATCATGTTATTTTGATTGACTTCCTCATTCTCCTTTTATTTGGTGTTTGGTATTGGGAGCTTTTTTGGTTGGAGCGAGGTTGCTCTGAGATCATTCACACTTACTAAGCCAGGCTTTCTCTTCTTGTCAGTGAGAGGTTTAGGAGTTGAGGCTTTGTGTTTGCTTTTTTTGTTTTGTTTTTTCATTAACTTTATTTTTTTTTACTCTTTTTATGTATAATTTTATTTATTTTTAATTTTTAAATTTTTTTAACATCCTTATTGGAGTATAATTGCTTTACAATGGTGTGTTAGTTTCTGCTTTATAACAAATTGAATCAGCTATACATATACATATATCCCCATATCTCCTCCCTCTTGCGTCTCCCTCCCACACTCCCTATCCCACCCCTCTAGGTGGACACAAAGCACCAAGCTGATCTCCTGTGTGCTATGTGGCTGCTTCCCACTAGCTAGCTGGGACATATATACAGTACCAAATGTGTTTGCTTTGTTGTTGGTATTTCATCTGTGGAGTGTGTGAATGAAGCCAGGATTTTAAACCTCAGATGCTACTCTCTCTGTCTCTGGCCACCATCTTTCCATCCTGGACTAACTCCATGCTTGTTTACTTGTTAACCTTTCTTTGATGAGTTTCTTTTCATAATCCTGTGCTGGAAGAAAGGTGAATGGAGACCATGATTAGTACTCTGGTCTCCGATGCTGCAGTGCCTTGTGAGTACCCAGGAGCCAGCCAGGATAAACACCAGTTGCACATTAATGGTCTTTACTAGGGTAACCACGCCGAGTGGTTCCTGGTGAGAAGACTGTCCTAAATTGTTCCTGACAAGGTATACTGTTTTTGTTTCAGATTTCTTATTTTTCCTGTAAAGCCGGGCTTTGAGGCTGAATTAATTTGTACTTGGGAATATAATGAGATCTTGTACTTTTACTGTCAGAAAACCAGCCAAGAATATCAGTCAGAAAAAGAAATATGTATCCAGAATTGCCAGGGCAACCTGCTGTTTAGATATGCTTTCTGAGAAACCACATGGCAGATGAATGTCGTCTTTGTCCCGAGCCACAGCAGCCTTGTTCTGCTGGGGAATCGAGCAGCCAAGGGAGGCTTGGATTTTAACTCAGTTATTGAAATGACACCAAGAACAAGGCTTTAGTGCCGCAGCGCGTGACCCCAGAGGGTTGTTTAGAGCGATATCAGCCTGTGTGAGCTTGACACTGGTTTTCATTGCCTTTGTTTGGTTCTGAGGCAACCTGATCTGTGGCTGCTTGGCTCCTTCTTTCAAGTACATTCTTCGTGGCCGGTTACTCTCTGTTTTTACAGTGTAGGGTGGTTTTTAGCTCAACCACATGGCGAGCCAGAGAACAGAGTCCATACCATGGGTTTTGTGAATTTGGGTAGCAGCAGTGTGAATAGGAGTAAGAAATAATTTAGATCTGGATGGCTTAGAACAGAAGAGCAGAGGGACTTCCCTGGTGGTCCAGTGGTTAAGACTCCACACTCCCAATGCAGGGGGCCTGGGTTTGATCCCTGGTCAGGGAACTAGATCCCACATGCCGCGACTAGAGAGCCCGTGTGCCACAACTAAGACCCGGTGCAGCCAAATAAATAAATAAACATTAAAAAAAAAAAGAACAGATGAGCAGAAACGGATCCTAAGACCTGCAAGCAGTATCTTGACAACTCAGGTCCTAGGAAGGGCTGTCCCGAGGTCACTTCCACCTGGCTTCACTGAAAGCACAGGTAACAAATGGCCTATGTCTTGAATTCCTAGAAGCCATCGCCTCTCTCAATAAGCTCTCGTGGCATTGTGTCAGTCAGAGTGCTGGGCTTTCAGAATGGACAGGGGCCTTAAAGGGCGTGTGTTCTAGTCCTGCTGCGTCTCCAACAAGAGACATCGTCCAGCGTTTTCTTGACCACTTCTGGTCATCTCTGAGAAGGGGGGATTCCACAGCTGGGAAATAGTACATACCGCTGCTTTCAAAGGTCTGCCTGAAGATACTTTGTTTTCTGATTTCAGCCAAAATTTGTCCTTAGGGATCTTCTACCCTCATGTTTATTTTGATTATTCCTCGCAGAAACTTTCCAGAAGGTTAGTTGGGATTATCTAGCTTTTCCATTTCACAGACGGAGACAGAGTACATTATCCTGCAGACCTCAAATTCTCCATCTAAAGAATCAGGTTAACAATTAGAGCTGTAAGAGTTAATGAAGATCAAATGAGATAATACACAAAAAGTACTCGATGTAGTGACCTGCTAATAGTGAGTAATAAATGTTGGGTTGGTTTTTTTTGCGGTACGCGGGCCTCTCACTGCTGTGGCCTCTCCCGTTGCGGAGCACAGGCTCCGGACGCGCAGGCTCAGTGGCCATGGCTCACGGGCCCAGCTGCTCCGCGGCATGTGGGATCTTCCTGGACCGGGGCACAAACCTGTGTCCCCTGCATCAGCAGGCGGACTCTCAACCACTGAGCCACCAAGGAAGCCCAATACATGTTTTTAAAATGCTGGCTTATATTATCGTAATTGTAACTATAATCATTATACAACAAGTTCCTTAAATCCTACCCTCTCACCAAGGCAACCCCAGGGGGGGCTTCTGCTTATCCTTCTGTCCTACCTTTCTGTATGCTTTCTTGATTTACCAGGAATAGCATTGTTAGTATTATAAGAAGGTGGGATTAGTATTATAACAATGGTTCTGGCCCCCAGAGATTTCCCTTCTTCTACAGGAGGAAGCTTCAGGAGTTGTATCAGTAGTCTGCCTTGTTGGGAGAACTGGAAATTGAGTTAACTTTTCTTTTTCCTGCTTATGGGGAAGCAACTTTGCTCAGGAATATCATGGTTATCTCTGTGTTCAAAGATTGCTTCATCCTCTGTGTCTCTATTAGTTAAGTATACATTTTTTCCTTTATCCTTGTGGTCCAGATTTCTTAGTCCATCGTCTTTTTGATTTTCTTCCACGTAAATCTAGGGCTTTTCCCCCCCTAGAAATCTTGATTGCATATAAGTTTTTAAATTTTTTGGCATCAAGTTTTGGATTTTAAAATTTGTAGAATATGTAGTTCCAGCTTGGTTTCATTCCTAGTGTTTGTTTCTTGTTTTTTTTTTTCTTTATCAAATTTATCAGAAGTTTTCTGGGCTTTTTTGTTTTGTTTTGTTTAGTCATTTGAAAGATTCAGCTTTTGGTTTTATTGATCCTTGCCATTGAGCATTAGCTTTTGAATTCATAAATGTATATTACCTTTATCTACTTTCTTTGGGTTTATTCTGGGTTTTTTCCTTCTCTAATTGGATAATTAAGCTTAATAATTTTAAATCGTCTCTCTTTTCTAATCTATGCATGTAAGGCTCTAAAATTCCCTTTAAGTATTACTTGAACTACCTTCCACAATTTTTTATATGTAGTTTTTGCTTTATAAAGTCAAGTTTATTGAGGTTAAATTTATATACCGTAAAATTGGCTTATTAAATTAGTGTACAGTTTGCTGAGTTGTGACGGATGTGTACAGTTGTGTAAACACAACCATAATGAGGATATAGAACATTTCCATCACCCCCAAGAGTTCCCTCATGCTGTTTTTTGTTCTGCTAGTTTTTTCTTTTCTACGATGTCTGTGCATGGAGTCAGTCGTTCAGGGCATACTCTTCTGTGGAGGGTTCTTTCATTTAGTGTGCTGTTTTGCAGTTCATTGGTGTTGTCGCATGTACCTGGAGTTGTTCCTTTGACTGCTGAGTAGTTTCGATTGTTTGGCTAAACCACAATTTGTTTATCTAGTCACCATTAGTACAGGTTTCAGTGGGAGGAAATAAGAGTATTTTAATCCTACACTTGGGCTGTAAATAAACATTCTCGACTATTCTGCATTTGAAATTGCCTGGGCATTTTTCAAGTTGAAATTTTTCTTCGGGGTTTGGCATTTTGGACGTTTTTCCATTAGTGGGCAAGCACGTGCTCGTGTGTGTCCTCACCGGCACCCTGTCTCCCTGTAGCAGTCTGGGTCCAGTCAGGAGATACAAACCACATTGTAGGTTAAACGGGGGAGGTTTACTACAAGGAGTTATTAATCTAAAAAAAGACAGAAATAGAACAGAGTCACAGATACAGAAAACACACATGGTTACCGGGGGAAAGTGGGGGGGAGGGATAAACTGGGAGATTGGGATTGACACATACACACTACTATATGTAAAATAGATAACTAATAAGGACCTACTGTATAGCACAAGGAACTCTACTCAGTGCTCTATAATGACCTAAAAAAGAGTGGATATATGTATACATATAACTGAGTCACTTGGCTGTACACCTGAAACTAACACAACATTGTAAATCAACTATCCTCCAATAAAAATTAAAAAAAAAATACAAGGAGTTATTACCTATGATACAAGAGGAGCTGTAAGGTATAGGGAAACTCTCTATGGTTCCCTAGGGCTGACGGAGTGTCCCCAAGGAAGGACAAACTACCAGGGGTTCAGACTTCAATAGAGGAGGTGGGGTTCAGCCCGTGGCCTAGCAGAGGAGTTTGCCGGTTTGGCCAGACCTGAGCTGGCCCAAAGGCTCTGGGCAGACCATGGGTATCCATGGCCCTCTGGAGTGCAGGCAAGGAGCAGGCAAGGAGCGGCCAGTTCCATGGACGTGCATGGAGGGTCTGGGTACCGGTGGGGCCAGGAGACCTTCAGAGCCTGCAAACCTCGTGGGAGCTCTGGTGTCCACGTCGACAGGACTGCTGAAACGTTATTACCAGGCTGAGGCTGCAAAGTCACACAGGAACCAGGTTCTGGGCCGTGGCTGGGCCACACGCCACCAACTGTCCTCACATCCACACTGCTGGCCCCAGTGCTGGACGCTCAGGGGAGCTGCCTCCTCCCTGCACTGTCCCCCCAGCCTGTCCTGAGAAAAACATCACGTACACTTCAAAGGAGAAGCACTCAACATGCATGTTTATCACAGAGCATTACACAGAGAAGGGTGCATTTAGAGCTGAGAGGTAATAAATTGGTAACTGATACACTCTCCCTGTTCTTTTTAAAAGAAATACTATCAAGTCAAAAGCAGTACTAACTATATACTTGTGCTATTAACAGTCAGATATACTTGTGCTATGAACAGTCAGACATTTCACAAGGGGAAAGGTTTTAAGAAAATTAGAACTTATAAAGACTATGTTTATAGACAGATATAAACATCATCTTAATCATGAAATATACCTTCCCATGGTATATTACCGTATACATCGTCTTATTATCACCATTCTCCCCTCTCCCTGTCATTATAGTTTCCAAATTTTATGCCAGACCCCAGGTCGAAGACAGTTTCTTTCTTCATGATGCTTGCTCACTATAGAAAACATACAGGATACAAATTGTAAAGAACAGTTTCATACCAGAGAAGCTCAGTGTTTTTAACTCTGAGCTCGGATGAGCTTACTACTGCTAGGAATGTGGTGATCATTGTTCCTGAGCCAAAAAACTAGGACACATGGTCTTTACAAAGAATGTTTTCTGGTTTGTGAATTGATACACATTTGAAAAGTGTTACCATGGCATAAATTAAATCACATTTGATTATCCATACTGATTAAACATTGGTTGAAAAGAATAAAGAACTATCTCAAAGTATCTAGGACACATACATATTAATGCTTTTATTTTTCTAAGTTTCTTTAAAAAAGATGACTTTATACAGAAGTCTTAAATCAGAAAAAGAAAAGGAAAATGGTAAAAATCCATATTTAGCAGTTTTGTGGTTTGGGCAGAGTAAGTCTGACACACCCCTCTATCTAGACCTAATTTTTTCTTTTTGACACTGTAAGGAATTTAGGTCCCAAAACTTGATGGCCATTGCAGAAAGATGCTGACATGCCTTGCAGATAGAACTTACCTGCTTTTGCTGCAGATTTTTTTTTTTTCTCAAAGGCTATTGTGAGAATACTTCTCTTGGGGTACTTAGGTTGTAAATCTCTGAGCCTTCATTACATGGGAGTGCCCAGCAGTAAGGCTTATAGAGGTTTTATATGCTTTCCAGAAATCGAGTGCTGTTCATTACTCAGAGAGTTTGTACTTTCCTTCTTGACTAGTTTTCTGTAAACGTTTTGTTCTTTTAGTGTATTTAGACTGGATCCTATTTATGTTTGAAGATACCTTTTAATACTACCTTTATTAAATAAAGTGAGATTAATTTGTATTTCAGCCTTCCGATTTTGCTTGGGATTCTTTGGGCTTCTTCTTATTTGGTAAGATAAGGGAGAAAATAGCCTGGACTTTTTGTTACCTTGGAAATTTCCAGCCCAAGAAAGTGTGCAAAGGCACAACTTATAGGGATTCTTGTGTGATTAGCTAGCCCTTTTCCCGAATTATTCAGCTACATTAAAACTGCAGCTTGGTGCAGTTGGTGTTTTAGGTTTTCATATCCTCTGAAAGATTAATATCCCGCAAGAACGATGATACTGTTGATGTCTCCCTTTAGTGCTTTCACATATCGGGAGCATCATATTCAGCTCTATTCCTCTACTTTGCCTCCTTTAGACATTGACAGTTATTTTAGGACGTTTAATTATTCTAGGAGGCTATGTGTTTGCTAACGTCCTGAAAATTTTCCTCTCATAGTTTGGCTTCCTTAAGTGTGAGATCTATAAACCAATTTAGAGCTACTCTTAAAATAGAATTTTTCTTACAGAGCAATCAGCAGCAGTCAAGACCAGCGTGGATTTTCCTGTCCCTTCTCCCTTGTAACTTTATTGCAGTCATTACACTGGTCGAGCCGTTCATTTGACTTTGGCACGCATGAGTCAGTTTGGAATAACTGACATAACCTTATTTAACACACTTATATTATGCTCTTAGGCTTATTTATTGATTACATATTTTCAAAGCTTCCGAAAAGCCCGGTGTCTTACTAGTCATTGAGGGAAGCCAATAAAAAGTCAGTATCATTTTCAAGCAAAGGCTTCAAGATTGAAGGATCTATTTCTTTATTAAATATTCATTGAGAACTGTTTTCTGCTGTCCTGACTCTCTGAAAATATATTAAAGGTAGTTCCTATTCTTAAATAGCTCCCACTTTAGTAAAAGGAAAAGGGAGCTGGGGAGAGAGAGGAGTGGGAGCTTGAGCGGGGCTGCAGGGTCGAATGGGCATCTCCTAATCCGAAGACAGGGAGGATTCTGTTCTGCAGAAGCATGGAGGCATGAAAAACCATGGAATTGGAAACCCAATGGAAAAATGACATTGGAAAACCATGGAAAAAACCCAAAGGAATTTTGAGTAACTATTAGTGATATTGATAAGTGAACTTGTAAATCCTTTCATTTACTTAACCTAATTTTATTAGCTCCCTGTACCTCATATGTGATAGTTACTTAAAATAACAAGATTTGCATTTCATTTTTGAAAATTCTACAATTCAGACTTTCCCTGAATTAGAGTGAGTACCCCTTCTTTGCACTATAAATATATAAAAAGGCAAGCTCTTTCTCTCAGAGACTCTGACCACAGAGATACTTCCTTCTCTCAACTGTAGTACATGTTGCCTTGACACAGAGTTGGCTTGGCTTTGCACTCAGACATGCAAGAGCTCATATCCTAACCCAGCCACTTACATTTGCTGGCTCTGGGGTCAGGGGAACAATTCCTGTATCTCTCTAAGTCTCAGTTTCCATCTCTGTAAAATGGGTACCACTACTTATTTCATGGACTCTTCTGAGGATTACATGAGATGATGCATGTAAAGTGCTGAGCACAATGCCTATCTAGCACATAGCACTCAGTTCAGAGTAGCTCTAATTAGCAGTCATTGGGCACTTAGTAATGCCTCATACTGTAGCTTGGTTTCATGACTTATCTACCTCGTTTATTTCTACTTCTAGTGTGAAAGGACCCTGCCATACCCTTTCTGTCCCATACACACCCTTACTTGGCCCACACGCCTCAATCATCCCTACTCCTGCCCAGTTCAGGCCAAGCACAGGTGTCTGACAGAGCCAGTACTCGCTAAAGATGTAATGTTAAATATTAGCAGTGCAATGCCTCTTGAGGTCCATTATTCTTTTATAGTTGGGGTATGAAATTTCTTTTTGGGTTCTTGCTGTGGAAAGCCAGAATCATGATTGCAGTGAAAAATCTGGGTTTCGTCAAAACTTGACTATCTTTGGCCAACGGCTATTATAAAACTCACAGACAAAACCAAACTGAAACAACAACAAAAAGCAGGTGCCTTGTGATTTTCAGAGTAAGTTGTAAAAGTTCACGCCAGAACAGAGTTGGAGTAAATTCTAAGCATGTGAAAGTACTTCTTCAAAAATTCATTTTGTCACGGAAGTTTAAGGATGACTTTCAGTAAATCACAAATAACCAAGAGAATGCAAGTACTATTCTTTCTTTCCCCCTTCCTTCCTTCCCTTCTTTTTTTTATTATGTTTTATCTCCATAGAGTTTGCTTTGTTTTATTTATTTATTTATTTATTTATTTATTTATGGCTGCGTTGGGTCTTCATTGCTGCGCGCGGGCTTTCTCTAGTTGCAGTGAGCGGGGTCTACTCTTCGTTGTGGTGCACGGGCTTCTCATGGCGGTGGCTTCTCTTGTTGCAGAGCATGGACTGTAGGTACGTGGGCTTCAGCAGTTGTGGCGCGTGAGCTCAGTAGTTGTGGCTCACGGGCTCTAGAGCACAGGCTCAGTAGCTGTGGCGCATGGACCTAGTTGCTCCGAGGCATGTGGGATCTTCCCAGATCAGGGTTCGAACCCGTGTCCCCTGCATTGGTAGGCGGATTCTTAACCACTGCGCCACCAGGGGAGTCCCCTTCCTTTCCTCCTTCCTCCCTTCCTTCCTTCCTTCCTCCCTTCCTCCCTCCCTCCCTTCCTTCCTTCCGTTCTCCCTCCCTCCCTCCCTCCCATCCTTCCTTTCTTTCTTTTTCTTTCTTTCTTTTCTCTCCTTCCCTCCTTCTCTCTTTCTCTCTCTCTCTTTCTCTATCTCTCTCCTTCTCTCTCTCTTTCCCTCTCGCTCTCTTTTGCTGCACCACTTGTGGGATCTTAGCTCCCCAACCAGGGATTGAATTCACACCCTCGGTAGTGAAAGCTCAGAGTCCTAACCATTGGACCGCCAAGGAATTCCCTATTCTTCATATTATAGTAAAACCCCATTATTTAAAGAAAAAAACCCTTTTGTTTTTTGTCTTTTTGTTTATACCATTTATCAAATTACATCCTTCATACGCACACAGACACACACACATACACACACGATTCATACTGAACCCTCTCTGGGTAGGGGGCTCTCTGGATGCAGTCTTCAGGTTGTCTGAGGCCAATCTTCTGACCCCTGTTGGAGCTCTTGTCATTATATCACTGTGCCTGCTTGAAGCCAGATGTCTTTGTTTTACCTATGCTTAAAGTCTACATTTCATTCCAGTCATCTTGATAAATATTTTATACACGTGCAGTCATGTTTGCTTTGACTGGAATTCTGGTAACCGTTCCATGTATTGATTTGAAGTCATCATAAGCTCAGAATGGGATTGAAGTAATAATTCACTGATAACAGTTTTGCCACTTTTCTTCCTTATTGGAGAAGCATGAGGAAGAGTTTATAAGGGACTGATGGAAACATGATTTGGCATGACCACAATTTGAATCAGAGGAAATCTCTCATTAAAATTCTCACAAGGCTTATTTAAGGAGCAAGATCTTTTGAAATCGAGTAATCTAGTGCTTACTTAATCCACACCAGCTGTGATTTGGGTGCAGCGTCCTTGCTTTTCTGCTTGGCTATCTTCTCCCTCATCTGCTGAGAGGTGACTGCATCACTGGAGAGTCTTATCTTACTGGAGTCACCTCTCCCCAGTCTTGAATCCACCCCTAGATAAAGATAAGGTCACATCAAGAAAGGGAACGTATCTTTGTTTTTTTTTTTTTTTGCGGGTACGCGGGCCTCTCACTGTTGTGGCCTCTTCCGTTGCGGAACACAGGCTCCGGATGTGCAGGCTCAGCGGCCATGGCTCAAGGGCCCAGCCACTCTGCGGCATGTGGGATCTTCCCGGACCGGGGCACGAACCCGTGTACCCTGCATCGGCAGGCAGACTCTCAACCACTGCGCCACCAGGGAAGCCCAGGAACGTTTCTTTGGTGGAACTAAATCCATGTCTTAGATGCCTTTTGCCTGACCTTTATATGTTTTCTCTGTTGCGCTTTTGCTAACCTTCTAGTGGCGGGTGGTAAAGGAATGGGGTGGCCTGCTGGTAGTTTCGCCTCTATCAAGCTTCCTTGTCATCTTGCTAAATTCCAAAGGTGTGTTCGTTCTTGGCTGCAATAAAACATCACCTGTGACAGGGTATCAGCCTGACTTACCTGTCCCGAAGGGATGACGTGTTTGAATTTTATTTATTTATTTATTTATTTATTTATTTATTTGCGGTACGCGGGCCTCTCACTGTTGTGGCCTCTCCCGTTGCGGAGCACAGGCTCCGGACGCGCAGGCTCAGCGGCCATGGCTCACGGGCCCAGCCGCTCCGCGGCATGTGGGATCTTCCCGGACCGGGGCACGAACCCGCGTCCCCTGCACCGGCAGGCAGACTCTCAACCACTGCACCACCAGGGAAGCCCTGAATTTTTTTTTAGGTACGTATCATGACACCATTCTCATGGTAGACTTCTGAGGTAAGAGTTTCTGGCATCAGCGGAGCAGGACTTTGAAATAGGTCTAAATCCTATACCTTGGATTGTTTGTCCACCATGGGCCTCGTTGCCAAGGCAGGATGAAACTCTCCTGTATGTTCTGATGTGTTCAGTTTAGCTTGACCCTGCTGATTCAAGATGGGCTCACTGTCAGTGTAATTCCTGTGACTTGTTGCTTGTGATGAAACACCAGCCAGATCTTCTCAGTTGTTCTCTAGGCCACTTGTGCAACTGACATGGACACGCCATCATTCAGAATCTCAGGGTTGCTAAGGCCATTTGAGAAGAAATCACTTCCCATCAGCCTTCTGGCTCCGTCCTAATGCCGGCAATCTGAGGACCTTGCTGTCGTCTGGCCCAGAAGAAACAAGCCAGGTCCATCTGATTCGGGGTTTCTCACACAGAGTTCGCTAGAGATGCCTCTGTGAGTGGGCGTGTGTCCTGCACCACACTGTGAGCTCGTCACATTCAGCTCTTACAGCAGCAGCAGCTGCTATATTACTCACCTAGTTCCTCCATTTGCCAAGAAAGGACTTAAGGTGACAGCTTCCATTTATCTACTTTCTTTCTGCGCACCAGGCGCTCTGTTTTATACTTTACCAACACCTCTAAGCCTCACAACTTCCCTTGTAGGTGAAATACTTTTGTCCTCCATTGAAGAAGCAGGCAGGTGTGGCACACATTAAAGACTTGCCCAGGGCCATCCAGCTCCCAAAGGCAGGGCACCCGTGGAACCAGGGCCATCTGACTCAAAGCCACTGCTCTCCCCCAAACCCAGCTGCTCCTCCAGCAGCCTTTCTAGATAAGACGGGCTTGCTTGCTTGCGGGAGAGGGCTTGCTTGAGTTCTCTGAGGAGTTCACATCTGAGCTAAGGCCAAAAGGATAAGGAAGAACTGGCGACAAGCCATCCAGGCAGGAGGATCATTAACTGCATAGCTGTTGAGGCCAGAAAAGTGTGGCCTGTCTGACGATCTGAAATAAAGCATAGCTAGAGGGTCCTGAGCAGCAGCAGTCATGAAGTTGGAGGGGATGACAGGCCGGAGATGTAGGGCCATTGTAGCCCCTGGTGAGTTGTTGAATTTTATTCTAAATGCAGTAGGCAACATACGGGCGGCTCATTTCTGTATTTTTAATTGTTTGTTGCTGGGAGATGATGGTGGCCTGAATTGAGGGCTCGGAGGCAGAGATGAGAAAAGTGGTTGGATTTGAGTTATACCAGTATTTCAGAGACTAGATCGAAGGACTGTATGTGGTCAACGGGGTGGTGACAGAAAGGGGAAAATCGGGGATGATTTTGAGCACCTGGGAGGATGGGGGTACCATTCCTGAGATGGGGAAGACCAGGGGGTAAGGAGAAGAGGTTTGGGGATGAAGGAGGATGGGACTCAAGAGTTTTAGTTTGGATGTGTTAAGGGATGGAGGTAGCCAGTAGGATCTGATCAGGGTGTGTGAGTCTGGAGTTCAGAGGAGAACTCTGGTCTAGAGATGGAATTGTGGGAATCACAGTGTAGAGAGGAAGTTTCCATCCTAGGGTTTAGATGAGACACCAAATGGTGATATTCCCTTTAGCTAGTGAAAGCCGCTCAAACTACCTGTGTGGCTGGTATGAGCATTTACTCCATCAGGATGCTGGCTGCAGCGAACTGTGGAACCACAGCTGTTCTACTGCAGGATATACATTTGAAATTTATTTATGCCACCAAGGACCAGGAAGGTGAAACGCTACACTTGGCGCCAGAAAACCATTCTCTGAGCTTGTTTTCAGAAAAATCCATATCTGGATGGTGTGACTGGCTGGCTGTGTTCTAATAGGTCAGTTGTAACTTAAGCCCCAAGGGCCTTAGGGCAAGTAAATTAGCCTGAAGGTAGCTGAGATAAAGCCAGGGTGCTTGTTGTTGCCCCCAGATTAGAATCAAGGGCAAAAGAGCTGCAGAGAAATTGGAAACCTAGAAGAAGCCTTGACCAGAGACAGGCAGCGATTACTTTGTGAGAATTTCACTGCCAGGAAAAGGAGAAGGAAGGTGTAGGATCACGCTTATCCAATTGAGGGCTTATAAGAAATGCCTGAATAGCTTCTTTAGCACCTGAAGTCCTGCGCCTCCCCTCCCAGGGGGCCTGATCCAGTAGCTCTGGCTGGGGGCTCAGGAGTCGGTATTTTCAACAAGTGGTTCTGATGCAGGTGATCCACGGATCGTACTTTGAGAACCACTGAGTTTCAGGAGACCTTTGAGATCATCTAGGCAGCCCTCTCTTACAAGTGGGGAAACTGAGGCCTAGGGAGGAGGTGGTGCTTGCCTGAAGTGGCAGGACAAGTTGGCAAGCTAGTGCAGTTCCACCGACTTCCGTTTCTTCATCTTGCAGTTAAGTCTTTATCCAAATGGACGGGTCAGAAGCGAACCTCCCGTCCCAACTCCCAGCTCGCCTTCCTTCACTGTATTTTCTTTCTTTTCTTTTCTGTAACACCTTCTAATCTAAGAGTCATTTACTAATTTACCGTGTTAATTGTCATATGTCTGTCTCACCTCACTAAGATGTAAGCTTCGTAAGGGCAAGGATTTGGGGAGCTTTTCGTTTCTCTTCCCACTGAAGGATCCTATGTGCCTTCAGTACACAGTGCCTGGCCTAGAGTAGGTATTCAGTGAATATTTGATGAATGGTTGGATGAAAACTATTTTGTTAAACTATACAGACGTTAACGGGCATTGTGGGAAAGTGCCAGCCCTTAGGCATTGTTAACCCAAAATAGAGTAGAATGTTCTCTTTTCCACTCCTTTTTTTTTTTTGTGTGGTACGCGGGCCTCTCACTGTTGTGGCCTCTCCCGTTGCGGAGCACAGGCTCCGGACGTGCAGGCTCAGCGGCCATGGCTCACGGGCCCAGCCGCTCCGCGGCATGTGGGATCCTCCTGGACCGGGGCACGAACCCGCGTCCCCTGCATCGGCAGGCGGACTCTCAACCACTGCGCCACCAGGGAAACCCTACAATAACGGTTATTAATAACAACAGGGATAGCTATCATTTATGGCATGTTTACTGTCCACCAAATACATACGACATGAAGTCCTACACTAAGAGCGCCACACCTATTATGAACTCGTCCAATTCTCTTTTCACCCCAAGGGTGGAGGAACTGAGATTGTCTGTTTTCCAGAGGAGAAAAGTGAGGCTCAAAACGGGCAAGTTATTTGTCCAAGGTTACACAGCCAGTGCAGTTAGGATCCGTCCTTAACCACCAGTTGCATTCAGTATTAGGTTTAGGGTGTCCTCTATTTGGAGAAGGAATCGAAAAAGCTAAAGACGAGGCAGGCATCACCCTCCGGGGTGTCCCTGCACCAAGGACACCAGCCTCCAGGATGGTGTCAAACCACACAGGCTGGAAGGCAAGATGGATATTTTCAGCCCGACTTTCCAGCACTTCCACACCCTCTCAAGTCTTTCCATTCTCACATTACAAAGAACCTTCCGTCTTGAACTGTGAGGCTTTTCTCACTTCTGAGACCACCTCCCTGAAGCGGACCAAGGGACATTCCTGTGGTGACAGGTCACTAAGCCATTTCTAGGGAGGCCACTGCAGTGCTTCCCTCTAAAGGGAAGAGGGGGACAGAAAGAGGCTCCTTCACCCACCTTTCGATACCCTTTCCCTGGTGAGGCTTCAGGAAGGGGCTGAGGGAGCCAGTGATTCTATAAATCTCCTGTGATACTTGAGTGAGCCTTCTGAGCTCCTGAAACCCTGTGCCTGTTACACTGGCTGTGAGCTCACAGAATTTCTCACCACCTGCTGTGGAGAATGTCGGCATTCATTCCCGCCCCTGCCAGCCTGGCCTGGCCTCGCTCAGATGCAGTGAACACTCCACACATACGGCAATGGCCACAAGGCCACTTGCCCGACAGCTACAGACACAGGTGGAAGATGGGCCCCCCTGGGCTGTAGCCAAGATTGTGTGTTGTCACACTCACTGCCATCTTTAAGCACACAGGGCACCAGGCACTGTGCCGACCACCTGACAGCCACGGTCTTATTTGATTCTTATAATAAACACGATGAGGCCCTGTGGTCCTACTTCTGTAGAGGAGGAAGCCCTGGAACAGTCGGTCCCTGGCGTGAGTCTCACAGCATCTGCAGAGGCAGAGCCACGTTTCCAACACAGGCTGAGTTGGTTCTCAAACCCGTGCTTTTGTGAGTCTGCCTGCCCCCAACGCTGGTTAAGAGCAGGGCCTCTGGGTTTGAATCTTGACTCTGCCACGTCTCGGCCGTGAGACACTGGGCAAATCACTGAGCCACCCTCTTCCTTGGCTTGTTCTTCTGTGACATAGGGATAATAATATACTGAAATCACAGGATTGTCATGAGGATTAAATTAATTGACGTGTAATGTATGTCAAGCACTTGGTGTCTGGCGCATGGAGAGCGTTGTGTAGGTGCTTGCCTTTAGTATTAACTTAGATATCAGGGCCTCTTTTTCCTTTCTGCAGGACGGAAACTTCATCTCAGAAGTTTCAGGGCTTCTCCAGCTAGCCCCCCGTCCCACCACCCCCACAAAGGGCTTGTGTCTGTATTCCCAAGACACTTAGGTAGATCATCCGTGTAAAGTGCTCACTTAGAGTGGTGCTCCCAGTAAGTGCTAGCGGTGACAAGGATGACAGTGCCGAGACTCGGGGGTGTGGGGAGACGGGGGCCGGGGGAGAGCATCTGATCCTCCGCGAGCATCTGTCCTCCCTGGTGTAGGGTCCCGAAGGAGACATGGCCACCGTGCAGATGCCCACGTCACGGGTAGGACGAGAGCCAGGAGGCAATCGTTATGCTGCATATACCAAGTTACTCTTACTTTAGTGCCCTAACAATGAATCCAATGTAATTAATTTACAAGAGAGGGGAGATGAAAGTCTCATTCATTAAGTTCCTGGTCAAGGAACAGTAAATCAAAGAGATTAACACTTAGAGCTCTTCCCAGGGGAATTCCTCGGCGGTCTAACGGTCAGGACTCTGCACTTTTCACCGCTGAGGGTGCGAGTTCAATCCCTGATCAGGGAAGTAAGATCCCACAAGCCGCATGGCACGGCCAAAAAAAAAGAACTCTTCCTGGGATAAGTTGTCTCAAAAAGCCACTGACCTGGATCTTGTCATGACTATACTTTCTACCTCCCTTGTAGCTGAAGAGTTGGACAGTAGAGGACCTTCAGAAGAGGCTCTTGGCCCTGGACCCCATGATGGAGCAGGAGATTGAAGAGATCCGGCAGAAGTACCAGTCGAAGCGGCAGCCCATCCTGGATGCCATTGAGGCCAAGAAGCGGCGGCAGCAAAACTTCTGAGGGAGGCCAGGCCGGCAGGGCCCCAGGCCGACGGCGAGCTCTGGCTCGCTCGCCCCTCCAGCTGCCTCCATCATCTCTCCAGCCCCTCTGTGAACTCAGGAACGTGCGCCAGTGGCCAGGGCTGCCGTGCCGGTCAGCGCGCCGCCCTGATGTGTGCATTTAAACTGGGCAGTTATATCATTTCAGAGGATTCATGTGGGCGCTTTGAAACTCAGAGTTTTCAACCCCAGAAACAGAGACTCCTAGTTGAGTGAGAGCTGGGAAAGTGTCCCATTGTCTTTTGTTTTTCTTCTCCCAGTAGCTTTCAGTGGTTCTTTCTGGAAGACTTTAAAAAATATATATAAATATGCATATATATATAAATTATAACTAGATTCCCCACATGGCGTGGTGGCATCTCTGTATAGGTACAGTTTTAAACAGTTGCCTCTTTTCTGTAAGATTATGGTACTATGGGACATGAGGGCAGAGGACACCAGGAGACTGCTGGGGGCACTCCACCCCCTGGAGCCAACCCCACCCTTTTGCAGGGCTGCACTGACAGATTAGGTTAGGGCCTGTTCCTTTACCACGCTTTCAGCCTTGTGCAGGCCATCCTGCTTCTGGAGCTATCAGTGATGCCCAAGGGAAAGTCTTGAGCGCTGATGTTTACTTTCTGAGTCCCGGGAGAAGCCTGGCACGCTCCTTACAAGACTGGCCTTTGCAGTTTCAACGCCTTTCATCCATCTCCACTCTCCCAACTGCCTAGAGTCACAGCAAAGACACTGCCCAGTGCCTTAAGAGGAGACGTGATCCAGCAAGGGGACAGGCCTGCCAGGAACTCCTAGCAAAGTGGAGCTGTGTTCAGTCTGCAAAAGGGAAAAGGTTTTTGAAGTTCTCATCATCCATGTGGAGATGACACACGTGGCATTTTGCTCCACGTTCCTTACAGACAGGGGTAGAGGGCATTGCTTTTGAGACCCACATTCCAACATGTGACTGTTTTCTTTTCCATTTTACTGCTACGGGGTCTGGAAAGGGTAAATGAATATCAGACTAAGATTTGTTCTCCAGGAGACTCAACCCAGACCCGTAAAATGCCAGAGCTGGAAGGGACCATAGACATCATCTGGTCTAACAGAGGCTTAGAGAGGAGAAGTGACATGGCCCAAATCACAAAGCAAATTAAAGTAAGAGCTGGAATTGGACTTTGGGGCTCCTCACTCCTGCTTCACTGAACCAAGCAGCCCCTTCTTGGAGGGAAGACACTTGTGTCAGTTTTGGTGAAATTGTTTCAGGGAATCCTGCTAATGGAAACTTGCTCTTGCTTTGTCTCTTCAGTAGGGGACTAGCTGTGAAGAGATTCCCAAGGGGAGCCAGATCGTTCAGTTTCAGCCATTCCATGAGCTCCACAGCATCTGCCGGACAGCAGACAGGCATCACGCGGGCAGATGTAGGGCCTAAGGCAGATCAGAGGGCTTTGCAACAGACAGCACTGAGCCATCCGTCTGGAGCCTTGGTTCAAGGCCACATGTCACTTAGTCACACAGCCAAGAGCAGACAGTTGGGAAAGACAACTGTCCTTTTGTTTTCTAGTACCTCTTCCCCTCAGATAGGGGAGCTGTGACTAGGTCGCACCTAAGGATACTGTAATTTGATTCCATTATTGCTTTTGCTACCCAAACCTGGGGATCAGTGGAGAGTCAGGGAATGTTCCTCTTCTGTGGCTGGATTCTGTTCTTTACAATTACAGCAAGTTTTTTTAAAATGCAAGAGGTTGTTGTCGGTCTGCAGGGCTTGGCCAGCTAAGCAGCCTTGTGGCAGGTACAGACAACAGAGGACAATTCGAGGATCCCGCTACAATAATAAACGGCAGCTAGCGACCATGACCACTTATTATACGCCAGGCACTGCGCTAGGTAGTAGGCTCTTTGTGGCAGCTCCAAACTTCCCAATAACTCTGTGAATTAAGTGCTTTATCTCCATTTCATAGATGAAGAAGCAGGTTCAGAGAGAAAAAAGTTCTTTCCCAAAGTGGTGCAGGTGGTAAGTGGTAGAATCAGGGTTCATAGCATCACCATGTGGGACCAGTATTTACAGGGAAAAGGAAAGTCACAAGTCGTCTTCTTTTTTTTTTTTTTAATTTTATTCAAGTATAGTTGATTTACGATGTGTTCATTTCTGCCGTACAGCAAAGTGATTCAGTTATACATATATATACATTTTTTTCACATTCTCTTCCATTATGGTTTATCACAGGATATTGAATATAGTTCCCTGTTTATCCAACAAGTCTTTGCAAAAATGAAATGACCGCTTTTCTTGCACAGACTAAAAAACTCTAGCTGGCATTCTTAGGTTGGGAAACCACTGAATTAGTAGTCAAGCCTGACAGCCAAGTGAGTTTTAAAACCCAAAGTATGGAGCATGAATTTTCCTACACCATCTGCTGTGCTAATGAACAGTCCTGCCTCAGTCTCTCTCTCTTTCTCTCTCTTTTTTTTTAAAGGATTTTGCACTTGGCCAGACAAGAGGGGAATGCCCATTATTCTCCCTTCCTAAGCTAGAGCCAAGTAAAAGAAGGTTCAGTTTTCCCCCATAAATATTCTTGGGAGATGAATCTCTATCTGAGGTTTATTTTGTTTCAAGCATGTGTGCATCCAGAATGCTGGTCCAACAAAGTACATTGCTTTCCAGTCCAGCTAGGCAGAGCCCTTTGGCCAAAAGTCAGTTTAGTTTGGATGAGATGGATTTCCTGACAAGGTGTGTTTGTTTTCTTGTGACAGGAAGGCAGAGAAGCAAATCCTAGTCATTTTTTTCCTTGAATACTAAATTCAGGATAGGTCAGCTGGCTTCCATTGAGCCCTGAGTGTCAGTCATTGCTTGAGCATTTGCGACTCAAGCTTCCAGGGGACTCTGGGCCTCTCACTTGTTCTCTCCTAGGAAACAATGACCCAGACCGAACTGTGTCTTTTAAAAATCTCAGATTCTCCAGGAATATCTTTATTGCTTCCTCACCAGTAATTTTGAAGCAAATTTCCATTTTTCTTTTTCCTTGTCCCTTCTCCCAACCACCAATTGGATGGACGGATGGATTGGTGGACGAGTGTTTGGCTTGACGGATACATGGTTAAATAGATAGATAGACGGACACACAGACAGACCCAATACTCCAAAGCAACTTAAGAACTATAGCCTTGACTCCTCCAGACTGTAGGTTCTGATCCAGGAAACATTTATTTAGCACCTGCTGCCAGAGATGTATTATTTATACCATTTAAAATTCAGTTGTGCTTACCAATATCAGGAATGAGAGAGGTGACATCATTACAGATCCTACAGATATTAAAAGGCTAATAACAACTTTATGAATAACTTTATGCTAATAAATTCAACAACTTAAATAAAATGGACAAATTCCTTGAAAGATACAAAGTACGTACCATACCTCACTCAAGAAGAAGAAGATGATCTGAATAACCCTTTATCTATGAAAACTTAATGGCTCTGCGTGATACACGTATTACTGTCCTCGTTTGACAGATAAGGAAACCGAGGCTTAAGAGAGGTAGAGTCTGTTGCTCAAGGTCAGGTAGCTAGAATACGGCAGAGCCAGAATTCAAATCCAGGTCTTCTGATCCTCATTCCAGTGCCCTTTCTAGCATACCACGTTGCCTCTAAAGATTGCAGCTCCTTTTTTACCGGAAAATTGTTCCTGCCCAGTCCACATCCTCTCACCCCATCCTTTCTTAAGCACTATGTCTGTATTTTCACCAGGATTACAGTCATTGTATTTGGAATCCATGTTCTTTTTTGTGTTTGGAAAAAGAAAATCTCTTCTACCAGCTTGCACTCAGACCAACTTGGAAAAAAAAAAAGCTTAAATGCTGTTGCAGACGTACAACTTAAAAATGTGAAGTTTGTAGCTTTAACTTTTTGTAACAAAAACTAATAACACTGGCTTCAGAGCCGACTTGAAATGCTATTTTATAAAGTTTGGATGTAAATAACCAATCGAGGTCAGCAGTTTGTATATGTATGAGACATAGCTTCCTCCACTGCCTTTTTTTAAAAAAATTGAGATGCTTCCTATGTGCTTTTATGTTAGAATTGTTGTTCTCCCTCCTTCCTCCTTCCTCCACCTTGTCACCTTTGTTTTAAATAAACTGTCATTTGGACCAGAGTCTATCCTCTTTTTAGAAATGAGAGCCTCCATCTATAGCCTGGATGGTGGTATTGTGAAACTTTGTGACATCGACTCTGTGGTGTGTTTATTCTGGAATCCAAAGCCAGGGGAGAGGTAGGTGGCGTAGGAAGTAAACTTTTGTTGGACACCTACTGTGTGCCAGGCACTGAGCTGGTTGTCAGGGAGTTAAAGATGAACTAGGCACAGCTCTTGCAGGCCACCTGGGGAGTCGGTTCAGCCCACAAGCATATAACATTGGAAACACTATGGTAGAAGAAAGTACACAACCTGTGGACACAGGAGGGAGCAACAATCGGTTCTGCTAGGATGTCCAAGGAAGCTTTTCTGGAGGAGGTAATACATCCTGAACTTTAAAAGTGAGGAAGAGACGGCAGGTGGAGAAGGGGTGAGAAGTGAGGGAGATGAGGCATCCTGGGCAGAGGGACCAGCCTATACAAAGGGTCTGGTGTGAGAGTCTGGACATAGGATCACCTTGGCATCCTTCATCTCTGTCTGTCATTGATGAAGCCAGGCCATGCACTGCCCAGCATTCAGAGGGGATCGGCTGGGTCCTGCCCATCCTTATCCAGAAACAATTCCCTAGCCTGAGCCTGGGTTCTCTTAGTCTTAAAAATTTACTCCAGGGCTTCCCTGGTGGCGCAGTGGTTGAGAGTCCGCCTGCCGATGCAGGGGACACGGGTTTGTGCCCCGGTCTGGGAAGATCCCACATGCCGCGGAGCGGCTGGGCCCGTGAGCCATGGCCGCTGTGCCTGCGCGTCCGGAGCCTGTGCTCCGCAACGGGAGAGGCCACGACAGTGAGAGGCCCGCGTACCGCAAAAAAAAAAAAAGAAAGAAAGAGGCCCTGGGAGATGTGACACACACAGAGGAGAAGGCAACGTGATGACAAAGGCAGAGACTGGAGGGAGGAAGCCACGTGCCAGGAAATGCTAGCAGCTGACAGAAGCTAGAAGAGGCAAGGAGAGGACTCTACCCTGGAGCTTCTGGAGGGAATGTGGCCCTGCTCACACTTTGATTTTGGAATCTGGCCCCCAGAACTGTGAGAGAAATAAATTTCTCTTGTTTCAAGTTTGTTTCATCGTTTGTGGCAACCGGTTACAGCAGCCACAGGAAATGATACACCTTCCAATGAATTAATTTTTTTTCTTAAGGAAGTCAGTTTCTGTTGCTTGCAAACAAAGAACTCTAACTGTAACCGTTGTTCATCATTTCACTTATTTATTCTAATGAATTACCCTTTTTGATTAACTTAGTGACCTGCTGGATTCCTATCACTTACAACCCGTGCCTAATCCAAGACTGGAACCCGAGAATGTGGATTCTGAGTCACTCCACGTATCACCCACCATCCCCAGTCACCCAGAAAGCACGCCAGGCAGCCAGCTTCACACAGGCAGAAACAGGCCCCTGGGCCCAGTCTCTCTATTTGCAGAATGGTTTTCACTGATACACGGGAGTGGGAGTGCGTCGTTGCCTTTCTACCAGGGCCACACACAGCCTCATGATGGATGCAGGTCAGATGATTTTTCCCTGAGCTTTCCTCACGCCAGCTCTAGGGACTCAAAGTCTGGAAGCTATCTGGCTCCTTGGTGTATGTCCAGCAAGACCACAAGGGTGGTGCATGCAGCCCTTCTGGTCTCTGTGCTCCGACCCGAGCAGAGCTGGGCCTAGAAGTTAGGAGGTGAGTGTGCAGGAGGGCTGGGGTGTGTGTGTGGTGAATTCATAGGCGACCCCTTGGCTTAGCTCCAGTCTCTGCTCCCATCTGGAGACTCAGAATCCACCCACATGTAGGGGCCTCCTATGTACCAGGCCCTGTGTATGCCACAGGGCCTCTGCACATGCTGTTCCCTCTGCTTGAAACGCTTCCAGGCACCCTCATTGCCTAATTAGGTATTTATCCCTAGGATGAGATAGTCACTTGCTCAGGAAAGTCTTCTCTGACCTCGGTTAACGGTCCCTGCTCCATTACGCGCTTATAGTTTCCTTTACTTCATAAAGCTATTACATACTTATGGGGTTATTGAATTAAAATCCATCTCCCCCACTAGTCTGACGCTTCATGAGTATAGGAATATATATATTTTGTTCCCCACTGTATCTCTGAAACCTAGTAAGCAGCTGATAAATAGGAGGCCAGGTGGGTAAAGTAAATCTGAGAAGTGGCGGGGCTCACACCGTGGGGTCTGTGTGTATGAGGAGGTGGGTGGGAGGGGGACGCTGTGGGGAACTGGAGAGCCTGCGCTTCACCCAAAGGCATTTGAATTTTAAAAAATACACTAAAAATACTGTTCAGCCAAACAAAACACGTCTGCAGGCCACACGTGAAGCCCCAGCTTATGCCTCTTCTCAAAGATATTTGTTGAATGATTGAGTAAAGAATTTACAAGGAAGTCATTTTTATTTTTTTATTTTATTTTTTTAAAGATTTTTTTGATGGGGACCATTTTTAAACTCTTTATTGAATTTGTTACAATGTTGCTTCTGTTTTCTGTTTTGGTTTTTTGGCCACGAGGCATGTGGGATCCTAGCTCCCCGATCAAACCCGCACCCCCTGCATTGCAAGGCAAAGTCTTAACTACTGGACTGCCAGGGAAGTCCCAGGAAGTCATTTTTAAATCCTCAAAGAGCAAGGAGGAGGAGAGAGGCAAACTGAAAGGATCTCCTTTGCGGTCTTGTCTCTGTCCTCTTAAGGACAAGGTCTCTCTATTTCCTCTTTCTCCTCAGTGCTCCACATGTAGTAGGCTGTACAAATTGGTTGATCTATTCAACGTTTACTAAATACCTGCTCCACGCAAAGCCAGGTTCAACCAGACAGTGTCTTCCATCTTGGAGCTCAGTGTGGTGGGACAGAGCTACAGTCCGGCAATGACACGATAGCGATGGCTGTCCCAGCCACAGTATGTGGAAAGGGCTGCAGGACTTTCTCAGCAAATAGAGAGAGGATTCAGCAGGCGAGTATAAAACATGTGGCCCCAGCAAGGATGAGAGGGCTGGACCTGGCCACAAGGGACAGGAGGCTCAAGCGTTTGCCCGGATGGTGACCCAAGGGAGGGCTGGAAGTCTGCGTCATGGGCAGAAGGCAAATGCCAAGATCAGCCTGGGGGGATCTAGGGAAGGGGCGACAGGTGTCGATGCATGGCAGCTCCTTGCCACCAACACTTCAGAGCTGAGCTGGCTTTAAATCAGTGCTCCATTTGGCTTTCATCTCCCTCTGGGGCACAGATTGTGACCATCTAATAGATGGGCTGAACTGTGGAAATGGAGTAGGTCCTAGCATAGCTGGTCTAGACCTCAGGCCTCAGGCCAGGGCCCCTTCAGATTTTCTGTATCTTAAGCCAGCCCTTGGAGGAAGCTTCAGGACTATTGTTTAACAAGTCTTGCCCATCCACTAAGGGGGCAGCCTCCTACCTAGTCCTTCCTTTAAGACCTCATCTTTGAAAGCTGACTCCTGTTGGAAGCTCCTGGAAAAGAACCACAGCTGAGGTCCAGGAGCCTACATCTGAATCCCCTGCCTGGTCCTTTCCCTAGCTCTAACAGAAGGTTCTAACTCTATGAACCAACTCTGGGGGTTCCATGAACCCCCTACAACCACATGCAAATTTTGTGAGGGCAGAAGAAAGACCAGTGGAAGGAACATTGCCTTGGCAGAGACCCACGAGCTGGGATTCCAACCCTGGCTCCACCACTTCTAGTTGTGCGACATCTGGGCAAGTCATTGTGCCTCTCTGAGCCTGTTTCCTCATCTGTGAAATGGGGACGATTCCCATCCTCCAACAGAGGGCCAATGTGACATGGCAACAGACAGAAGGCGCTCAGGAATTGTTAGCGTCCTTTTGACTTTCCCTCTTTGGCTCATGCCTGCATTGTGGGTGGCTTGGAGGTTCGTCTAGAAAGGTCTCTGGGGTGCTCCCCAGGCTCACAGAATCTAGGGTAACACTGTGCTGCTCTGCGCCTTTGGAGGAAAGGACCCGGCCTCCAGGTGTCATTTCTGAAGCCAGAGTGAGTGATACTGAGAGGCCATGCCACCAGGAAGAACTTAAGCAGGGGAGGAATCTCTGCTCTGTTTCAGCTCACTGCAGGGGTGTGGGAAGAGGGGCATGGAGCCCTGGTTTTAATAAACCTGAGAGTTTGGAGGCCCACTAGTGGCCTGAGCCTCCAGGTCTTCAGATCTTCCCTCCTGGGAGGTCTCTCGGGAGGTCTCCAGAGACGCCTCCGACACTCCGTCAACGCTGCTCAGCAAGTCCTCAAACTCCCAGTGGTCACTGTTGCGCACGGCAGCCTCCAGGGCCTTCTGGCGTCGGTAGAAGTGGGAGAACTTGTTGAAGATGATGGTGATGGGGAGCGCCACCACCAGGATGCCCCCGAGGATGCAGCCCGACGCTGCCAGCTTGCCGGCCACTGTCACCGGCACCACATCCCCATAGCCCACGGTGGTCATGCTCACCGTGCCCCACCACCAGCAGGCCGGGATGGTGTCAAAGCCCACATCCTCCTCCTTCTCGGCTGTGTAGGCCACGCAGGAGAACACAGACACACCCACGGCCAGGTACAGCAGCAAGATGCCCACCTCACGGTAGCTGTGCTGGAAGAGAATGCGGGAAGTCAGAGTTGGTGAACTTACAGACCCAGTATTGGGCACATGGGGAAACTGAGACCCAGAGAGTAGAAGGGGCAGGTCCAAAGTCACAAAGTGGAGCTGGTGCCAACACCCAGGTGCCCTGCCTGCACACTAAGGTCGTTCAACTACAGTAGCCAGCAAATCGCCCTGAGACTGAACACAGGCCTGATTTCTGTTGTCCAAAGTGCCTGCCTGCTAAACCATGGCTGTTTCTTCTAATGCAGGGGCCACTGGTGGGGCCAGCCAGTTGATGGAAAGCTGGTGATTTTTACACTGTTGCAGAACCAAGAGAGAACCGCAGTTTATATGCCACAATGTAGAGTTGGTTTCATGTCCTTTTGACTGGTCTCTCCCATTTCTGTTAAGTACAAAAGTATTTTCTGCCTCTCGAGGAAGCTAAGAGGATATATAAGTTCCCTGGACCACCCACTGGATGCACTAGCCTGTGGGTGTGTATACTTGTTCTGCCCCCAACGCCTTACGGCACTGATGCTCGAATAGGGCAGTTCTGTCCCTCAAGGGACACGTGGCAACGTCTAGAGACATTCTTGGTCGTCACAGCTGCGAGAGGTGTGCTACTGGCATCTAGTGGGTAGAGGCCAGAGACGCAGCTAATCACCCTACAATGCACAGGACAGCACCCGCAACCCAACAAAGAATTATCTGGCCCCAAATGTCAGTGCTGAGGCTGAGAACCCCTAGTCTGGAACAGGGCCTCCCAAACTATAAGGTGCAGAGAAATCATGTAGGGGGAACTAACTGAGTAGGTCTGGGGTAGGGCCACAGGTTTTGCAAACTCCCAGGTAATCAGGAAGCTGCTGCTGGCCAGGGGCCTGGCTTTGAGTAGCAAGGCTCTCATCCAAAGTCTTACACCCGTGCCTTGGACGCTGCAGCTTTGATCAGCACTCTTCTCCTTCCCTGCAGAAAAAGCTAGCAGCATCAGGCCCTGGCTTCCTGCATGGTGGAGGCAAGGCAGAGTTCTGGGGCGGACTGTCCCTGGAGAAATGCTCAGTTCAGGGGTCTGGCTAATGGAATTCCCTCTACCTGCCCTAGCAGTCTGCCCAGGTCGCCCTGCCTGCACCCAGCATCCTGGCTGTCCTGCCGTGAGAGCATGCAAACGGCTTTCCTAAGCCACGGGTGGAAGGGGTCTTCCAGCACCTTTCAGGGATTCTTAACAGCGTTGCATGGAGCTTTGGGAGAAAGCGGTGCTAGGGTCAGGACCAGGTGGATGCTTCTCTGGGCTGCACCACTTATTTGCTGAGGAACCTCTGACAAGTCCTGCCACCTCTTGGAGCCTCAGTTTCCACATCTGCAAAGGAGTCACAAAAATACTTGACCCTGTTTAAACCTCTCACAGGATCCCCTATTCCCACGGGGAAAAGACCAAAATTGCGGGCCAAGAGTTGACGACCCTTCAGTGCCCTGTGCCCCACTCATCTCTCCAACCTCCTCAGTGGGCACACCCTTCCCTCCATGTCCCCCTCCCAGCATCATCCTTTTCCCTCTCCAGGTCTTCTTCCAAGCTGTTCACGTTGCCTCCCTCCCAAAACCAGGCTAATTTCACCCCCTTGAGGGTAAGCTTGCCAGGGCAGTGATTCACCCCCAGTGCAGATCCTGACACGGGGCGGGTGCTCCACAAATTGCAACCAGGCTTTAAAAAGGCAACCCTCCAACCTCAGCTTCTTCATCTACGGGAAGGGAATAAATAATAGCATGTTCCTGAGGAAGCTGTCCTGAGGATGAAATCGATGACGGATGTGAAATTGGCATAGAGTTAGCAGTCAGTAAGTGTTAGCTCTGGGGCTGTTGCTAGACTTAGCCTATGAAGGGTGACCTATGGGTACCTGTGCTCCCTGATAACGCCAGCACGAAGGCTCAGCAGAGAAGCCAGTGAGCATCCTGCTTGGCGTATTTTTGTGATGTTTGACAGATAGATCCAAAGTAACCTTTGTCTTGTTTTTGTTATTGTTGTTTGTTTTTGTCTTTTGGTTTGGTTTTGGAAAGAAAGACAAGCAAAGCTCTGCCTCGGTTTTCCGTTTCTCTCCTGGGAAACAGGTTAACAGAAAGACCCTTCTTACAGGGCTATTGGGAAGGTAGGACTGGATGTGAAATTCACACCTGGTGTCTAGCCCCGTGTGTCTGGACACCACAGGCTTGGAAGTTCCCCTGCTAACCTGCCCCATGGTTACACCCGCCTCCCCGAAACCCCTAACCCTACCTTGAGCGTTGCACCCAGCGAGCGCAGCCCAGTGGAGTGGCGCGCCAACTTGAGCACGCGGAAGATGCGCATGAGACGGAACACCTGCACCACCTTGCCCAGGTCGCCCAGCTCCTCGCCACCCGCTCCGCCCTGGTCTTGGAGTGCCACGCCAGCCAGCAGCGTGAGATAGAAGGGCAGCACGGACACGATATCGATGAGGTTGAGCGGGTGGCAGAAGAAGTTGCGCGTGCTGGGCGCTAGCAGGAGGCGCGACGACACCTCGAAGCTGAACCAGGCGATGCAGAAGTACTCGAGGTGCCGCAGCACCGGGTCGTCGCGCAAGCCTTCCGCCCTGCGGCCC